>NC_134958.1:5298772-5600045 GCF_965638725.1 Aptenodytes patagonicus | reverse complement strand
GAAAGGCATGCACCTAGCAATAATCCATGCAGCTTGCGGATAAAATAGCTGTGTTTGAGCACCAACTGGAGCGCCTTCTGGATAGTACACGTAACAGTCACCCTGTTTTGTTATACAGCTCTTGTGCATCACCCAAAACAAAGCAAAAGCCTCTTCTGACAGCACTGATGTTTTGGTGAAATCTCTTCACCTCAAAGTATCTCCTGTTTTATTTTTCTATTCTCATTCCAGGCAATGACGCTTGATGGAGCTAATTTAACAACGGAGGTTTTCTACAAGAGTGGCCATGATTACAGGTTTCTGTGCCACGGCAAGGACCAGATGGGCGAGGGCTGCCAGAACTACAGAGTACGGTTCCTGTGTGGCAGATCTGGTATGTGCCCCATGTTTGAAAGCCAGACCAGGGAAAATCTGAAATACTGTCTTCTGATGACTGGCTCTTGTTCGGTGTAAGAACGACTTGAGTAATTTCCCAAGCTAAAACTTCGGCTGGGCTATGGACATGAACACAGATAAAATGGCTGAAGATTTATCTCAGGAAAAATTCCTAAGCACTAACAGAGACAACAGGGTGGTGTCTCAAAAACCCAGCAAGGCTATGGCAAATACTTGGCAAGTCCCTTCCTGTAAATATCTTGTCTTTTGCTAAAGCATTTTGGAATGAGGTAGGATTAGTCAATCAGAGTGTGCAAAGACAACAGGTTTTGAAAGTAATACTTTGTTTTGTAGTTGTTAATTCCAACACTGCTGTCCCTAACCTTGTCATTAGATAGATCATCAGGATTCTTTGGCACTCAGCTGGCGGGAAAAGGAGTGTGGAAGACGGTTGTTTTGCTGGAAAAAACAGTCATTACATTAAAGACCACTTGGTTGCTGTAAATAACAGTGCCCAGCACCCACAAGTGCTGCTGCTAAGTGGGTGTGGTGAAAATGAGCCACTAAGGGCTACATTTAAATTTAGTCCTGGGGTTAGTGGAAAATCCACCTGCCTGCAACTAAAGGAAAACACTTTCTTGTTTGCTTGCTTTCCAAGCCAAAGCCAGTAAAAAGCGTGTTTGGAAGAGTTAACTATTTTTTGTTGCATGAGGAAATCATCGTTTTTGGTGGTGTTCCAGGCAACAACAAAAAAAAAAAGAGCAAGCATTTTCTGATAAGATTAACTGAATTCTCCACCCTTCCATTTTGGCTTTTCAGTGAAACCAAAGCTTACGGTAACCATTGACACCAATGTGAACAGCACGGTCCTGAATCTGGTGGATGACGTGAGCTCATGGAAACCCGGAGACAGGCTGGTGGTTGCAAGCACTGACTACTCCATGTACCAGGCGGAGGAGTTCCAAGTACTGCCCTGCGGAGCCTGCAGACCCACCCAGGTCAAGGTAGCAGGTAAGGTGCTTCATCTTGTCATGCTGATGTTGGCAGTACGCAAAGTCTGTCATTTGCACTGAGATAACTCCATGAAGAATTGCGAAGATCTGAAAGACACCTGAATTTGATGGCTAGTTTTTAGATGCTTTCGGGAAGCATAAGCCTTTCGTGCTTGAAAGCAAGCTAACTTGAGTCTGGTTCCTTTCTGCCTTCCCTTTTCATAGCCGACTCCATTTTTTTGTCCCCAAGCACACTATTGAATGGATGTATTTATTTAAGAGAAACAAATACAGGTTATGTATTTGAAATGTTCAATTTTACGTAACTGTATTTGAAAATGTATCACTTCCTAGAAAGCAGGAGATGAGCACAGCTGATCTGAAGAGTGGGCTAGGGCAGGAGCAGACCGTGAGCGACTGTAAGGCTATGAAGTAATGTGCAGCTGGCTATCTTCCTAAGAAAGTTATATTTAACAAGAACTGTAGTCTTACATTTTAGAAATGCTGTTTTGTACTACTGAAGCTACTGTTTCTCTTTTACTGTGTCTCTAGATGGCATTGCTTAGAGGTGATGTATTAACCAAACATTTCTGGCATCACGTGGCGAGCGAGTTGTCCTGAGCCACAGCACTGGGGGAGATGGAGTGGGTAGAGTGCTGCATGAGTTAGTCTGAGCAGGAGGAGCAGGAAGCTCTGCAGAGCCACAGCATTTTTCTCTTGAAGGTGACTAGCTCAAATCCAGAACAAATTGCTTTTGATGAAAAGACATTGCAGACTAATGATTGCAAAGTGGCCTTCAGATACTAAGTCCAGTTAAGTAGCATAACCATGATGAAGCACAAGACTATTACCAATATGAGCATAAACGTGAAATCCAGGGCAGGAGATTCGCATCTCCACTTGAGTCTGTGAAGTGGTCTTTTCCTTCTAGAACTAGATTTTGGCACGCTGATAAACAGAGCATGGAAATACCACATGAACTGCCTCTTCCGTGAATAGATCAAGAACTTCTAATTGCTATACTTTACAAAAGCAAAAGTTATTTTACAATATAAAAGCATGTAACAGCTGAGGCCGTTGCAAAGGCACCATCTCTCTGGTGGTAAATCATGCATGTTATGTTATCTTTTGCTTACACAGTGGCAATTGCTTTAGGCAGAGGTTTTGTCTACATTTACAGTAAGATCTTTCTGAGAAACCATGAGGGCACTTGGAACATCCAATGCACCAGGGAGTTTGCTCAGCTCTGTGAAATGAACTGCTTCACCATTATCTCTGATGCAACATCTTCTGGAAGGTACAAATATACTTCCTTTGGCAACTGCCTCCCCACAGAGCTCTAGCCATTCATTGTTGGATGGCCTGAAAGAGAGATGTTCATCAAGCCAAGAAAAATGTTATTCACAGTTTGAATGTATCATAGTCTTATGACTTAAAATGACTAGTACTTTCAAAGAAGACACATGTCCAAGTTGAATATTTTTCTTGAGCAACTTTTGAGCTATTGGAAAAACTGTACCAGACTAGTATGATACAAGTCACATCGTGAAGATGATCTTGGAAGATCGTCAGTAAAAATAAAGATGACATAGGAATATTTCTCTTAGGCTTCCCATAATCTAATGGATCTGTGAAATTCATGTAATTACATTTATCTTCTACAACAATGGCAACTAAGTTAGTTTAAGGAAATGAATAAAGGGTTAAAAACAACAAAAAAGTTGATGTGAATTTCAAGTAAAGGAGCAGTGGAAACACTTGTTAAAGTAATTGTGCTCTTGGTCTCTGATTACTCTGTAGGAGAATTAGGACATTCCTTTTATTACCACAAATGACATGAACACCAGGGCCAAAGTCTACCCTTACTTATATCCAGGCAACTCTATTGACGTCAATGGGATTTCACTGATTATATAAATCAAGGCAAAATCTGGTCCAGTAATAAAAATCACATCCAACTTTCTTGTAACAAAAGCACATTCACACTAGAAAATAAAATAATCTGCCTGATTCTAAGTTCAGTCTAGATGAAATAGAACCTGGGGAAGGCTGAGATCTCCCCTGCCTTTAGGAGCCAGGAGGTCCCTGAGCTGCTCTATGCCTGGCCATGGTGTAACTTCATCCATTGCCCCATGCTGTGACAGGCAGCCAGAATAAGGAGCACTAATAAGCCAGGGGGTGGGTGCTCTCCACGCCTCCTCCCCTCCGTGATGCCTGCAGCTGCCTGCAGCCTGCACAGCTCTGCCTGCGCTCTCCCTGCCCTGCCAGGCGAGCGGCAGTACCACGGTGGAGGGTTTTGAGGTGTGCTCATCGCTGGAGGAGGCGAACACCACCGCGCTGAGCGCTTGGCTCACACTGAAACCTGTCTGTGCACGGGCATGCGTGTATAAGTCTCCCATGATCAAGCGCTGACTTTGGGGAAACTTGTTGGGATTCAGTTAATTACCTGTGAGACTTCCGCCCCGGCCTTAAATAGAGCTTTATTTGTCCCAGCGGCTCAAACATCGTGGCAAGCAATGGGCTGGCCTCTAGCCTTAGCACGGGTGAGCAGCCCCTGCGCAGCCTGTGCTTGCGTGGCTGCGTTAGGTTCTCAATTGCATGCAGAAGACATTTGTCAGAAATGTTTGCCTGCCTTTCCCTATGTGAGAGAGTCAAGATTGCTTTGCTCCTTCTGCAAAAAGACTTCCACACAGATACATCTATATACAGGGTCTCGGAGGGATGTCATTTCTAATAACTGGAATGGCCTAATTTTCCTAAGAGGTTTAGTTTAGCAGCTGAGAACTCCAAAAGTCTGCCCTCTGAAAGACAAATGATAAAACTATTCCTACCTATGATGGTTTATTTCCCTTTCAATCTTTATTTTTTTCCTTTCCTTTTTTTTTTTTAAAAACAAAAGCTAAATGTCACGTCTGAACTACTTAAGAGTCTCTTTGTTTGAAAAATGGCAGAAAACCTCTGCTTTGTGGACAGACAATTTGGTGTGGCAGCCACTTGGCATACCAAGGTTTAATTATAATTGATGCTCTCATCGTTTAATAATATTTTAATAGACATGGTTTAGCGTATTGTGCAAAATAAGGCAAACTCATTAGTAAGCTCACGTCCTGTTTATATTTGATACTCCCTGCTAAAAACTCATAGTTGCTTTACTTGCTAGAAATGGATTGATTAGAGGCCGGTCTTTTCAAAAGAACTTAAAAGCATAAATACTCAATTGCCATCAGGTTTTTGTAGGGTCTAGATGTCTAGCTGTGAACTTCTGCAAATCTCAGTGTAGAAAGTGAGGGAGGGCACCCAGGTACTGATCTTGTGCACTCCTTTATTGGCATAATTACACTAATGTCAAAACCGCGGCTCCCATGAGTAAGCGTGGTCTGCATGAGGGCTCAGCTCTGCAGGTCCTGCTCCCGGTCAAATGGTTGCTCGCCTAAATGGAACTTTTTTCTTCACTTGTGTCCTCTGTTTAACTTTTTTTGCTTTTAATTTTTGTGCCTAGATTATTTTCTCTGTGGGAACAGATTAAAACTGTTTGATCTTCCAACTTCACAAGGTTTGGGGAGGGACGACGGTACAGGGCAGAGGGAGGGAGGAGGAAGGAAGGAAGGAAGCAAGGGTTGTGTTGTTATGATAGAACTGGATAGTAGGAAAGAGCAAGTATTTTGTCTAGTTTCCCTGGGAAACAAGTCTTATCTGCATCTTGGTTGCTCTGTATGAAGTTACCTCTAATGCTGATAAGTTTCACCATGGAACAAAAATGATGAAACGCTCTTTTGTGCTCCTATATGCTCTTGATAAAGCATGAAAAACCTATTTGTGCCTGGCATAATTACTCCAATTATCCCACATACTGGTGAATCTATGATTACAAGCACACGTATCTTAAATCCTGCTTATTGGGTTGCAAATACTAGGGAGAGATGGAGTTCACTGTGATCTTGTTCACGCAGAGAACTTTGAATTAAAAACGTAAATACATAGTTGTCTAACAACTTCATGGCCTGTGTCAGCATTCATCTTGTGCTGTAAGGATGGGAGAAGTTACTCCGCTATCCAAATTCAGATACTTTTAGGGATTCAGGAGGTTCTGTTTAGAAGTTGGCATCATTTTGTCTGGAACTTGCCAGAAGCTCTTTTTTTAAGGCAACCCTGGTGCTTGAGGGCTGGGCAGGAAATGTTGTGAAATGGCCCTTTCTAACAGTCTTTCAGAGCTCTTTTTTCTACCTTTGGGCATTGCCTAGAAGCAGAGTTGAAAGAAACGTACTCAAGTTTACATAGCAGTTCAGAAGGGTGGAGTTTGGGCCTGATTTAAGTAAGGATTTGATCTGTTTGTCCACCAGACCTGCCTAATCTTCCCATCCCAGCTGCAAGAACTTACATGTCAGGATAAGGAGAGGAAAAACCTGGAAGGTCAGAGAGGGAAAACCTAGCATTTACAGAGGTATGTCAGTAGATTGCCCAGTAGCTGCTGCACAAAGAGGGCACGAGGTGGGACAGGAGTGGGCTTAGGAAAGAGCATGACACTGCCATTGGGATAAAACACTAATAGACCCCACAGAGACCTCTCAGCGCTCGGTTAAAGCCAGCACGAGCAGAGGCACTGCCCTCAGTCCACATCAATCCTCCTGTCGCACCTATCTGCAGCAATAAGATCATTTCAGCCTTGAAACCAAACAGCTACAGAGGCTTTGATCCAACACAGCATTTAAGTATACACTTAACAATAGCCACATGAACTCAAGGCTCTTCACACTCCTACAACAGAGGGTGTATTTCTGACCTTCGCGGGACACCGTGCAGGACCATGAAGGAGAAAAGGGACGAAGGGCTGTAATAGGATGAGTTACCCAGCAGGAAACTGTCCCAAGAAGGCTTAGTTAGCTCTGAACTCCTTATAAGTTTCATCCTTTCTGCTGTATGTCTTTTTACTGGAAACTTAATTTTCCATGTAAAAAGCTATGAATCGGAGGAATATTTATTTGTTAAGACACCAGGTTGTACTGCATGACTCAGGAAGCTGGTCAGCTCACCCAGACCATGCTGCGCTGCATTACAGGCTTGCAGCTTAGGGATGCAATAGCAAACCCCATCAAGATAATTCAGAATAATGAGGATTTGACAGGATGCCTGTATGAACATTTGTTGGTTATTAAATATAAGCAATAGGGGCATTACCACCAGTGGTGACAAATGTTTGACAAAAATGCTAAATCTGATAGAGGTCTGGGCTGGCATCTACAATGAGTTGCACTGATTTTTAAAGACAACCTGAAGGATTCACTGTCACTGGATTACGTGGGTTGAACAGGCAAGTTTGTGTTTAGCATTTCCTTTAAAAACTCTTGTTTAGGAAACATTAAAGGACCGTGAGAGAGAAGGTCTTAGTCTTAGAGAGCCCAAAGGAAAACAAAAGACCCTGTAGAGAAAAAAAAAAATCCAGCAGCATCTTAGCTCCACTTTATCTTCACCAAACCCAGACCTTCAAGTGCCTGTTTCACTTCTGAAAGGGAGATTTAGCAGTTTGTGTCATTTAGAGCCAAGGCATTTAGGAATGCATGAGTGTACCTGGGAGGGTTTTCAGAGACATCTGTGTAACTCGCAAGAGCTGAGCACTCTTCCACATCTGTAGCAGCTGAAATAGTTTTAAAATTCCACCCTTCCTAGGTTTGATAAGGCCCAAGACCCAGGTTTTATGGCTAGGTTCAAGTATGGCAGGTTTTCCTGGAGCTTTGTACAGTTTGGAGAGACTCTGCTTTGGATTGCTATGTTGACATAAGCATGCCCTTGATTAGTGGATCATCTGTTTACCTTAATGCGTGCTTTCTTTTAATAATTACCTTGTCCTTAGCAACAACTGGTGACTTTAATAGTCACTGTCTTGAGTAATAAGCATGGAAATGTGCTCATATTTTGCTGAATCAAGACTTCTACCAGGCAAGCCCACACATTAAAGAAGTTGTTCCCTGTGAATTTACATTTTGGAGTAACTGGAGGCACCGGTATGACAAATAGAGCAGCAAACCCAGGGCGTTTTTCCTAGTCCATCACACAGGCCTGTTGTGGGAAGATGTAATCCGTGTCACTGCAAGGCTTTGTTTGGTTTAGATTAAAACATGGCACGAGCCTGGCTTGCTGGCGAGGCAACATCTGTTTGTGAGGGATGCAGCAAGCCCAAGCCCAAAGGAGGAGATGGTGAATCAGTAACCCCTGGGTTTGTTAGCGGTTGGGCAATCACAGGCATCGGCTTTGGTGCTGAAGCAGCAGACACATTCCTCCCATGTTCAAAGCACAGTGTTGCCTTTCTGAGTATCAAACCACTTCAGTGCCGGTTTGCAAACCCCTGGCTCGGGTTTGCCCATGATCAGCGGTCAGGGTCTCAGACATCGTGGCTGCCCGTGCTGGCTGCGAGCAGCAGCCTAACTTCAAATTTGCAGCTCTGCAGAGTGAGATGTTCCCATCCCCATGTGAACGCCCTGAACTCGCCACGGAGCACCCTCTTTTGTTGGTTTGTTTTCATGCCCATCACTAAACGTGCCCCAGCGGCTCCCGGGAAGTGCCGCATGTCTATAAATGCACATTGTGGTGCTCCCGGCCCCCTGGGAAGTGCCCGGTGCTGGTTTCCAGCAGGCATTTACAGTACCTGAGGGCTCCCGTGCCAGGGTCTGCCTCCCAAGACCCGTTTCAGGAGCACGGCCCCATTGCCATGGGGAGCTTGAATTTCTGGCTGCCTCAAGGAGAGGTTTGTTTTTCAAAACTCTGTTAAAGGAGCTATTATTCAAAATCCACTCTTACGTTGGAAGGGAATTGCTTTCTATCTCTCCTTTTATCTCCAAACAAGTCAAGTCAGCAAAAGCACAAAGCGAAAAACATGCACCCAAGAAGTTATATTTAGAAACTGGTTAGTATTTAACATTCCTGTCAGTGCTTACACTATTTTGCATGTCTGGACTGGTGTTAAATTAAATTAAATACATGCAAGCATGACATTTATTATTCTAGGGCTCAGCATATGAATAACAAAACTGCCTATCTAATTTCACTGCCACAAATCCTGGAGATGTGGCTTGAAATAGGATGTTCTTATGATTATCTGAACTCCTTCCTGCATTTCAGTAAATCAAGGAGAGGTCAGCTCTGGGGGAAACTGAAAAATAACAGCTTAAAAACAGTTTCATAACGACAAGCTGTGTTGCTTAGCAGATTCACTCAAGGATCCAGCACAGGATATCCTTGTGTGGAGGACACTCACTGCAGCAGCTTTTTTAATGTATGTGAATAAGGGAAGCAAAGCTGCTTTTCGGATGGGCTGGGTCTGGTTTTGGCCACACACCTGCTGAGGCTTGCTGGCTTCAGGGCAACAACACGGGGAAGCCCAGGGCTTTTCTAGGGAGGCAGTTGCAAACATGGGCGAGGTGCAAAGCTGCAGCCCCTTGCGGCCCCTTGTTTCTGGGGCTGAGCACGGTGCTCAGAGGAGCCTCGTCTTCCCACCGCAGCCCTGGGTAAAAGCGTCCACCTGTCCTGCCATCACCACTCCTCTAGTTAATGGAGAGTGTTTTTTCACGTGATCACACTATCTTGAAGACGGAGGTGCCGAGGCAGAGGGCACACGTAGCGGTGTGAACCCCGTCCCACAGTGCAGCAGTCTCGGAGCAAGGCGGAGCACTCGCCCTTCCCAAATCCCAATATAACCATCAAACTGCACTACTCCCAGCTCCAGGAGAAAGAGGGAGTGAATGGTGTTTGCTTGTCTTTGTTATAAAGTCAAAGCATCATGTTTTGGTTAAAAACAAGGCTATTTCAGTGTTCAAAATCCTCCCCTTGACTTGGCACCTCTGCTTAAGCATAAAGTGCTTCACAGCGATAGTCAGGCTTCAGGCTTGCCATTTGTTTCTGATTACTGCTTTGAACGATTCTACTGAAATTAAATACATGCAAGTGTAGCATTCCTTAAAGTTCAGTGTTTACTTAAAGAGTTTATTACTTATTTTTACTGGAATAATACAGAAAGTAGTCAGTAAGATGAACCTTTTCCCAGCTGCATTCTCTGCAGAAAGCCGCGGAAGGAAGGAGGGAGTATGAATATATTTGAATGAAATTACAGCAAAGAGATTATTTTGCTTTCTAGACATCCGCACTGCCTGGACTTTACCCCTTTCTGGTCCAGCCAGGGAAGGCTTTCTGTGCTTTTAACCCCCCCATGGAGACAGGTGTGTGTGTGGAGGAGGTTATGAGCAACGTGGCTTGGCAAAGGGAGATGTGGCATGGGGTAAATGGAAGATCCCATAAACTCCGACTACACCAGGGCAGAGGGAAGTGTTGAGAGCAAGTTGGAAACGTGCGGGTGGATCTAAAATTGAGAGGTTTGGGAGGGCAGGCAGCGGGAGGTTTTGCAACCCACAAGCTGGATGAGGGGTTGCAATTGTCCAAAGCCACAATTTCCACAAGGCTTTCTGCCCAGTCCTCTCCTTGCTTAGATTAACAGCCATGGCGTTAGCAGGATCAGACTGATGCTCGCCTGTGGGCAGTGCTGTAGGATCTGAGCAGCTCCCAGGGTCTCACTATAGGAAATGCTGTGCTAACCTTGGGGATTTAGACTCTTCAGTAGCTACATCATCAATTTTCTTTGCATTGGACATTCATACACAACTGATTGTTATCCAAAGCAAAAAGTTCTTGAGTGACCTCAGTCCCTTTTCATGTTCTTGAGTGATCTCAGTCCCTTTTCAAGGTAGGAAGTGTGCTTTGTCCAACAGACTGTCGGTTTAACTCCCTGGCTAAATGAAGCAACTTAAGACCAAAAATCCCACTTCCTGTTTTACAAATATCTCAGCAAGACCTTGGGTGTCACCTGTGCTCCAGCCCTCCCTCCTTTGAGGTGTGGGCCAACAGGTTTTGCTGACTCAATTACTCCTTTCATTATCACGCCAACCCCACCAGAGGCACAAGGGGAAACCAGCAGCATTGGCAGAGTAACCCTGAAACTGGATCTTGTTCCTTTAGGAAAAGCAACATACCTCCACATTGGCGAAGTCATTGACGGCGTCGACATGCGGGCAGAAGTGGGGCTGCTGAGCCGCAACGTCGTGGTGATGGGCGAGATGGAGGGGCAGTGCTATGAGTACAGCAGCAAGTTATGCTCCTTCTTTGATTTTGACACCTTTGGAGGACACATCAAGGTAGGGTTGGAGCCCTCTCCTTGCACCTTCCTCCTCCCAGCCACACCTTCACATACCAAGGAAGCCAGGATGCAGAAAGGGAAAAATCCCTTGTGTCAGCTGCTGAGCAAACATCCTCTCCCCACAGTGCAGCAGATCCACCCCGCTGCTGCCGCCTGTCCCTTGGCTTTGAAGTGCACCTCACGCCCCTGCAGACATTGCTCAGCCAGCCACGCTGATGCTCAACCCATCCAAGATACAGTCTCCACATCCCGATCCCAGTTTTCCCTAGATTCTGGTGGTGCTCAGCCCAGGGACTTCGATTTGAGCCCAGCTGACTGAAACTCATGGAAAACATTAAATGCAAATTATTTTCCTTCTAAAAATAAGTCAAATGTAGCCATGGCAGCAGCGGTGGGATCACAGAGCAACTATGGTTCCCTTAGCCACCATGACCCTCTTTCCCTCACCCTGCAGCCATAGACTCCCTTCCACACCCAGTAAATCTCTCTAGCAGATACAGTACAACCCTTCCTAACCCTCTATTCCCCCTCCTTCTTACCCTCAACAGCCTTTTATGTTTCTTGACTGATGTTCTGTTGTTCTTCAGATTGGTCTTGATTTTAAAGCTACCCATATTGAAGGTCTAGAATTAAAATATATGGGCCAGCAGACAATGGGACATTACCCAATTCACTTCCATATGGCTGGAGATGTAGATGAGAAAGGAGGCTACAACCCTCCAACGTACGTGAAGGATGTCTCCATCCACCATACCTTCTCCCGCTGCGTCACAGTCCATGGATCCAATGGTTTACTGGTAAGAAGCCCCAATGTCTACCTTAGAGATCAAGGCACCAGTCAAAATATTTCCTCATAGCATGAATACAGCTTAATTATTGCAAGGTGATGTGTTTTATTGTTAGAGCTAGTGTCTGACTCCTCTCCCCATCCTGATTATGTGGATATATATTCCAGGCATATTTCAACCTGCACTAAAAAGGAGGTGGCCAATGTGGCGCTGTAGGCTGTGTGTGACTCAGAGCGGGCAGAGCTTTTGTCTGTGTGCAGTGATGTCTGCGCACCAGCCCATCTCTAATGAGTAGTTGGGTCTATCTATAGACAGAGAGCTTGCTATTTAAAGAGGATAATTAGAAGGTTTAAGTGTGCTTCATCTTTCCTGTAATAAAGGTTTGTGTTTGCAAAGCTGTTCGCAACATTAGGCACTCACAGAGCTCTGATTTGTCAGAGTTGCTCTCCAAAACAAGAAATCCTTTAGGATAAATCTATAAAATGACCTATGCTTACCAGACAAGTTACAGTACACCAGAGATGGTAAGAACGCATTCAGATTCTCCCCAGGTGCCTTCTTCTTTGGGGTAAGGATGCAATGGGAAAACAACGCTACCTTACTGAGCATCCTGGAGACTGGCCCATAACCCCAAAAAGCTTTCCTCACTGTTATCCCACCTCTGATGGCTTCTGCTTACCCATATTCAGGAAATGTGCAGAACTCTATCCCAAAAGCAGAGCTGCTAAAGGTGTTAAATAAACACCAGGTTTGACTAGACAACTTTTCCCCAAGTGTCAGCTCAAATATGAAGTCTTAAATGCCAAGATTTCTGTAGGCAAAGGACTCTCACCCATTCAGTGAGACGGCAGCGTATTCCAAAAGGAAAAAAGTGTATGAGAGTCCTGAAGAGGAGGAGCATTTGTACAGTCAAGAGCCCTGCTACTATCTATAACAGAGATTTAAGAGAAGATACATCGTTGGCAGTTGTAACCTGGATGGTCACTGTGCGTTAGGAGTTCATATCCATACCACTGTTTTAAAGTTATCGTACCATCTCATAGTAGGAGCCTGTAGGAATCTATTTTCCTTGAACGTATTTGGGGAATAGCATTTGCTTTCAGTACCTAGCTAAGACATGATTTTTGCCCTTCACTTGCTGACGAATGCTTCCTCCTTTACTGACCCCAGCACATGGAGGGCTTCATCTTACAGTCTTCCTTTTGGCAAGGACTGCAGGCTACAACCTCTAAAAGTTGCAACATTGGAAGGGGGAGTCACAGGCATAATTAAAATGCACAGAAGCTGAAGAGAAGAAGGCATTGAAATTGTAGCTCCAGAAGCAGAGCAGCTTTTATCTGCTATTTATGGATCTGAGGTTTTGGTTTTTGACCGCTATGCTTCTAAGTTTATAACGTGATCCTAAAAACCTACCAAGTGAACATGGCTTCTGAAGAAAAAAGACATTCTACTATATAAATTATATAAGGCATTCAGGGTCATATGTCACCGTCTCAATTCGAAGTCGCCAGTACAGGGGCTCAGTACAAGATTAATGTGCAGAGTGGAAGGGCAGCGTTGCGGGATTCATTTGTCACACCATCATGGGCTGTTACCGATGGCACCATCAACGCATTCTCTGGCTGCCCAGAGGCTGCACAGTGTTGATGAGCTGCAGGTCAGCTGAAGCCCTGCTTCTGGATCTAATGTGAGATCTTCATTCCCTATTGATTAATACTTGCCAAACCAAACACCCAGAGCCTGGCATTTTTCTTATCGGTCAGATGGATGGGTTCATATAGAGCATTTGGAAATAGTTCTGTGTCTTGTGCTTTCTCCAAGTGACAGCTGTGCCGTGGAGGACCCATGACATAGGAATCCATGTGCTCAGGGTTTTCCAGCCAAGGTGGCATGATGAAATTTAGACAGGCTGATGTAGCTGATGAAAGCAGTTTGATTCTCTTACTGTTACTCAACAGCCACAATTCCCTAAATAACCATGCTTTTGCCTCCATGACAAGGCACCCAAGAGAAATCTTAGAATTTAGAACATATAATCTGAAACATTAGTCAAAAATTTAGTCTCTGTTGACTATAGTTTATCAAAATGTGTGAATACTAAACTCTACTCATAATACTTAAGCTGTTTTTTATTTTAACCGTATAATTATTGCTGACAGCTGAAAAGAAAGCCCCAGTGAAATAAAGCAATCTGACCGAGTTTATTCAGTTGCGTCACAGAAGACATGCTCCAAAGGTTGCATCACTTAAATGTTGTTTCATTGCTCTGTGATAGACATCTGTAGTCAAGCAGCTCCATGCCTTGATTCATCAGGTGATCCCACCACAATCTCCCCATCTGCTTTCTGACTCTATTTTCTTTCCTTTCCTCTTCCTTCTTCCCCAGATATATTCCCAAACACCCACATGGGTCTCTGATGAGTACAATGGTTATTCTGTACATTTCCTAGTTGCCCATTATTTTCTTACGTGGGCAACACTACCCGTTTCTACATGCATGAACACCATTTGTGCAAACAGCGATGAGCTCTGTCTGTCCCCAGGTAACATTCATTCCCTCTGAGATCAGGTAGATCCGAAGCATACTTTGCTGAGGGAAGATTTGCCTTGATGATGTGCACAAACCACACTTTGAAAATAGCCATACAAAAAAAAAAATCTAGCTGGGCTATTAAACCTCAGCATAGCACAGCACTTAATGATGTCCTTAACATTAGGCCACTGATTTCAAAGGGGCTTCTCGCGTGACTGTGGTTGAGTATCTGCGCAAATGCTTTAACAAGTGGGAGAGGGGCATCAGTTGTTTTTAACTCTCATTAAAGCAGGCTGGTAATTTGCATACCGACCTCCCTGCTGGCTTTGTTATCACTTTTCTCATGTCACTTCAGGGATACTCATATGGAGAACACTAGGAAAAAAGAGTGTCCAGTTATTCCTGATGACAGAAATGTTTTTCTGTGGGTCTGTACAGTGTGCTAAAAGTCACTATCTCAACAGTAGCTCACTTCCACTGATGGGCTCTTCTGCACTTGTCTACAAGTTCATATTCACTGGAAGGCACAGAGGGTCCTTCTGGAAACAAATCTGTAGAAATTCTTTTCTCACCATAATTATTGCTTGAAAATGCAATAATTACCCAATGTTTTCTTTAATACATTGGCCATAAAACCACCTAGTTACGCCACTGCAATCCCAGGGATGAAACTTTGCTCTGATTCCCACTCTCTCCACTGGATCCCAGTGTGCAAGCTAAAATAGAAACAGCCACTGGGGAGGGAGATTAAATGGAGGCCAATAAACAGTTTGGCAGAATCCAGGGGAGAGCTGTACTTCATGGAATAAGAGGTTGTGCTATCTAACTGATTCAGTGGTATCTGCTTTTAGCAATCCAGCTATACTACACAGCAGTTGTTTTACCATGAAGGGCATTATCTGGCCATAAATTACTCATGGTTAAAGTAAGATTATAGACTATTAGGAAGGTTTTAATCAAACAAAAAATTAAATCCATTGGAAAAGTGATTTTGGAACAAGCATCTCATTTGCTATCCAAGCATTTCAGCGTTTGGTTTGCACGTGAAAACATGCACAGGAAACTAAGTCAGAGCTGACCGAGAGATGAGATATGGGGAAAGTAATTAATCAAACGGAGGGTGACAAATACATTAGGGTCCCTGGCTGATAACTCCATGTTGTTCTGTGGGCTTTCAGGGATGAGTTAGGCGAACAACGGGCGTTTGCTGGCTCTGAGCCCCTCTGCCAGTGTGCACTCCTCTCCCTGCTTCACTCCTCTCTCGCCGTACCGGGCGATGCGTTCCCCTCCGATGTTACTCCTCCTGCACAGAGGTGGGCTTTGCCCCAGCTATGGTCTGGTCACTACAGGTTTTCATGTCCCAGTCCTAGTGCTGTGCTTTGCTGGCTAGAAAAAGACATGGTCATACAAAGTGGCTAATATTCTCTAAGGAAACCTTTTCCATCATCTAAATGTTGCAGCACTATTACTTATGTGTCTTTCCAATATTACTGTTGTGTGAGAGAAAGCTAATAGGTTTCAGTGGCAGTTTCTGTGCAATTCTGACATCTCTGTCGTTAAAAGGCTCCCTCTACATTTTGGAAAACTTCCTCTGAAGATAGCTCACTCTCCTGAAATGTTCTTCTATTCTGTAACCCTTTACAATTACAAGGCTGGGACAGCTCATTCTTCCAAGGAGGAACAGTTCAGTCTAGCGCGTACGTTTTACACCTAAATAAAGAAGCCTTGGCCTTGCAAAAGCTATTATCTAATTAGATTGGGGAAGTTAGCAGTAAATTTCAGTGAGGTAGCTTAAAGGAATGCGCCACTTTGCAGGTCATTTTAGCTGTGTTTAATTTACTGTGATGACTCGTGTTCAGAGATTTGAGTATTTACACTGGAGCATGGATGATACATAATAGATGTGTGTGCAGATGTAAGCTTGTAATAGATTTGGCAAGCAAAGTGTTCTTTCTTATGTGAAAACATATTTGTAATCATTTCAACACTAGTCCTGGGATTTTATTTGAAATTGGTGCTTCTTACCTTGAGAATGAGGCATGAAGATGACAGAGGAGTCTCAGGCCTGTTTACAAAAGCAATTCAGGTGCTTGAGCACCCAGGTCTTTCAATGACACCATAAATAGGTCTTCTATCCAATTTAATATTGTCTTTTGCCCCTTGGCAGTCGCTGTTTCATCAGACACCTTTGTAGGAACACACTGGCGCCAGGCTGAGCTTTGCCGGGAAGGTTTCCTAAGTCGAAGGTGGTTGATGGGTGATGGCTGATGTGAAGAGCAAGGAGAGAGCTCAGTAGAGCCAGCACTTCACCTGGCCAATGGAGACATGAAATTAATTTTCCGTATGCCAGACATATCCACTAATAACTGACTTGTTGGACACAGTGTGTCTGAGGGTTGTTGTTTCCCAGCCAGTCCTAGCCTTAGGCCTCGAATTCACATATCTGCTCCTGAAATTGTTTTCTCAGATCTTTCAGTGGGGTGATGGGTATTGTTCTGTCCAACACAACGGTGTCCCGATGTTAACAACATTCAAACCAAAACCAGAACAGCACTGATTAACACCAGCTGATTTGTCTCAGGGTCAAGTAAAGCTGCTGTCAACAACTTGGAAAAAAGGATCAGGTCAAACCTAAAACAAGCCAGCCTGTCTGGAAAACAACTTTCCACCTCTCTGATAGCCTGAAAAAATATTTTTTCAGCTCAGCTGCATTTTTCAGATGCATTTTATGTAGCTGCTCATGTAACTCCACATGAAGATGAATGAGCCCAGATGTGATTTGAACATCTAACATCCTCCATTCATACTCCGTCCCGTGTTTTTTCCAGCCTCATGCTAAGACAGTCTCTGATTTCACAAGCAGACAAAAGAATGGAATGAGCATTTCCTAGGGGATGACAAATTCCAATTAAATTTAAGTGTTGGAGTTATTGCTTAGACTATAAGCTCTGAAGAGCAGAGAGTGATTGTGCTTTTGGTTTTGCTTATGCACCCTGAGTTCAAGAGGGTACTGAGGTTCCCATGTGCCATTGCTGTAAAGTTTCTTCTTATTATGCAGTGGCTGAAGCATGAAACCTGAACACTGACCGTTGTTTTGTACATGCAGGTGAAGGATGTTGTGGGTTATGATGCCCTGGGCCATTGCTTCTTTACGGAGGATGGACCAGAAGAGCGCAACACATTTGATCACTGCCTTGGACTGCTTGTGAAACCTAGCACTCTGCTCCCCTCCGACCGAGACAGCAGGATGTGCAAGCTGATCACGGAGGGCGCTTACCCGGGGTACATCCCTAAACCCAGGCAGGACTGTAGGTGAGTGGGAGCCTTCCTTTTCTTCTTTCTTTTCTTTGCAGCACTTAGCCATAAAAGATAGCATTACGTGTATATGATTATGTAGTCATCTGTAGAGGTCTGCGCTGCATGCCCCAAAGGTTGGGAGAGCAGTGTCCTTGGGGTCTTTATGCTTGTGCTACTCAGATACCTACGCACCTAGGGTGTAGTTTTCATTTTTAGCATGAAGTCAATTGAGATGTTTGCTACCTCAGATATTGAAAATCTCTCTTTCTTTTGGAGTCTTGACCCCAATGGCTCAGCAAAAAGTTGCTGAGTTGAGAATGGGCTGGGATCTGACATTTGTGCTCACGTCAAATGGTAGCTGATTTTGAAAATATTCCCATTATTCCCATTAATTCAGAAGTCATTATATGCGAAGAACGGATACTGTTTGATGATACAGCATTGGCATTATGTATTCATTTGGCACAGTCTACCCAAACTGTGGAGTGAAACCAAAATAATATAAT
The DNA here is from genome assembly GCF_965638725.1 of Aptenodytes patagonicus. Taxonomy (NCBI): domain Eukaryota; kingdom Metazoa; phylum Chordata; class Aves; order Sphenisciformes; family Spheniscidae; genus Aptenodytes; species Aptenodytes patagonicus. Next base: position 5,582,376 of record NC_134958.1, on the reverse strand, counting down.
AAATGCAGTTTAGCACAGAATTGGAACTTGACAATAAAAGATCAAAGACTGTATATGCCCATTGGGTCTCTAATAGTCTGTCTATACACGAGCTCATGAAAACCTTTCCATGAGAACTTCTCAAAACTTCTATTTGCCACAAACACTGTATTAAACTTGAAAAATGCCGAATGCCTTTCATCCCCCTTTTTGCAAGATCCTTTCCTTTAAGTGTCCTTGCAGATCTGCCAACTGAGGTTTAGATGAGGATCATAGAAGCATTTGCAATAAGAAGGGATTTTACAAGTTCTTTTTGCCATTCTGTTGCCTTGTAGAAAAAAAATCAGGTGAAGTATAGAAGAAACACAACCAGCTTGGCCTGCACACTTAAGCATTAGAATTTTTTCTGAGAGGAATACATGGATTCTTCATTAGCAGTAATTTTTAAGCACAGGCTAGAGAAATGCCAGTCACAAATACTGTAGTTGTAGTTGACCCTGTCATAAGGCACGGTATGGACTCACTGAGCTCTTGAAGGCCATTCTAGCCCTCCTTTCCATGATTTTCCAGCTGTTTTTCTGCCCAAAAATCAAGGTGCACAACCTAGGAATATGATTTCATTGCTAATTACTGGCTGTTCAGGGAACCTACACATTTTGATGCATATCAGGCAGCTAATTATCTTTCTTTTTCTTCCCCCATCCCTCCAACTCTTCTTGAGAGAATACTGAATTCTTAAAGGAAAACCTGTGTGCTTAGCAGGTCTGCAAGCAGACCCCCAGCTGTAGTCCAGGGAGCATAGTAAGTGGTCTGGAGAAGATCTATGGAACCATGTTGTTTTCAGAGTGTTTTCCTTTAAAAGCTGGACGTCACGCTTGCCTTTAAGAGTTTAAAATTGATGGTGGATCATCTTGAGGACAAGACCGCTGTGCAACAGAATGGGAGGTCTTCCATGGTGAAGATTTGTCTTCAGACCACAAAGTATTGGTGCCATGTTGAAGCTCCTGGGATACAGGAACACTTCTGCCCGTAGTCCAGATTTTTCTCCAGGAATTTATTCTGCTGTAGTTGGAGGGGGGGAAAATCTACACTAAAAAACCCCTAAATTTCTGACCCACAAAAAATCAACGAGAAAGTCTCTGGAGCCAGACTTCCATCCTGAAAATGAGACAGTTAGAAGCTGATTGATGCCTAACAGCTAAAAATCTTCGGGGGATTTCTTTTATTTGGAAATACTCTCAATCTGCTGAGACTGTATCAGTATCACCCATTCTGTTCTCAGAACAAGCTGGGGTTTTGTCCAAAGAAACATTTTTAGCTTTTACTTTGGCAAGGGAAAGAGATGAATTCATGCAATGCTCTTTTTCACATCTGTGTTTGTTTATAAATTACACTTAATGTCTCCATTCATAAAAGAAGAGTTAATCAGCCATTGTGCTCATTTTCCACTGATAATCCATTTAATAGTCAGAGGGACATATTTTGTGTCATTTAGAAGACTCTTACATGAAAAAGCGCTAGGAAGGATAGGCGGAGATCTAATGAAAAGGTCCTACGGTACTTTGATCTGCGATGTCCTCCTTTATAAAAGAATTCAAGGTCTAATCAGAAAAACAGCTTGTTTTGCACTGGGCTCATCCAGCCTGCAAGTGCATGAGTGCACTAACGCTACCCCTGGGGCAGCGGCCAAGGCACCCAACACAGGGATGAGGGACGAGCACCGGCTGCAGCTCCATCAGCTTGGAAGAGGCAGGCAGGCAGCTGCTGCCAGGAATTAAGACAATAGGATTGTGCCAAATGACACAGTAACCTGCCCAATCCACATGGCTCTGAGGAACGGGATCAGGCTGAAAGACAGGTCACTGTGGAAATATAATGCCCTTGCCCTTGCCTACGCAGCAGGAGGTAGTCTATAAATAATCTTAAATGGTTTCTTTCTAGGCCAGTCCCATGCCCAAAAGAGAAAAATTTTGCTATGTTTTCATGATAAAGTCGCACAAAATGGAACTTCATCTCAGGCCAGCAAAATCAGTTGGTCTAAAGCCCTCTCGAAGTCCTTCACAGCAAGATTAAAATAGACATAAGGGTTCCGTAGGTTCCTCCTCTGCAGAAGGGCGAATCTCACCCAGCAAATTTAGGGACCCAGTCTGCTGGTTGTCAGTGCTGGATGTTTTCCTCCCAAAGTTCATGTGCCTGTTGGTTAATGAATGCTGTATGTCACAGGATGGACAGTGATGGATTGATCTTTCCTCCTTGATGGGAACCTTTCAATTGAGAGTCTTTTATGTGCATTAAACAAATGGAGTCCTTTTGTCCCAAAAGAAATGCGTAGGAGGGTGGGAGCAAATAAAGTTAATGAGTCACAGCAGGTCTTGGAAAAGGCAGGTACCGGGGCACACTTGGAAGGCCCTTAAGAGGCAATTTGTTGGGTCCCTTGATTAAACGAGTCTCTAATGAACCTGAGGGCTTATGTGGGGGCAAAGTTCTTTCTGTGACTTGTGCAACAACATATTTACCTTATCATAAAACATGATTGACAACTGACAGCTTCATAGCAGGCTTGGAATTGCAGTCAAAATTCCTCATTTAATACTCGGGGTTTTAAAAGATAAGGCCATGCTCTCTGTCAAACCGCAGAGGACACATGTGGTATGACAAGAGGAAGAAAAAACCACATTCCCTTTGCCCCCTAGGCAGGACCCCTTATCTGGGGAGTTATCAGCCCTGCCTGTACTGGGGGGAGTTGATCGGTGACTCTGGTGTGTGCTCGAAGTGTCATTTTCATGTTATTCTTTGTTTTCCTGACCTGCAGCGCCGTATCCACCTTCTGGATAGCCAACCCACACAACAACCTTATAAATTGTGCAGCTGCGGGATCTGAAGTGAGTGCAGAAGTTTCTTATTTGGTAACAACTCAGACCGGTTACAGCCCTGCAAGGCTGAGGCTCTTGCTGGAATAAAACCTGCTTCTGTTACTCAGGCATTTTTGAAACTGCTAGATCGAGGCATATATTAATGTGGCTAGCGCTGCCAATAAAAAATAATGCTTTTCCTTTTGCTCCACACTTCTTGTCACTTGCTGTTTCTAGAGCTGGATGGCTTTAACAAAAATTCTCAACCTTTGCATAGTGTGCAGCCTGAATAAATTAAATAAATGTGACTGCGGAGTCCCAGGGAAGTCTTTGGCAACGATTCTGTTGATTGCAGTACAGTAGTGGTGCTTTGAAATTTCAATCAGCACTAACGCAAATTCCACAGGAATTCTTGGTCACATCAGGAGCCTTTATTTTCCTACTAAGACAAATAAACAAGCAAACCAAGCCTTAAACAGAGAGATGTGGTCTTTCCAAAGCTTCCAAATCTGAGTACCTAGATTCGGGCTCCTAGATACATTTTTAGGCAACTAAATAAAAATGATCTGATTTTTAAGATCCGCGCATGCAGTGATAGGAGGACATCAGTGGATGCGTGTGTGTGTTACGGGTTTCGAAAGTCTCGCTTATAGCTTCAATATAGATGTCAAAGCTTAACTTAAGGCACCTCGAAGATGCAGGAGTGTGAATGTGAATGTATGTGCGTGTTAAACTCTTTGCTGCGTATAGTTATACAGGTCAATGCTGCTAGCTGTGATTTGTCCCGAAGCCTTCTGGCTTACGTCTCGTGGCTTTACTGATAAACCCTTGGGCTAATGTAGACCAGCAAAGAAGTTCAAGCAAAGTCTCAGATGTCCATTCTCTTTTTCAGGAAACAGGCTTTTGGTTTGTTCTGCACCACGTGCCGACGGGGCCCTCAGCGGGCATGTATTCCCCCGGCTACTCAGAGCACATGCCGATGGGGAAATTCTCCAACAACCGCGCGCATTCCAACTACCGGGTGAGTCTGCACGCAACGGGAACGCTGCCCTCGAAAAAAACACCACCTTCTCGCTCAAGCTCTTTGGGCCTGCAAGCTATTAATGCCTGTGCTTTCTGTTTCACTAAAAGTTGCTGCAAGCTTGTTTGTGTCTGCAGATAAAGCAGCTTGCGTGTTGGCGTGGGAGCTCTCAGAGTCGGCCAGCACCCGCTTCACTTGGCTCTTGGGCATTCAGAGAGGCTCTTCCCTCTGCTCAGGCTGCTTCTCTGCCTCTGCACTCCTAAAATAGTGCCTCCAGGAGCATCTATTGGCAGCTTGTCTAATTATAGACCTCAACTGCCAATGTTAGCAATTAACCAAACAGCTTCTAGAGGCATAAATACGGGCCGCTGTGTCTAATCGCCTTCTCTTTACCTATTTACCCTTAGCATGCCATGTTGTGGGGCTGTGTGTTACTGTTACTGAGTGCTTTAGACTGCAGCAGGGCGTTTATGTGTATGGGGATACATGCACTTACAAGAGAGGTGCAGTTTCTGGAAATGTGCGGCGATTTTGGGGGGTATATGCAAGTCTGGATAGTCCTGGCAACCCTCTGTTTCACATGCTACTAACAGAAGCAGTTATTAGGATCGTGCGAGTGACTTTGCCTTAGAACAATTGGAGGTAGAGCCTGGAGATGGAAAGAACTGTAGAATATATAAATATACTGTAATATTGCATTTCTCTCTTCTTTTAGGCTGGAATGATCATCGATAACGGCGTTAAAACCACTCCAGCCTCCGCCAAGGACAAAAGACCTATCCTGACACTGATTTCGGGGAGGTAAAGTGTTTTGCACAGTTTGGTTTGGAAAAGACTTCTCTATAGCACTGACTGAAAGCTGTGAAATTGCCCCCAAGGAAGCTGACAAGAATCATTGCAATGCCTTTGGGGTGGCTCTTATTGAGGCAAGGTCTTCACTTAGATTTACCACTTTCGAACTTCATCTTCTCCATTCCCCTTCCTAAGGGACACCCAGCACCCACACCCTTCTGGTTTTGTCCTTGCTCTTTAGCTCTGAGCTGAGCTGGCGTGGATGTTACATCTGCTCTAGGGTGTTCCATTGACTTTTTTTTTTTTTTTAGATAAGCAAGAAAATTAAATGCTCTCTGGTCAACAGCCCCGCTGGGCAGAACTTGCTGCAAGAGTTTCCCAGGAATAAGATTAAAGTATTTCCTGGGAATGCTGTTGATTTTCTTCATTCTTTTAAGACCTGCTTGAACAGGAATTGCTTATGTGATGGAACTCACACTTCGATTTCAAATTTCTGCCTAGTTCCAAATCTGACACTGCAATAATAATTACAATTAAATACACAGAGCGACCCTTCATCCCTGCACAGCCTCTGTGTGGCATAATGGAGTCATTGTGGAACCTCTCTATAGAGCGTATTGTATCGGCAGACCTACCATGGTCTGGTGGCTTCTGAGAATCCCCACTTTTTCCCCAAAGCTGACCCCAGCGAGGAGGCTGATGTAAGCGGGCGGCTTCTTGTGGGCAAAGTGTAATAGCATTAGGACCACGCTTGCACCCTTTTATCTCATTAGAGGTTGAGTCTGGCTCTTAACTTGGTCACCAACCCCACGGAGAGAAAAGGACTTAAATATTCTCAAGTTTCATAGTTTTCTTTCCTGACAGACCAATTGCCTCCAGTTGCACCCAACCTGCATTCCCCCACGACTGGGTTTCTTGACAGAAGAACCATGTAGGGAAGAGAAACCTGCTGAAAACCTCTGCTCAGCAGGGGAGAATGACAATTTTTTCCTTTTCTCCTTTCCATCTCCAGGGCGTGGGTTGCCCATATTGCTGTAGTCACGCACTGGGCAAGCATTGCAGGGGTGGGATCGGTCCTCCTCCCCCAGGGAACCCAGCCAGCAGCTCAGATATCGGTTGTCCTGTGATCCGCACCACCCCAGTGCCCTGCCTAGCATGGGGTGCTAAAAGATGTTCAGAAGTGAATATTGTTTACATTATTTTAATGCTCAATGAATTGAAATGATTAATTCAATGATAAAAGTAACTGCTAAAAAAATAACTTATTAAGAGCAGCCTGCTCTGCAAGTATCTCCAAATTCTCTTGGGAGCCTGGTGCTGCTTTTCCATACAGCTGAACACGTGCCTTGGGAATCTGCCTGCTGCCACAGGCGCAGCAAGTGATTACAAAAGGCAATTTGTCCCTTGCCATACAAGGGCAGGAATGACCCCTGGAAGCCAAGCAATTCATAATGCAGTTACGTTTATGCTCGGGGATTGCGCACCAGCACAGGCTGCAGCTCAGATTATTTATACCGTTTTCCACTTTTCATGTGTCAAGACAGAAAGACTGAAGAGGTGATTATAGCCGGACTGGCTGGGGCAAACTTTGAGGTAGGCTGGGCAGTTACAGAGTTGGAGAGATTATTCTGCATTCTGTTACAGCATTAAATATCTGGGCCAAATTCTGTACTCTGTAGTGTTCCTCCAGATACACATGGACGTGAATGAAACTGGAATCCATCTCAAAATATCTGTATTTAACAACGTCTGGGGAATTCACAAGGGCTGATACTAAATCTCTCTTTGAAAGCAAATTCACATTCACTATGATGAAGCTGCCAAAGCAATATTCATTTACTGGAACCCTATCAGCCTGATGCTCAGTTTTAGATTGATATGATGGCTTATTAAGCAAAGCAAAGAGCTATTGAATATCTGTTAGCGATTTGACAGCTTGGCCTCACTACCCATTGGTGAGGCGTGAATTTTAATCTCTGGACCATCCCTTGCTGGCACTGAGTTGGATACTCGTCTGTCAGGTTTTCTAAGCTGTGTAGTATGATGGAAGATGCTCCTTCAGTAGCAAAAGGGAGAGCTGTGCCTCAGGACCGGGTAAATGACAGCCGAGCTCAGCATCACCATAGCAAGCCAGATCCTTGCTCAGATCTGTGGCCAGAGCGGTGGCCAAAAGGCAGCAGCTGAGGGCACACATTGCTGCAGTTTCCATTTGTGTCTGCTTTTTTCCTACGTCAGGCCAATATTTCATCACACTTGAGAACTTCCGAGTTAATAAATCTTGTGCGTGTGTCCTGTGTAACATATAGTGGGAATAGTGAAGGACATACACTCAGCCCCTCTCCAAGATGTTTTAATTCCTTTCCACAGTAAGGAAAATTTGGCAGTGGTACTCATTGCCACAGTATAGCCAAGGTTAGGAGATAAGAATGCTCAAAAGGGAAAACAAAAGGATATTTATCTAAATAACAGGAATATGCTAAAGGATAACAGTAAGGGATCAAAAAATATCTCAGACTTTTGGGAGCAATAATAAACTTTCCATGCTTTCAGCAAAATATCAGCAATTGCATAATGGAAAGGTGAAAGGAAACTTGGAGCGGGTCTTTACAACTGCCTCGCCTGGACTGTCCTTCCCTTGGCAGTTGGGTCTGGCCATCGCTGCTTGACTAGACACGCTACTTGGATAGACTGTTGTCCCAAAGCTGTTCCTGAGTTAGCAGAAACCAGATGTTTAGCAGGGCCATGCACTGAGCAAGGCTACCTTCCCTCGCCAACCTTTCTTCTCTCCTTCTGGTTACAGATACAGCCCACACAAAGATGCTGATCCTTTGAAGCCCAGGGAACCTGCAATAATTGAGCGCTTTATTGCCTACAAGAATCAGGATCATGGGGCCTGGCTGCGGGGTGGAGATGTGTGGCTGGACAACTGCCAGTGAGTTTTGCCTTATTTCAACTCTCGGAGTTCAGCCTGGTGTTTATGGCGAGCATAACTGTGGTTCAGACTATTTATATTGCTTTGCACCTTTCGTGTGGCCAAGATTGAAATAAAGATGAAACGTTAAGTAAACACAGGCATTATTTTACACAAGCAAAACCTGCTTTGTCTGAACTGAAGATCCCTCAGATTGTTTCTCTGTGTGATGCTGCCCAGCATTCAAAAATGGTCACATACACACACAGACACACAGACGCAAATAACTGAAAATAAAAACTAATTTTTTCCATGAAAAACGAGGTGCTTTGAAAAGAAAGCAGCAAAATCCACCACCTTTCCTGGCTAAGCCTGGTCACAGATGAGTTTTATGTGGTTCACCGTTATGCTGAATAAGTGAGTACTGACGAAGCAGACATAAAACTATGCATCACAGCAGCAAGGGAGAGGGACTGGGCAAGTGCATGTTGTGCTCTTTGAAGGCCGTTTCCTGCGCTGGTCAGAACAGATATTTGTTTCGCACTTGAAAACAGATAATCTTCTACAGTTTCTTTTGCTGAGCCAGGCTCTTGATATCAACCTCAATGAAGAAAGAGAAAAAGGAAAAAGCTACGTTACAAGGCATATTGCGATAAGCCTAGTAAGAATAGCTGTCACACCATTAGCTTGTGTCCAATTCCCAGCCAGAGCTGCCTTACCTTCGAGTGACCCAAACCTCTTAAAGCAGCCAGCGGTATGAACTGGCTCTAGTGACCGGTCGGGTTGGCGAGAATGAGACTGTAGCAGAACGGTCGGAATCGTAATATTGCGTAATACGGTTTGTGCTTCTTACGAACTTATGAACCAGAAGCACCTAGCACACCCCATGGCCAGCAAGAGTTGTCTTCGCAGATCACACTCATGTAATTTAGGTATTTGCATTGCTTATGGAGCAAATGCAGTGTATGGAGGTTGCTAAAAGACCGAGTACTTTATCAGTTTCCAGCAGCAAACCTATGAGCGTATGTGAATTCGAGGAAGCAGCCATCAAACTGTAATTGTCTTTATAGCCACAGTAATTTCCATTTCTATTGCTACAAAAAGACTTATGTATTACATTAACAAAACAAACGTTAATGTGGCGTGCAGTGCATAAACTACGGCGTATGTTTATGGGGCTGGAGGAAGGAAAGAGGAGGCGATAGCGTGTAAAGGGCTGCCACCTACAGACAGAAGCAGGACAAAGCTGGGGGTTACTCTGCTGCGGGATCTCCACTGGTGGTTTTGCTGAGATCAGCGACAGACATGTTAAGAGTGACACCGATGTGAAGATACCATCAAGACTCACTCATACTATCATATTATTTGTAGCCTTGCTATAAGCAGAAGTCATGGACCGACAGTTGTGATTTATCTCATCTAAAAGCTTTGGAATTTCAGCAAAATGGGTGGACATTTTAGTCTTTTTTTTTTAATAAGGAAGATCTAATCTCTATCATCCTGTTGCTGAAAGAGAAGTCAAGCTTCTCTGCTTTTATAACATTTCCTCTTATAAAGTTATTTCATAGAAGCAGTATGTGATACATGAACACAGGGGAGCAGAGAGGTGTGCGTAAGGCAAAGCACAACTAAATAATAAAAGCTCGTTGGAGTGAGAGATAAGCATGGTCTTTTTACCTAACAGTGAAAAGAGCGTGGTCATTAGATACAGAGAAAAAGCTTGATCAGACAAGTAAACTACACCCAGTAATCACCAGCTTAACCTCAGCGTGGAGCAATCAGGTGCATGTCTGCTGCTTCATATGATCTGCATGTACTGCAAGATGTGCCAAAAAAGATCTTCCAAAACTGGACAGGGAACAAACCTGGGAAAGCCTGAGCCTCCCCATGAGCACTGTTTAGTAATTAAGCCTTGCTGCCCTCCACCTTATTGATTTGGTTATTTTAGTTTGACGTGATAAAACAAAGCAAAACCAAACCTCTTCTGAAGCATCTCTCTTCTCCTTGCAGGTTTGCTGACAACGGCATTGGCCTGACCTTGGCAAGGTAAGTCTGGCGCAGGTTGTGCTGCAGCCTGGGGCGCAGCTGGTAGGGATGGGTGGGAGCAGCCCCTTCACCTCCGGCCCTTCCCTCCTAGTGGTGGGACTTTCCCTCATGATGACGGCTCAAAGCAAGAAATCAAGAACAGCCTGTTTGTTGGCGAGAGTGGAAACCTGGGCACCGAGACGATGGACAACGAGATCTGGGGACCTGGAGGTCTGGATCACAGAGGAAGGACCCTGCCCATCGGCCCGTAAGTTCAGCTCAGCACATCAAAGCGCTCGCTGCTCCCACTCTCAGTGCGAACTCCAGCCCAGTGAGGTTTCTTCAGCGCTGTTCAGTTTAATAACCATTACACAGAAAGGATTTGGTTTCATGTCTCCCGATCCCAAAGTCCTCACTGTGCAGCTGCTGCTGGCAGGTACATACTTGCAGGCTGCCAAGACAGCATCAAACTCCTCTTTCCTTCCCCCTCCCCTTTGCAAACAGAGTTGAGAAGACAGCAAGAGGACTGTGTGCTAGCTGGGCACTTCTGTATATGCGGTCAGCAGTGGTTGAGCAATGTGGCGGTCTCCATTCAAGTCAGCTGCCAGGAAAGCTCGTAGAAGCCCTTCCCTGGGCTTGAACTGGCCCAGATGTGGTCATAGATGTCCTCAGAGCTGCTGTTACTATTGCTGCTGTGCTACAGGAATTTGATGCCTTTGTTAAATATTTTGAAATGGCCAGTGAACTTCATGTGTGGCCTCTTCCTAGACCTTAGTCCTACAGTTTGGTTTGCAAGTGCAATAATGTTTTGTCGTTATTCCTAAAAACAGTTATCCTAACAGTAGCCCTACAGTGAACAAACAGCTCAGCTGGTTTTTTCTGCCGTATTATGCGCCTCAACTTTGCTTGTCAGTAGCGATACAGGAGGCTTATTATTAACTGTAGTAATAATGAAAACCCAATTTGTTACGATTCTCCTTCTAATATCCTTTATGTATATACATGTGGGCATATCTCATCTTGGGTGTTGCGTGCAGAAACAGAACAAATGCACAGGAGCAGGCAAGTCTTGTCTAAGGGAAACCATTCATTTGAGGAAGGGATCAAATTTATTTATCATAAGTGAAATTTGAAACATCTTATCTTAGCCTCTTAAGGAGTTTAAGCATCTCGTTCACTTAATCAGTGTGAAAAATGGTGCCGTCTTTACCTTGCAGGTGATATCAGAAAAGGCTGTTAATAAAGGTTCATTAGTCTGCCCCTTCACCTCTTTTCAACCATATAGATTGTAAGACCTTTCCTTGTTTTCAAATCCATTTTTTATTGCAGTTGAGTCGCACTGTTTCTCTCCAAGTTCCTTTGAAAGATGTGGTGGGACTTCTTTTAGCCCTGCCGTTACTCAGCCCAAGGAGTCTGCATGGCTCTGATGAGTCTCAGGTTTCACTGCTGCAGAACTCATTTCTGATGGCAAACACAAATTTATTCATTTTTAGGTCAATGCTTTGGCGTTGCTGTAAGTTCCTTCCCTGGAGGAGCACAGACCAAATAAAGATGATCTGTTCAGACATGAGAGAACTTGAGCTGAACTTGCAAGGATAAGAGGACTTCACAGACCTAAAAAGGAGGGAAATCCCTTCTCTTCCAAAACATGAACTCAGGAGTCATCCTAAGGGCTGTGAGAAATGAAAGCAGCTGAGAAACAAGTGCTGTGGGACTGTACATGTCTAGAATACATTCTCATCCTCATGCTAACGTGTCATGACCAAGTCTCTCTGTCTCCTCCAAATGTGTTTTAGGGATTTTCCCATTCGAGGGATTCAGTTCTACGACGGACCGATCAACGTCCAGAACTGCACCTTCCGCAAATTCGCTGCCCTGGATGGCCGGCACACGAGTGCCCTGGCCTTCCGGCTCAATAACGCCTGGCAGAGCTGCCCCAACAACAACGTCACTGACATTCATTTTGAAGATGTCCCTGTGAGTTATCCTTCTCAGAAAGGCCTTTTCCAGTTGGCTTGGAAATGGGGTTGTGGGCAAAAAGGGTGTAGCAGCCTTTAGGAGAAAACACGAGACCTTCAGGCGGTTGCCCGTTGTCTTTGCCAGAAGTTTAACAAAGAGGGTGGCAGCTAAGAAAGAGAAAATTGGATGGGTGAAATAACAAGAAAATCCAATTCTCTGACAGGTTCACGGCAAACCAGAAGCAGGTATCGGTTTCAAAAAAACAATAGTGACATTCAAGTGAAAATAATTTCCATTTCTGTATGTCTCAGAAACTGTGAATCTGCCCTTCTATTTTCCACAGCAGTATAATATTAAAGCAACAACAGAAGGAAGTCTGTTGTGGAAGGTCTAACTCACCTAGAAGCAGAAAATACTGATTTTGGGAAACAGCCAGTGAAACTGAGCCGATGCAGGGCTGTGCAGCCCTGCACACCGGGGTAATTCCATGGACTCCAGTTCTGCAGACATAAGTGAGAGCAGAGCTCAGCCAAAAAGGGTCTGCCAAACTTTGAATTACAGTATGAACTTCTGGGTGCTGGTCTGAACCCTTCCTGGGGTCTGTGCTTTTGAGTTATTTTTGTATTTGCTTGCACAAATACGTGCTAACTGGTTTGCTGAGGTTCACCTCTAGCGGCTGTGAAATCCAACTGCCAAACATTACAAACAAATAAATAAGTAAAGTGGTTCAGACTGAAATGATTTGGGTTTCTTAACTTTCAAAAAATTAGCAGACTTGCTCACATGTCAGGAAAAGTGCTGACTAGTGCTAAATGGGATGGGAAAGGCAAAAATTCCCCTAAAAGTGTTGGTCGGTCACTCTCTCACATTGCACCAGGCAGGCTGGTGACATGTCATTTATTTATGCTGGATAAAAATATCAGTCAGAAGTTGCCTGAGCAGCCATTTCCCAGGGGAGGTCGCTGATTATTCCCAGCATCAGTGTGACTTTATGTGGCTTTGGAACCTTGAAAATATAACAGCAGACAATGAGTGAAGTGGCTTTAGTGAAATCGCCCCGTCTCCTGAACCTTCCTCCAGAATTTTATAACAAACCTCTCACAGCTGAGGCTGAAATTCTGGTGGTTTTAGCCTTTCCCCCATGGTCAGCAGGGAAATCTGACAAATCAAACACACCTTTTAAGTGTGTGACCCAGCTCTACACTGACTTCAGGCTTACCGAAGAGGCAGTGTGCAGGCAGAGACAATCCTAATATGCCTGCACCAAATGGCACTGATGTTCCTGCCAACTAACATGAGCAGCTCAGCTGAAAATTATTTTGGTGCTTCCATCTTTGGGTGGTCAATTCCAGAAGCTCATAGTTTTATTACCACGTAAGTGCTATCTCAGAGGACCTGCAACGCCAGACTTCATCTGGAGTCATGGGGCCTCAGAGCCATTGAACATCAAGCTTACGATGTCTCAAGCTGAGCAGCCAAGATCTGTGGCCATTTAAAAAATGGTGATGTTAGTGCATACACAGGTTTCTTCATGCACAAGTTGACCCGCAAACCCAACGCTATTTCTTGTTCAAGCTACTTTCCAATGCCAAATAAAGTCAGAAAATGGGTCCTTTGAGCCACTCTAGTGACCATAGCCATCCTTTGCTCTGTACTCTAAGTGATGAATTCCTTTCTGGAGATCTAAGTGTGTTTCACTGTTTGTTTAGATTACCTCAAGAGTCTTCTTTGGAGAACCTGGCCCCTGGTTCAATGATCTGGATATGGATGGTGATAAAACATCAGTTTTTCATGATGTGGATGGTTCTGTGTCAGAATATCCAGGTTCATACCTAATAAAAGAAGATAACTGGTTAATCAAGCACCCTGACTGCATTGATGTGCCCGACTGGAGAGGTTCCATCTGCAGCGGACACTTTGCACAGGTAAAGCTGCCTACCTTGCAGTATCGTTATCGTTTTATTTTATATTAAATTTCTTGGCACCGTAAAGCTTGACCTTTAGAAATGAACTTTCTTCAGGGTGCTCAGGGTTTATTTATCTGCATGTCTGCGCAGGTGGTTTTGAACACAAGCATACTGTGGTACATTTTCAGATACTTTGGCCTTGACTGCTAACAGCTCTAACAACTTCTGCCTGAAGTCCCCTAAGAGCTCCATGGGCATTAACAGATTAATATTCATAAATCTATGGGCTGCCGGCTAGTTATTTTTCCTTGATTTATGGAGGGAAGTGTTGCCCACAGTGTTATGGGAAATGTGCTGAGCAGTTGAAATTAGACTTCAGCTTTCATCATCTTTCATCCTGTTGTGTAACCACCAAACCATTCTTCCTACCACACGAGCTCCGAGTGCTGCTGCCTTGAGAGAGTCCTCACTTTCCTCTGATGAGTAGCGCCTGTTTTTGTCTTGGGTGTTGCAACTGTTGGGGTTTTTTTCTGTGTAGTGCCACTAAAGCCAATTCCTAACCACTGAGCTGGTTTTCATGCTTCTGAAATCCAGACAGAAGGGTCCTTGTTCAGTAGAAGTCAGATGTCTGAGGTAGATACTGTCCCACTGCTGAGGGTTGCCGCTAGCGCTGTGAAATACATCAGCCCTACTGCAGGCTTGTTTGAAGCCTTGACTGGCGCATACTCTTGAACTCAGTGGGTGAGGAAATGATCCTTCTTTTTTTTCTGAAAACAGTTCACTTTGTTGAAAAGGAAGCCTAAGAAATTAAATATGTGTATGGCATACAGGTCACTGCTGAAGTCCCAGGCCTTGCACCAGTTCACATCTATTGAATAGCGGCACCTTTAATGTTTTACTATCATTCATTAAACACTTGGTCATCTTTTTTTCATCTAGATATACATCCAAGCCTACAAGCCAGCCAACCTGAAAATGAAAATAATAAAAAATGACTACCACAACCACCCGCTCTACTTGGAAGGGGCTTTGAGCAAAAGCACTCATTACCAGCAGTATCAGCCAGTTATAACTCTGAGGAAAGGCTACACCATCCACTGGGACAAGACAGCCCCTGAAGAGCTGGCCATATGGCTCATCAACTTCAACAAGTGAGTGATCCGACCAAATTCCAACATTCCAGCCCAATAATGTAACTGCACATTTTCAATGGGTGAGGTCATCACCTCATGAGCTCTTCCAGAATGAACATGCTTGTTCCAGGAAGTCCGTTGAGTTCACCATCTTTCCATTTGACATCTCAGATTCCTGTTTCCTCCCCTGGGAAGCCCTGCAAGATAACACGGTTCATTTTTGGAAGCCTAGAGCTAATTCATTCCTGGTGCATGGAAGTCACAGGTGTAGAAGTCAGGAGCAGATCTGACCCACATTGCTTAACTAACCCACGGCTGTTATATCTAATTGACATTGCAGTGATTCATCCAAAACCATTAAAATTTTAACCGGCCAGGAAAAAATTAAGTTACATTTCAGAGTGAATTATTTAGTTTGGCTTCTAGCGTGACCAGGAAAATAATAGTCATGTGTCGACTTGTTATAATGTGGGTCTTTTTGCTATTTTTAGGAACGACTGGATCCAAGTAGGGTTTTGTTATCCTAAAGGGACGACATTTTCCATTCTCTCAGACATCCACAATCGTCTCTTGAAGAAAACGTACAAAACTGGAACCTTCTATAGAACCTCTCAAATGGAGAAACTGGAGCACAGATACCCTAGCAAAGGATACTACTACTGGGATGAGGACACTGGGTAAGGAAGCAGGCCGTGCCGATTTGGACACCGCTTTGAGAAAGCTGCTGGACTCGTGAGCCGTTTGGCTAATGCCATTAGCGGGGATCACAACAAAACCAGAAAGTCTTTCTGGGAATGTGACCAGCGTTTAATTTTCCTGGGACTCCCACGGCTGCCAGTCATTCATAGCCTCTGCTGCACTGCCAATTACTCTGGGAAATGCTTTGCCGAGTGAATACAAATTAGAAAAAAAAAGACAAAAGCAAAGTGCAGACTATGAAACTGAACTGGAGACACACCCAACCCTTTTTGTTTTGAACAGCAACCATGTGTAAACACCACGACAGGGATGCACAGGAACTAAGAGTGTAAAGCCTGTCATTTTCTTTTAAAGAATTAAAATAACGGGAAAGAAAGAGAGCGCTAAAATACAAACCATGTATTTCTACATAAATGTATCATTATAAACTAGAGCTCAAAGGGAGTTGAGGTGTCATCTAATTTCTCTGTCTTAAGTTCCCTGACCTCCCCAAACCATTTCTGAGATGTGTCCCCCCTTTTATTTGCATGTGGTATGTTGAGCACTATAAATGCAGACATCGGCACAGGGTTTGCAACGCACATTATTGCAAAGCATTCGGAAGGAGTCCATCAAAACTGGGAGTTAGCCATTTTTTGCACAGAAGTCTCAAGGATGCTGTTCACTCTTCTCCCCTACCTGCAGGCTGCTGTTTCTGAAACTCAAAGCTCAAAATGAGAAGGAGAAATTTGCTTTCTGCTCTGTCAAAGGCTGTGAACGAATAAGGATCAAAGCTGTGATCCCAAAGACGGCTGGCGTCAGCGACTGTGAAGCCATGGCCTATCCCAAGTACATTGAGACACCAATAGTAGAAGTGCCAATGCCTAAGAAACTCTCTAGTGCGCAACTGGTAAAGTAGTTGATTTCTTATCACAGAATTATCGCCAGCGTAAATCTGTAGTTCCGGCACATACTGTGCCCACAGACATAGAAAGACTTTGTACCAGGTTCAGTATCTCCTGTGCCTGATTTTCTGAAATGGTCCAGGTATGTGAAACGTATGAAACAGATTCTTGCACGTGTAGAGAGCACAGGTCCTCAAAGGACGAAGCCACCCAAAACTTCTGTTGAAGTTGGGTACTTAGTCTTTTGGGGCTCTGTTGTGAAGTGCTGCGCTTAAAAGTACAGGGTGAAAAGTGATGAGCTGGAAGACAGGCTGGTCCAGGGAATGTGATTCTGGAGAGACACAAGGTTTCCTGTCTGGCCTCCAGCTCCTCCAGGCTGTAAGAACTGCAGTGTCAGAGAAGGGACTGCATAGCCGAGTATCTCATTCATGTAAAGCATTTTGTACAACACTGTCTCCTATGTACTGCATCCAGCTCTGGAGCCCTCAGTATAAGAAAAACACGGACCTGTTGGAGCGGGTCCAGTGGAGGGTCACAAAAATGATCAGGGGGATGGAACAGCTCTGCTATGAAGAAAGGCTGGGAGAGTTGGGGTTGTTCAGCCTAGAGAAGAGAAGGCTCCGGGGAGACCTTCTTGCAGCCTGTCAGTACTTAAAGGGGGCTTATAAAAAAGATGGCTGCAGACTTTTTAGCAGGGCCTGTTGCGACAGGACAAGGGGGAATGGCTTTAAACTAAAGGGGGGTAGATTTAGACTAGATAGAAGGAAGAAATTTTTTACGCTGAGGGTGGTGAAGCACTGGCACAGGTTGCCCAGAGAGGTGGTGGATGCCCCATCCCTGGAAACATTCCAGGTCAGGTTGGACGGGGCTGTGAGCAACCTGATCTAGTTGAAGATGTCTCTGCCCACGGCAGGGGGGTTGGACTAGATGGCCTTGAGAGGTCCCTTCCAACCCAAACTATTCTATGATCCTATGATATCCAATCCAGTCTAGTTCTGGAGGAGGGAGGGGGATATTTATCTGTCTTTTAGCCTTTTTCACTCATCACCCTCGAAGCAGGAATGCACAGCAAAGCCTCAGAGAACTATGTGTCAGCTCTGCAAAGTGAGAATTACTTGTACTCTGCCATTTGGTGAAACAATTTAAATGCTGACAGGATGAGCAGAGAGGTTACCATTGTGCCCAGTCTCATTAGCAATGTAATTTGGCAAGTCAGTGCTTATTATGTAGCTTTCTTGTTGATTGAATTTCAAGGTTTAAAATGCTTTCTGAAAATGCAGTGTTCAGGTAATGGACATCCTCACTAGAAAACCTCTTTTCTCTCCTTTTTTTTTGGTTTTTTTTTTGTTTTTTTTTTGTGAGCAGAAGACTAAGGACCACCTACTGGAAGTGAAAATAGAAACTTATAAGAAACAGTACTTCCACCTAAAGGATGACTTTGCATACATTGAGGTGAGCAGGTCCTCTCAGTGAACTTTATGGGACAAAATTCTAAGATACTTGCTTCATTTTTATGGAAAACTTGCTTACAATGTTACCATGCATAGTTAGATTCAGGTCACTTTTGCTTCATATTGTGCAAAAAAAAAAAAAAAGGCTGTAACTTCTCCATATTAGCAAAAATGCAGGACAGCTTGACCTCAGAGATCTGGAATTCCACCCTTTGATAGAAAGAGTAGTCCCGTGACTCAACACTATCAGTGCTTCTTGCAGGTGGTTGTTTGCAATTGTGTTACTGTGATAGATCAAGAATGTTTTTCCCCCCGCGCAGGTTGACGGTGTCAGGTTTTTCCTCACTGATGAGGGTATCCAGCTGGTTGTGATTGACGGACATCATGGAAAAGTTGTTGATCGAGTAACGTTCAAAAACTCGATTCTACAAGGAATCCCAGCACAGATAGAAAACTATGTCAACAACATCAAAGATCAGTGAGTAAATAATCCGGTGTTACTAAGGTGCAATGTATAAGAATGCTGTACACCACTCATCTTTTTCCTGGGTTTTGCCACCCAACATGGGCCAGACTGACCCGCTAACAACGTGCTTTTGTACTGCCGACTCCAATAGAGTCCAAATGTGAGCAGGCAGCAGAAGGATGCAGACTCTGTGATTTAGGAACTGATCGAGCCCCCGATAAAGTGCAGAGCTACATTTGATTAATAAACTGCAGAGCTACATTTATGTTGTGGGTTACAGACAAACTGCAGACTTAAATTCACAAATAAACTCTCAGCGCTTATCGGTACAGATGTGCACAGTTTACATTTTTCTATTGCCTGCATACTCTCTCCAATCACAGAAAATTCCACTAATAAAATACATTCCTCTTTGCACATGTTCCCTGCCCAGACCTAAGGGCTGGATGCTTTTATTTTTTAAGTATGGGCAGCCAGAAAAGCAGAGTTTTGCAGGTGGGTGGTAAGTAGCCAACACATGTTCCTGCATCCTGGAGGACAGCAGGTTCATCTGCTGGAGTAGGATTGGGAACAACACCAGAAACCCTTTAACCAAAGGGGTTGTTCTCATATTAGTTTGTGGAGTCCTATTGGGAAATGAATATATTTCATTGTTATTAAATCTGTTTTGATTTGAAATCTGGTATGTAACATTTCATACAAATATGATTGCTTTGTTGATGAATCATCTGAAATAACTGTGGGCAGATCGACAGGATATTGTTCTGGCATTTATTCCAGAGAGTTGGGGGAAGTTTCAGCAGGGTGCCATGCAGGTGGATACAGATGTGTTTCTACTGTCTTAAATAATTCTGAAGGCTGCAAAAAATACATTGAGTAGTTAGTGCAGAGAAGCATGGTAGTTGCTCACTTTCATTAAAAAAAAAAGAGAGCTTTTCAGAGAGGCCATCATTCTCCTTGGCAAAAAATCCAATCTCAGTCCTGGCTAAATCCAGCTCCTGGATTCTTTCTTTCTTTAGAGGATTGAATCGTAATTAGACTTCAGGTGTATTTAAATCCTTCTGCGCCTCATTGTCTTCTCTGGATTAGCGTTGGAACCGGGTTAGGTTTAAGATTAGGATTAGAACTGGAAGTTGACCCAACATGGTCAGCACGTATCAGGTCTCACTCAGCTGTGTCTTTGCAAGGATTGAACCCCCAAATTATTGTCCTTCTTTCACCAAAAGTTTTCCCAGCCCATCCCCTGCAAGCCTTTCCAATCGGATCAAGCAAGGGCTTCAGCTATAGCCATGAGACGTCTTTCATTCATTTGCCAGATGGAAGTGTTGTTCAGATTCAGATGTGGACACCGTGCAGATGCCAAGACTGTACAGCCAGCAGCTTCTTGTCACCTCTCCCCGCCGCGATGCAGAGCACGGACTGTACAGAGAGATGGTGCTAACGGGGGGGAAGGGGCCCCACCAGCCTCGCCAGCCTCTCACGAAGAGACTGCTAGAACAACTTCTATGTTTATGGATTTGGGGATGTGAGAAGAGGTGTTTCTAGCAAGGACAAGCCTTTTTGTTCATTTAAGCAACTCTGCAGGCCAAATTCCTCTTTTTTAATAAATCTACTTTTCTGATGAGTTTCCCAGGGATAAGAAAACAAAACATCTGGTGAATTTATTTTAAACTTCCATAGCAGGAAAGGCTTAATAGAAAGTAACGATTTTAGTGAACTGAAGAAAGAAAAAAGAGGTGATTCAGCATTCACAAAGTACTCGAAACCAGCCTGCCAGCTCAATCCACTCTTGTAAGCACTAGGGTATTTTAACACCTCAGGTTTATTATAGGAAAAGTCCTGATGACTCTTAACTCTTTTGCTTCTCTTGTTCCTCTGCCACCACCCGTTGCTATTTTCCCCCGAACAGTTCCAGTTCCAGCTGAGGTGTTAAGATGTAACTGCTGCACTCAGTAGCTCAGGCCTTGAGCTCTGCAGGAGCTGTTGCCTAATTAATTTTGGCGACTTGTGTCCACCGTGATGCAGGAAAGCGGACCCAGCAAGGCTGGCATTCTGCAAGATTGCAAATGCCATTGGAGTCAGGCAAGTTTCATTCACGGAAACCCTGCAAGGTGGAACGAAATAATTTCACCTAAGCGTTTGCTCTATTAGTCCGTGATGCAGCTTTAATTAGGAGCTGAACAAGGATGATATCCCAGCCCCACTGAGCTTAAGAGCAGGACTTCCACTGAACTCACTGGAGCATAGCTCTTCCTCCATACGCTTTGAGATAACCATTGGAGGTGTTTGTGCATCTTTAGGAAGTAAGGAGGTTAACATCACCACTTCTCTACGGACAATTCTCACTGTAAGATTAACCCCTCATGTTTAATTTGAGTTTTTATTCTACCCTTTCAGAATTCAGCCTAGGCAGTTGCTGGCTTTTACCCAAGCATTTACAGATTTGCATTAGCTTAACACACTTACCTCATGTCTTTTGTTTATCACTTGGCATTTGTAGAAGACCCTGAGAATTCTGAGGTGAAATACAGTACATGCAAATAAGGCAATAATAATAATAATAATAATAATAATAATAATAATAATAATAATAATACCCTTTTTAAGCAAAAGCACGCTGAAAATGAAGGAAAAGCATCAGGCCAGCAAAAATCTCAAAGCAGTGACTTTCTTCAGGCTTTATCCTGCTAATGCTGCAAGAACAATAAATTATTTGAGACTCGCTCAGTGCATCCCAGGGAGAGCATGTTCCTTTCTGAGCAAAGCAGGATGGAACTGCTGGTTGGAAACATTGAAAACATTATAGAAAACAGTGTTTTAGAAAAAAAAAGTGACTTTGTCGGCTTCCTAATGGGTTTTGCATGATTGGAAAAGTGAGTATATGACTAAGCTGTTGGAAAGCATTGACAAAAGCCATTAAAGCAGAAACCACTGTAGTTCATCGGTGTCTTTGAGTCACACAGGCAGGAGTTACCAGTGCTCAAGACAGACAAACGAGGAATGTGTTCTGACTCTTCACCTGTTTATAAATGGCTTTGTTTCCTTCAGCTCCATAGTGCTGGTGACATCTAAAGGAAGATTCATTTCAAGAGGACCATGGACTAAAGTACTGGAGAAGCTCGGTGCAGAAGAGGGTTTTAGGTTAAAAGGTAACCACTTTTGAAAAATGCAATTCTAAACCCCTTTGATCTAGCCCCCTCCCATGGTTCCAGTAAAGGGACCTTTTTTCCTTCTTCTAAACTTCGCCTTGCTTGTTTCTATCAGCATGTGCTCCAACATCCTGGGAGCAGTCATTTATTTATTCAGTGAGGTTGTATCCACTGCAGCTTTGGGTAACAGCACTCAGTTTAATACTGTAGATGGGAAAAGTGCTCTGGCAGTTGTTCTTAGAAGTAAAGAATTCAGGGGGGTTGATTTTCCAGATTCATTTTAAATAAAAAGGCATTTTAACAATAGGAATATTGGACTTTTTCCCCCCTAAATGCCCCAAAACAGGATTTTTTTTACTTGTCTGAACTTATTTTTGGCTGATTTTCTCTTGAAACAAAATTCTGACTTGATGGCACAAAGCATATCGATTTCAAAGCATCACATATTGCACTAGAATATTGCTCTCTCGTGCACGTTGCTCTGATCAGCTCTAACCGTGAGCTTTTGGCACACTTTCCTCTTTCGTGTGTGTGTTATACTCACTAACGTAGGTCTTGTCTGTTGTCCTGTCCCTCATCATCCCCCCACCTTCCCCAGGCAGGAAAGGGTTTTGAGTATAACCACCATGCAAATAATGATAGCTTCAACAGGTAGCTCAAGCTGCCTGCTAGGAAGGGTTTTTCCTCTTTCTCCTCTGCTATGTATCACGTTAATTAATGGAAGCATACAACATGTAAATAAGATATTAATTAAGCTTCACTAGGAAAGTATTTTTTAATACCTGGAGAATGCATAATTGGCAAAGTTTGTGTGCATATGTGTGCTCTTGTTCACCTGCATCCAGCCAGCCATTGGGTGTAGCCCTGCACACGGGTGGTTTTCTGGTGCAGCCCCGACACACTCCTAATATATTTGCTCTGATTCGCAGAAAAAATGGCTTTCGTCAGCTTCAAAGGCAGCTTCCGCCCTGTCTGGGTGAAGCTGGTCACTAATGAGGACTCAGCTAAAATCTATCAAGCACTGCCAATTCCTGTGGTGAAGAAAATGAAATTATGAGGACACGCTGCTCTGCCTTCTGGCTGCCAGCATGCCCCCATGGGACGGACTACTGACTGCTCACCACAGGCACCTTGCCAGCTCCAGAGGTGTAGCATTTTGTTGTTGTTGTCGTTGTTTAAAAAGAAATCTTACTGTAAGTAGCTAGAGTGGCCACATGTGACAGAAAAGCCTTCCTCTGTGATCAGCGTATGTTCTGTGATCACCAGCTCCTCGCCGGTTGACTTGCTCACCGATGCCATGTTGACTCTCGTATTACTAAGCAAGGTTTGACCTGTTTTACACGGTGCTGGTTTTATCAGCAGCCCTGTGACAGACTAACTTATGTGCTGCCTCTCGAAGGGGGAGTTCTAGATCTGAAGGCCATTGAGGATTATTGTTTTTACCAGCCTCTAAGTTGTCCAAACACTTTTTTTTTCCCATAGTGTAACTAGCTGCTCACATAAACATGGAATGCCAGTTCAAAGGCTTGTTGAAAATCTAAGATGGAAAGAGTGTATTTGAAGGATTACCTAGATGCTGGGAAACATAACTGGACAGTAAGAATTTCTCCTAAAGCTTCTATGATATTTGATCAAGCTCTTTGGGGTCTGTGTTGTACATGCTAACCCACGGCACATAGTTGGGGAAGGGATGAGAGAAGGAGAAGATAAAACATGCCAGCGGAGACTGATGAAACCACATCTTTCTGCTTGCTCAGAAAACTGCATTTCTCCTATGGATCAAGGTTTTTTTAATAGTGGTTGCTCAAAAGGAAGTTTTCCTTCGACAAGCAGCTGTAGGCTAGAAGGAAAGCAATGTCAATCAGCACATACATTTTCTCAGCCCTTCCCGTACAGTCCCTCCATGTAATAAAGTTCAGGATCAGTCTGGAGGGTTTATGGTAGCCAGTCAAAGACAGCATCCTGTTCAAGGCTTCCAGTTTTTAGTTGGGAATACTGGGACTCACCTTTTTCTGCCTCAGATAGGATGAGCGGCCCTTGCCTTTCCAGGGAGGTCAGAGGGAACGGGATCAGACTGCTCTGCTGCGTGTTGCTTTCTGATCGTGTCCTCAGGCTTAAGGGCGTGAGTGTCTTGGTCCTCCTGGAAGAGTTACATGAGATCTGGATGGAAGGTGACAGAGGTCTTACCAGGTAGCTGAAGCATTAGAGTGGGACTCCCCATACGCTAGTTGGATGTCTTGTACCTCCTTTCCCCCTTCTTCAAAGCAGTATCTGGGTAATGAAGGCAGATTAGTGTGAATCAGGACTCCTGCGGGGACATCTCTGGGGATGGGAGATTAAACATTATCTTGTAGAACATTGTAAGCACTTCCAGTGTTCAGTGATATTTCTGTCTGTTGCTCAGAAATGCCATGGAGGTGTCTCCGGAGCCTGTGGCTATTCTAAGAAATCTAAGAGGGGCTAAAAGATAGGGTTAGGAGCTTTTCAAAGCACAAAGAATGTCAATTTTGCCAATCATATCTGGGTTTGTTTCCCCACTGTGTCTCTGCCTGCCCCCCATTGCTACAGAAATTATTCTAGTTGCTGATGGTTACTTCGTTTTGCTCTGTTTTAATTAAAGCTCATGTAATTAAGTTGCTTTTTCTCCACAGTATCTGAAATGCTATCTTGCAGCTAGAACGAAAGAGCAACCATTTTGCGTGTCATTCCGAAGGCTGGGCAGGTGTTGCACTCTATAGCCTAGTTTAGATCAATTGCTCTGAAAGTCAAAGCAACCGTGAGCAACATTTAGATAGTACTGTAGGTTTTGTTCCCCTCAAGCCTCTCCTGGGTTTTGAAACTGGAATGTTCTTTTCAGACTTATTATATAGTTGTTTTGAACTTGCTGAATGTCATGTGTATTGTATTTAAAAAAAAAAAAAAAGAAAAAAAGAAGAGCCAAGCTTTCCCTCCCTTACTTCTCAACAAGAGTCTGTTAATGAATGCTTTTTAGGCATTTGTGCCGTTTCCAGAATGAATGGGCAACACTTGTAAAAGGCAAGTAAGGTGGGTTGTTTTTTCCCCCAATGGCTTATGATGGTTTGGGGATTTCACAAACTATTCCTCGAAAAAGTCAGTCTCACTTGTGGTTCAACGGTGATTATCCAAACGTCATTTATCTGACGTTCTTTGATAGCCAAAGTAGAGCCAGATCCCTGAAATCAAGCAAATAGACTAAAAAAAAGTCCCTTGAGTACGTTAGTCTGGGTTATCTAAACCTCTTCACTGTCCTGAGGCAATTCTGTTGATATCATGGTGTTCGTGGAACACACTTGCTTTCAAGAGATGGACCAGAGCAGGAGTATTTCTTTCATGAGCACTTGACAAACGGTGGGCAGGAAAGCCGGGCTCAGAATGTACCTGGTTTGGGATTTGGCTTTGTACGACCCCCCGGGGCAGGGGGTTGCCCTCTGTGGTGCACTGAGTCACTGGGTCACCAGCGATTTCCCTTCTCCTGCTCCCTGTAGATGCCCGGGAGGATCATGCCGGGTGGGTCCATCCCCTAGACTGGTTTGTTCGGCTTCTACGAGCGCGCTGCCTTTGTGCTGAAGTGTAGCTTCTGATTTTGCTGTTTTGGGAATTCTCAGGGTGAAATCATAAGACTTGGCTCTAGGAAAACCTTTTTTTTTTTTTCCCCCCTTTCCTAAAAAAAATCTCATCTTATTAAGAGAAGAAAACTTTTAAGTAGCTTGTTCTATCATGCAAAGCTTGTCACATGGGGCCTGTTTTGGAGCTAGGGTGGGTCTCACGCTGTGAATACGGAGTACGGGATCACTGCAGTCTGTAAGCCTGAGGGATAATAGAGCATCGTAGCAGAGTGTAGCAGGGCAGACGCACCCGCGAAACGCAAAGGGCTCCCATCGACCTTTACGGGATGAAGCCAGTGTGTCGCTCTGGAGACAGAACGAAGCCTAATGCCACCGCCAGTCAGCAATAGTTTTGTGCCATATGATTACTTTTTCATCTTTGACTGTTCTAGAAACTGCACGTGCACATTTTGGCTAGTGAATTACCTGACTGCTTGTTCTTTGTACATCCTTTTAACAGTCCCTGCACAAGCTGCAGTTCCCCTCTTCGCAAGGTTTCATTACTGCAAACGTTTCCATGTTTGCCCTCACAGTTGCCCTTGGCAGAGTGGGGGTTTTTGATTGCATTTTGTTCGTTTGTCTGTTTGTTCGTTTGGATGTTTGGGTTTTTTGCCTCTGTTCAAATGCTTGTTTTACCTGTCGCCGAAATAGCTGGTCCTTTTTCGGAGTTAGATGTTTGTACATTTTCTTATAGACTTTCCAATGAAAAAAGATATATTTTCTATTAATTTATTACAATGGCACTAAGACAACTAAATTGCAGACATATGAAGCATTTGTACTGGAGTTTAGCATTGTCCAGGTTGTTAAGGAGGTCAGCAATGTGTCTTTTCTGATAATCTGCTTTGCACTTGAAAGGTCTCTAAGTCGGCAGACCGCGGTAATGCATTGACTGGTTTATGATGACAAGAGCTCTTGGGACGTTGGTTCCAACAGACCGTGGCGTAAAACTGAAATAACATGTAGTTGTTCGGAGTACACAGTGTTTATCAAAATAAATACTCAATGCAAATTTCTTATTTTATTTTTGTCTCTCGTCTCTTCAGTGTCTCCCTGTAACAACGAACCAGCGTTTGCTGGCCACGCGCGCACACGCACACACACACACGACTTAGTACGTCAGCGGAGAGAAAGGCACGCAGCTCCCTACTTCAAAAGACAAAAACCAAGGGGCCAAACCACCCCTGCGTGCGTTTGCTGGCCGCTCTGCACCGACGGCAGCGCGTTTCACTGCCTGCCCAGCCACACTCGCAGGATCCGAGGCAGAGAGACGGGAAGGGAAGGGGGTGGGAGCGGGAAAGGGGATGTTACAGTGGGCAGACGTGGGAAAGGGCTGTATTTGGGGCAGGTGGGGGACTATTAGTAGTTTAAAACAAAAGTCTTGTTCCCCTGTTCACAAAACTTTTTTTTTTCATTGAATAGGGTGAACATGGGGTAAAAACACACATGGAAATTATATATAAAACATGTATGAAGTTTTTGTAGCGGGCAGCTATTAAGGCTCATGAGAACCTCGCTATCAAGTCAAGTATGACTTTGACTGTAAATTTTCCACCCTGGGATGGTGCCAGCTGGGCGGACTTTGTTATAAAACCTTTTGGAGGCTCCAAAACCGGAATGGGATTTTTTTTTGGTGGCAGCAATCAGCATTTCTAACATCTAAGCACACCTTTTTTAATCAAGATACCTTGATTAAACTACTATCAAAATAGTAGTTAGTGCATTAGAGGAGATTGCCCGCCTTAATGCCGCCAGGCCAGGAAACCGAAAACGCACCCTGCCCACTCGTGTCAGATTGAAATTACTGATACATTGGACTTTTGCAGATTAACTCGGGGGGGGGGGGGGGGGGGGGAGCTGAAAGTCAAGGCAGAAATCTCACTCCACACCACCAGCGTAGGGAAAAAAAAATTAAACCTCTATTTAATAGTGCGATAAGATCAGAGCCTTCCATGTTGAGAGCTCCAGAGGCTGCCCCGGGGGGCGGGCAGGGGCAGAGCTGGGCTTTAGCCTCTGGTTGCAACGCGACGGTGACGGTGGCACAGGGAGGTCCCAGGCACCTCCAAAAGGCCGTAGGGCAGCTGCGAGCTGCTGGCGGGGCAGACCCTGCGGGGGCCCCCAGGGTGGGCAGGCCAGGAGTCATCGCACACCCACTCGTGCACGTAGTTTATACGTACACGTGCATTCGCGTACACGTATCTTGTACACACGTACACACAGCTTTTGCATGTATGCACACACGTGCACACATACACGTCTTATACACACATGTACACACATATACACATGCACATGCACCCCCATATATGTGTGTCTGTGTGGATATATGTATGTGTGTGTAAGGGTGTGTGTGTGTCTGTGTATGGATATATAGGGGTGTGTGTAAGGGGGGGTGTGGCTGTGTGTGGATATATAGGTGTGTGTAAAAGGGGGGGGTGTGGCTGTGTGTGGATATATATATGTGTGTGTATAAGGGGGGGGTGTGGCTGTGTGTGGATATATAGGTGTGTGTAAGGGGGGGTGTGGCTGTGTGTGGATATATAGGTGTGTGTAAGGGGGGGTGTGGCTGTGTGTGGATATATAGGTGTGTATAAGGGGGGTGTGGCTGTGTGTGGATATATAGGTGTGTGTAAGGGGGGTGTGGCTGTGTGTGGATATATAGGTGTGTGTATAAGGGTGTGTGTGTGTGTGTGGATATATAGGTGTGTATAAGGGGGTGTGTGGCTGTGTGTGGATATATATATGTATGTGTGTAAGGGGGGTGTGGCTGTGTGTGGATATATAGGTGTGTGTAAGGGGGGTGTGGCTGTGTGTGGATATATAGGTGTGTGTAAGGGGGGGTGTGGCTGTGTGTGGATATATAGGTGTGTGTAAGGGGGGTGTGGCTGTGTGTGGATATATAGGTGTGTGTAAGGGGGGGTGTGGCTGTGTGTGGATATATAGGTGTGTGTAAGGGGGGGTGTGGCTGTGTGTGGATATATAGGTGTGTGTAAGGGGGGTGTGGCTGTGTGTGGATATATAGGTGTATTTGTGCGTGTGGCTATTTCGGTGAGTGTTTTTGTGTGTGCGTGTGTATTTGTGTGTGCCAGACGTGCGCGCGCGCGTGTATTTGCGTGGGCACGGATCTGTGTGCGCGTAGTTGTGCGTGACGGGGTGTGTAGCTGTCTATGTATATCCAGCCATTAGAACTCACTAACAACACACTGCACATAACCATGTACAATTCATTACATTAGTTCTACAATTACCACGTCATTTTTAGTTACATGCATATATTTAAATATAGACCAGATACACCCCATCCATGAATACACTGTACATTAAATGTGCTATCGTCTGTACGACAATATGCCTGATTTGTTACTAAAGATCAAAAAGCATATTTCTCTGTTTTAATTAATATCGTATTGTATCGTATCATGCCATATCTCATATCAATCTCATGTATCATATCTCACATCATATCAATCTCATCTCATATCATATCTCATCTCCTATCTTATCAATCTCATATTGTATCTCATATCATATATCTCATCTCGTATCATATCAATCTCATATCATATCTCATATATCATATCATATCTCATCTCGTATCATATAAATCATATCTCGTATTGTCTCTCATATCATCTCATATCATATCTCATCTCGTATCATATCAATCTCATATCATATCTTGCATCGTATCTCATATCATATCGTATCATATCTCATCTCGTATCATATCAATCATATCATACCTCATGTCGTATCTCATATCATATCATATCATATCTCATCTCGTATCATATCAATTATATCATACCTCATGTCGTATCTCATATCATCTCATATCATATCTCATCTCGTATCATATCAATCTCATATACCTCATGTTGTATCTCATATCATCTCATCATATTTCATCTCGTATCATATCAATCTCGTATCTCGTATCTCACATCACATCGTATCGTATCTCATCATATCATATCAATCTCATATCATATCTCGTATCATATCTCATCTCGTATCATATCAATCTCATATCATATCTCGTATCATATCTCATCTCGTATCATATCAATCTCATATCATATCTCGTATCATATCTCATCTCGTATCATATCAATCTCATATCATATCTCGTATCATATCTCATCTCGTATCATATCAATCTCATATCATATCTCGTATCGTATCTCACATCACATCGTATCGTCTCTCATCTCGTATCGTATCAATCCCATATCATATCTCGTATCAATCCCATATCGTATCTCGTATCGTAGCAATCCCACATCATATCTCGTATCGCCTCGTGCCGCCCGGCCCGCTCTCGCCCCGCACCCCCTCCTGCCGTGCCGTACCGGCCCCACGTCACCGCTCGCGCTAAGGGCGTTACCCGCCCCCCGCCGGCGCGGGAGCGGCCGTTGCCTGGCCGCGCCCGCCCCCTAGCGGCCGCGCTGGGGCGCAGCGCCCCGCTGCCCCGCGGGCCGTGGGCGGCGAAGCCGCCGCCCGCGAAGGCCGGCGGTGGTCCCGTGGGCCGGGGCGCTCTCGACCCCGTCGCGGGGCGTCCTCTCGCAGGCCCGACAGGCGCGGGGGCCTCGGCGGGAAGGGTGGGTTTGTTCCCGTGCGCCCGCGAGGCTGGGAACCGGCGGGCTGGTCGCACAGCGCCCGTCTCCCCGCCGTGCCCGTCTCCCCGCCGTGCCCGTCTCCCCGCCGTGCCCTGCAGCAGAACCCGGGCTCCCCTCCGGCGGCCGTCGCCAGCGCCCGAAGGTGACGGGGGGGAAACCTCCGGCGACGCGGCTGGCAAGGCCGAGGTGGCGGAGCGGCTGGAGCGGGGGGACGGGGCACGGGCGGCCTTGCAGCGTTCCAGCAGCCAGCAGGGCTTCAGCCCTCCGGAACGCAGCTTTTGGCACATCAAGCACTCGGCAGAACGTCGTTCAAATCCGTGAGTTGGTGTGGCAGCTGGCAATCGTGTAGAAGTTACCCTCGCGCTTCTAGCTGCAGCTTCTGCCTCTTCCAGGGAAGTGCAGCGAGAGCGTTCGGGAGGGGGGTTCTTGGTTTTTGCTGTTGGTTTGGTGGGTTTTTTTTCTTTTCTTTTATATGCTGCTTTTATATGCCCTTTTAGAAGGGCACCGAGGCTGGTGAGGGGTCTGGAGAACAAGTCTGATGAGGAGGGGCTGAGGGAACTGGGGCTGTTTAGCCTGGAGAAGAGGAGGCTGAGGGGAGACCTCATCGCTCTCTACAACCGCCTGAAAGGAGGTTGTAGCGAGGTGGGGGTCGGTCTCTTCTCCCAAGTAACAAGCGATAGGACGAGAGGAAATGGCCTCAAGTTGTGCCAGGGGAGGTTTAGATTGGATGTAAGGAAAAATTTCTTTACTGAAAGAGTGGTGAAACATTGGAACAGGCTGCCCAGGGAAGTGGTGGAGTCCCCATCCCTGGAGGTATTTAAAAGACGTGTAGATGAGGCACTTAGGGACATGGTTTAGTGGGCATGGTGGTGTTGGGTTGACGGTTGGACTCGATGATCTTAGAGGTCTTTTCCAACCTCAATGATTCTATGATTCTATGATTCTATGATTCTTTGGACAACGGAAAAAAGAGGGTATGGGTTGAATCACAAACCAAGAAAAACCCAGAGATTTTGGCTCTTACATAAATGCCTTCTTATCCCAGCATGACAGCAATATTCCCAGCTGAGTGTCGCACTCTTATATTTAGTCTCTTCTGAGCAGCAAGCAAGCAACTGAGCTGTCTCAGTTTCTGCTCACAGCTACAAGACGCAGGGAAGCTCCCCCCTTCGCTTCACAGAGCTTCAAGTCTCCCAAATCCGCTGGACGATAAGAAACACTGTTCGTCCCGTTCCCCGAATGAAGTGCTTTTCACGCAACCCTTGCAGGTCTTCGGACCAGCCAGTCCGTCACCTCCACCAGAAGCTGAAGCCGCTGTGACGTGTCCAGGCTTTGTCAGCTCCAAAGGGCCATTTCCAGCAGCTGGCTCAGGGGCTGTTTTGTCACACCACCTTCTTTCTGACCAAAGGATGGGGGAGGGATGTGTAAAAACCACCACTGCAGCTACACCCTTCCTTCCTCTTGCATGTCTTCTTCACAAAACACACCTTCGGAAGCTCCTCCCTGCGGTGATCCCTTAGCCATGGAGCTGAATCCAGCACGTATGCTCACTTTAAAAACCAAACCCAAGGGAGAGCCCCATCGCTTTGGAAATAGGATAATTTGTGATTTCTGAGTTTGAGTCTCAGCTGGAGTATCATCTCAGCAGTCGGGAGCAGTACCAGGACACAGCAAGGGGCCTGCGATGAGGAAGCAGTGACAGGGCTCAACAGGAGAAAGCCCCTTACAAATCTTTCCTCCTTTGGCGAAGGGTGTA
The DNA here is from genome assembly GCF_965638725.1 of Aptenodytes patagonicus. Taxonomy (NCBI): domain Eukaryota; kingdom Metazoa; phylum Chordata; class Aves; order Sphenisciformes; family Spheniscidae; genus Aptenodytes; species Aptenodytes patagonicus. The sequence continues at coordinate 5,551,147 of NC_134958.1, read as the reverse complement.
ATGCAAGATCGTGACAAAATTCCCAGCACAACCGTAACCTCATCTCATCTTCTGTCGTCTTAGTGTTGAATGAGCAGTACAGGATAGTGTTTCTCAAAGTGCAGATGCCTCACCTAAAACCCAAGAGCCTGTCAGTTGATAGCGACACCTTGGGAAATTAATGCAGCTAATTTGACTTTTATTTCTGCTTTTCTGTATTCCACCTCCAGTATTCAACTGGTACCGCTACATCATTTGGGTATTTCTTGAGCATGGTCTTCCCTGGTAAAGTTGATTTTCTCATCCCAGGAAGTGAGACTGTCTTGGCTTATCACTACTGATGGAAATAATAACGTGGCTGAAATATATTTCAGGCCTTACTAGGGTTATCCGAGAATTGGGCAATGATGTGATGCTATGTGGGAGCAGGGGTTGGGGAGGAGCGGAGCTAGGATGGAACGTGGCCTTTCCCTGGGTTAGGTTACACAGCTCATTAGATCACAACAAAATACCTGGCTGCCACATTAAATGCTTCTGGATAAAATGAAAGTTAGGGTTTTTTCAAAATCAACTCAACTGCTGTCTTAAGTGCCAAAACACTGACTATCGAGGGTTGAGAAGTCGTAGGGTATGGCTGTGGATACAGTTGGCAGGATGAATAATAAAATATTCATACAAAAGTCTTGTGTAATTTAAAGTACGCACTATTTTGGATACTCGTGAGATTTCATTTTAGATGAGGGGATGAAAACTGACTTCTTCTTTGCAAAAGAAGTTGAGTGAAATAGAGCTGCACTGAGGACAAGTTAAAAAAAAAACCATCCAGGATGGATTGCGGCCATGGGGCTGGGAAATAATAAGCAATGATCACATGAATACACATACTAAACCTTTATTTTATGTATTTGTTTATTGACTCAGCAAGCGCTCAACCGCGGTATTTTTTTTCCAATACAACCTTGCAATACAATTATTCATGTATAACTCGGCCTTTCTCATTACGAAGAAGAATTTACGTAGGTTACAGCAAGATCCAGGTTACTTCGTGGTGCTGTTCAATAAAGAGCTACGTCTCTCTGCTAATGGCCTTGCACCTTGCAAGCAAATGCTGGGTCCTTGCTGTTCACCTCTTTCCAAAGCACGCGGAGGCCTGCCGACGTGTAACACTGCCGTCAACGAAGGCACCTGCACCCATCTAAATATTTATGATTTCATGAGTGCTCAGTGCCCTGGTCAGTGGCCTCCACAGAATTAGTTGGCCTTTCACCAACACAGAAATCCAGCCAACTGTAGACACTACCGAAAATTATCTTTAAAAGCAGTAGTTGTTACAGGCAGCAGAGACAGGCCCACAGTTTTTTTGGAAGTACAACTAAATTACAAAAGAAATCGTAAGCCAAAAAAAAAAAAGGTTTTTGGTTATAAACCTTATGGATTAGAGCATTCTAGTCCTTGTGCTGTAAAAATTAGGGTCTATTCTGTCCAACTGCAACAGAGCAGAGGCACAATAATTCTGGAGTAAGAAAAAGCTCCTGTTTCTGAGAACTGAAGTAACGCACTCTCCCCATGTCATTCCATGTTCAGGCCAGGGACGTTGGCAATAGGATTGTTACTGCAGCCTCAGCCAGCACTGAGTCACCTGAACATTAGGAACCCTGACACAGGTCACCTCCGGGCTGCTGTTTCGGAGCGGCGGCATCTGAAGGCGTCCTAATGGGATGAATTTTAGCTCTTCACAAGGCAGGAAGGCTCTGCCGTTACCACGTTATCACCGTCCTCTTCTTAACAGAGGCTGCGTAGCAAGACCATGTGCTGCAGGAACACGTATTTGCTGGCCTTTGCCAGTAAGATGGGGAAGAGGCTGAAGCTCCTTTGGCTGTCCCATTTCTCCCTCCCAAAATACCAATGTCTGGGTAATAGTTAAAAAAAAAACCCCTAAAATATCCCCAATTTTTTAAAAAATTCTTTGTTACAATTATTACCATAAATTTAAGTGATGGTTAACAGATCTGCTCTTGGTATTACAGAAATCCATTGATAGAACGCCACTGATAACTGATCCCCAGCTGACACCAGTATCAACAGTGAAAATACCGGTCTGTTAAGTAGCATCACACGGGAAGGAAACAAAGCATTTACCGGCTGTCTTTGGATAAAGGCTGGTGCGTCCTATAAAGCTTGATTGTAATGCATTACATCAACCTTTTAAATACTAATCAGAAACTAGCCTGCACAGACCCCTTCTGCTGGAGACGGATGGTGTGTCCACGGTACCCGACTTCTCTACTGAAGGAGAAAAACCACCACCACCAAAAAATTCAAGTGGAGTGTTTTTCCTTCAGAAATCCAAGCAGCTCTAACCTTCTGGCAATTTAATATTACCTGAACCCGGTGGGTTTTGTCCCTGTTAAAATGGCACGGTATGAAAGACAGAAAATAGTGATCTGCAAAGATAGTTCATTTTATCCCAGAGTAAGAATTATCAGATAAAAGTGTATCAACAGACATAGTAGGATGGCAATCTTGAGAATGAGAAACATGAGAGTACCAATGAAACAGGCATTTGTAAAAACAGGGGCATCGCCATTACTCAGGCAAGGGCTCTTCGAATTTCTATAAACGTCCAATGCAATTAAAAAAAACCCTCTGGAAAAGGCAAGCACTGTTACTCTTTGAATAGAAAAGGAAATGAGCCACAGATAAAGACTAGAAATAATTTCCAAGCCTTACTACAAACCCCACGAGAACAGTAGCCAAATATCAAAAGTAGGCTGTTCCGTATCTTAACAAAACGCTATTTTAATTTACGATTTCCTTTCCGCGAGAAAACTGAAAGAGTTCAGAAACGGTGACAGGAACGTAGAGGAACTTTTTGAAGTCAAGGCTGAGCTGTCTGTTCAGAGAAGAGAAATGCTTTGACCACTCAAGTAAAGATCAGAAATCCTGTTGTAGTTTTTATGCGTGTCTTAACAGACTTGAAGATAGAATTTGAAAAATGGGTGCTTCACCTAGTAACAAGCGCAGCAACAAAGCTGAAGACAAACTAAGAGAAGCTGCAAAAGAGACGGGAACCGCGAACTTCCCTGCTAGCAAATGCTGTGTGCGAAGAGAAAGACTGCAGCAGGGAGAGAGAAGACTGGCCATAGGCGCGGTGTTATGGGAAACTTTACTGCACCATCACGTATAAATCTTAGCAATGTAATAATGACCGCACCTGCAATTCTCATCTTTTTTTAAATGAATGTTGACACGGCTTGCATCTCTAGTTAGTAAGATTTAGTAGCTGGTGAGGATGTTTTCTTATAAATTTGACCGCCAGCATTTATTCATTTACTGCACACGGTACTTCTCTCGGGTCTTCTGGGCCCTGGCCCTAGCAATTTAAACGTCAGCTTTCCTACTTTGCCTGATGAAGCTCAGCCCTCAAAAACAGGGGATGGACTCGTACTCTTCTAGGTAGGAATTTGAATTTTTATTTTTATTTTTTTTTCTCCAGTAAAACAGATAAGGCACACAGTATACATTAGCATCATCTCCAAACAAACAAACCGAAAAAATCAAGATACTCATTCCGGTATTTTATTACATAAAGAGTTGATTGTCCATTGGAAATTTTTCACCAAGTGCAACCACATCTTGTGTAGCGTCACTGACAACCTGCTTTTTCTGAGAGGACAGCTGGGTTAAAAATACAGTAACTTAGAAAACTTAGTTGTGGCACTAGAACAGGGAAAACCACCAAGCTGAGTGGAGAAAAGGCAGCAGCCGTTCAGCTGTCACGAAAGCAGATGTTTTTCCACGCACCTCTGTGTAGTACTGAAAAAATAAGGAAATAAGAGCAGCTATAATCACCGCCCTACTTGTTGAAATCAGTTTTAAAGGCTGTATCTGAACTGCCCGTATGCAAAGCCGAAAATCTGTTATTGGAAGTCTGACGAGACTCAAATGAAAACCACCTATGAAGCAGAATCCAACGTCTGCTGGGTGTCTTATAGAGCATTAATGGCCTTAAGTAACTTTCTGAAGGTATTTATTTTTTTATATGTAAGTGATATTGTATTCGGGCCTCTTAAATCATTACAAAATAACATCTGCTTACGTAACACTGCACCAGGACAAGTGCTAGGGTCTCAAGGACCTACCAGTTCTAACAGGGAACGTTAAGTTGTGTTGGAGTAGAGTTATGAACTGCGATACCAGAGAAAGACTGGCTGGTGAAGAAGCTCCTGCCAGACTGCCACGTTGTACTTACTAGCACATTTAATTATTTGTTGAGTGTAAAGCATGAAAAAGGGAGAAGAAAAATGGAAGACAAAAAAGCTACTTCAAGGCAGTATTTCATATTTTATATCAAAAAGCAACTCTCAAGTCATTACTCTGATTAAAAACCTAAAAAAAACCCCAAACCCTTTAAAATTTAAATAAGCTCTGTGGCACACTCCTTTTAACTATAAAGGGAAAAGACCCAGTCTACTGTAAATGTAGATTTATGAATGACTAAAACAAGTATCTGTTCTCAAAAGTTGGGCTACAGCTATAGTGTAGTAATTGTTTCTCCTCCTTGGCTCATTTGCTTTTGTATCATTTGTATACTGTTTTGCATTGCTTAATTATTGAGCTCAGGAAGAACCCAGTTTGACCAAAAATGAAATCATGTTTATGTTTCATAACGTTAGGAAACTATGCAGTTAGAAACTGCATTTCCACACATCTCTGATCATAATCTGACTTGTCATCTCTATACCATAAAGTTGTAAAAAGAAAAGTCATTAGTATTTCATAGTTATAGTTTCAGCTGACCTCCGTTCATCTCAAGATGAGAAGCAATATTCTTTTAAAAAAAAAAAAGGGGGGGGAGGTGCAAACCCAGAACACTTGACAAAATGATAAATGAGTTATGAACAAGAAATGGACTGCGCATCTCTCCCCAATTCAATGCGATATCCAAGTATCTACAGAGACTCTTCTCAACCCCGCTACACATTTGGATTAATAGTAGAATATAAAAGTGATAGTTTAACCTGAAGAAATACATGATTCTCTTCATTTTTCCACTCAAACAGGCAAAGACCTGTTTAATGAAGTGTGGCAGGAAAGACTTCTTTAACCCTAAATTCATGCAAATATAATTAAAATTAAATAAAAATGATCACCCGGAACCTTCACCAACATCATTTAGTCCTTATGCACAGAAACCAAAGACGAGTTAGTCTGTCTCCCGAATAGCTAACTAACGCGTAATTATTTAAAAGGTTTTACTACTCAGTGAAACAGTAAGTTTAGTGACATCTTTTATTTTACGACAAGCACTCAGTAAGTCACAGTTTCCCACTTTTGATACTGAAGTATTCCAACAAGATCAACCATTATGGTTCAGTTAGGACCTTTTATCCAAAACACTTGGATTTTAGCACCTTAAATAAAGAGTCAAAGTAACATCTCAGTAGTATCGAATGAAGACAGTTAATACTGTGCTCATCCTCTGGAAAATGACGTGGACCATACGTACTAGGTGCATTTAGTCCTTAACACATAGTAAGGCAGAAGGGAGACAATTCAGTGATGCATTTGACTGAACACAATCTAAGAAAACCTTCCTAATTATACAAAGTCTTTTAAGGAGAAATTGAATTTGCTCCCATACATCAAACTTCATAGTATTTAAATCAAATGTTCATTTACAATCGACCATGTCACTCAGAAATCCATACCCCCCCCCCCAAAAAAAAAGTTATCTGGTTATTAAACATCAGTAAGTGATATGTCTAACTCAAAAGGTTAACTCTGTACTGTAACTAGTGCTTTTTCAAAGATTTAAACGAACCCTTAAACCAGTAGGAGAAATTAATTTCAGAGCTAAAGCTCTTTGTTGTAGCTCACTGTCTAGCTAATGGGGCATACATAACATTTGCTTCCGGAGGCACAGTTCTTTGGCAGCAGTAGCAACCTGAACGCCATGAATCTGACTTTCCCTTTCACCCCGACACCGCTCGTGTGGGTACCGTAAGTCCACTGACATCCCAGCACCGCTTCTGACGGGTACAGAATCTCCTTTCCGCACCGATTTGGAGTGCATTAGCCAAGTATCTGCCTAGCTTCTACCATGCTTCTCAGCACTTCCGTGGACTTCGGGGGACAGACCGAAGGGGTTTTGCTTATTTTAAAGAAACAGGCAGTCTAACCAGACGTGTCCTAAACCCTGCGATTTCAGGCATCTTTGGCCACTGTAACACTATTCTTTGCAATTTTAGGAAGCTTTGCCAACTGAGACTAGCAAACTGGCTTCCAAGAGAATCTTCTAGCACTGTACTCTGCCACCTAACAGCAGCTATGAATCGATGACCAACTTGCATACCCAAGATGGATGCGGCTTCTACAGATGAACATCGGTGTATTCTGAGACTGTATTTCTTCTTTTCCACTTAATTTAGATTTGTGATGTTAGACACACAGATTTGTATGTTAATTTTAAACAACAACAAAAGCGTAAAAAATTACAAACTAAAGTAGTCAACTGCTGGTATTACGCATTACCTTTCCTGTAACTAAACAAATGGCCAACATTAATAAGCAAACTGGTGAATTTCAGCATAGAAGTCTTTCAACCTCAGTAATCTCTGCTTCCTTCTTTCCCCCCCAATAAAGCCAGGAATTCTATGGAAATTTAGTTTCCCTTCAAGGAACAGCAGAGCAGCATTCAGTCTGGTTAACGTATCTGTCATAGATCCTCTCTCTGTTTGGTTGCTCGGTTGTCCTCTTTGATGCTATTAGGTTTCTTGTCTCCGTCTTTTTTCTTCTTTGCTTTTTCAGGTTTGGTTTTGTTTTTCACTTTCTCACTTTCTTCTGCTCCTTTGCCAGGATAAACCTGACCTTCCAGAGTAACATCCGCACACCTTTCCTGATTTATCAGAAAGTCTTTGATCTCCCAGGCATAACCGCCATCACGTAGCATAAAGATGGCACGGTTTGAGCCGACAATAAACCTAGAGGAAAGAGGTAAGTTAGCTCCATGCCTTTCAAGCACTACAACATTTTGCTTAATTCAGAGCACCTCCACAACTGAGGCGTACATTTAAGAGCAAGAAGTTGGTCTTGTTGATGTTGCCTGGGGATAGGGGACAAGAGAACAATTTTCTAGTACATGTAATAATAAACTGTATTAAGTTTACAAATAACCAAGGAGGAGTAAGAATACGAAGAAAACTTAAGAACTAATTTGGCACTATGTAAAATCCACTAATGAGCATTAAATTTGCTTTAGACACTCACTGCAACCCTTCTCAGCTTCAACTCAAGAGCACAACATTCCTCTGTTTCACAATTATCATCTCTCTCCGAGAGAAAAATTACATTTTTTTGCCAGGGGAACAAAAAGCCTTTTGTGGTGACAAGTCTTCCAAGTGTGATGTTTTCCATTGAGCACATAAAGGCAAACTACTGCCACTAGAACTGATAAATAGCTGAAACGTAATGAGATAAAAAGAAAGTAGGCTATACATACATCATGCATAAGTGTTAAAAAGGACTTGTGCACCACACCAGAATTTTTGTAGTGTGACTTAAACCAAATTGGTATATAAACTGATACAGAAACAGGAATAGTGACAGACGATGGAGGTGGGGAAGGGCACAGGATGAACAGTTGAAAAGATTTTCAGGAAGAGAGAAACAAGGGTTCTGTAAAAGCAAGAACTTTATCCTTGCGTGCAACAGCTTACCTTTGCACATCATAGTTTGCATTGAAGAGACTGCCCTGCCACAAGCTAGTAATTTCTTCCGTCTCCTTTTCTGTGGGATTTCCCGACACCGTGACAAACATCATCAAAGTCTTCCCCTTTTTTGTCAGCTTCAGGATACTTTCAGGCTTGCCTGGATCAATTTTTGAGAAATCTATTGGTGCTGGAGGCCTCTTGTGTTCAGGAAGATCCCCCTCTTCAATGTCATCGTCTTTCTGTTTTGAAAAGGAAAAGGAGGCTTTACACTCAACTGTTCCACAAAGCTGTTCTTTCTTGAAACTTCCCGTTGTTTAGAGAATAACTCCGCTTTGATAAAGCGAAAGCATTGTGTAGTTTAATGATGGAGATTTGAGAATCAAAAGAAATAGTGAGTTTTCTCTCAAGCTACTTCACCGAGAGTGCTCTTCCCATTTACAACCCTCCCCTCAAAATGATGCACATATTGATACCGACAGGTAGAATCTCATTTTACCATGTACTGAGAAATATTTCAGCCACAAGGCTAATTCAATACAGCTCCCCTCTAGGCACTTCATAAAATAACACTTTTTTTTTTTCTTCACAGTTTCACAGAAATTTATTAAGTTTTCAAGATGGACTGAGAAAGTTGCACTAAAAAGCCTCATACACACATAAATAAAAAAGTCATCCATCTGCATATTGCTTTCAGAGGTCAAAACTCACTTCTGGGAATCATGCGATCACTTGAGAATTTAATTTTCCTTACTTTGTGTCTTTAAATAAATAAAAAGGCGAGAATTCAGAATTTGCCACAGGAAAACTTTTATCAAGGGTTTCATGACTTTTCTAATGCACAGATGAAGAGCAGCTCACATTCTGACAACATAATCACCACGAGTAACTCGCTGTTCGAAAGCAGAAAAAACACTCGATGCCTCTGCGGAGGCTGACAGGCATTTAAATATTTGGAAAGGCAGAATTCAAACTGCTGCCCCTTAAAACAGCTCCCGACAGAGAGGAGTGAGTATAGTGACAACTTACATTGAGCTAGAACTTGGTTTCTTAAACAGTATTTGTATCACAGAATTAAAAAGGGAAAAAAAAGAACAGAAAAACACAGAAGTCTTATACCGGCATCCACCCAAGCACTAGTAGATCAGCAGGAATTAAGGCAGATATTTTAGGTGTTGTTTTGACTTCAAACATTTAGCGAAAATATGCATCACTCCATTAGGGACATGAACCGTAGCAATATCTAAAGACACTCCCTTCGAGAGCCAAGCTTGCTTTTTAGATCTAAGTATGCATTACCTTCTCATCTCCGCACATACAAACTCAACAACATCCTCTTACAACATCCCACTACAGGGAGCATCCCATACCAGCGACCTTCTCTTCACATCTGAGTTACGTAGAATTTGCTGTTTTTTTGATGAGGGAGTTTAAAATTTAGTTACTGTAGAATAAAAGTAGAAGCCTTAGATTTCATCCTTTCTTTCCTTACTAATTACACATCTGTTTCAATTTTGCAAGTCTGAAGCATGCTTTCAAGTAGTTCACATGCCTTTGAAAATTCCACGTTAACTGGGAGCAAAGGAGAGCCCCAGGAAAGTCCCGCTGCCCTCACTACGTGGGGACAATACTTATTTTAGAGGAAGCTGGAAAATGCTCATATTGGCAAAGTACTGTGAAAATACACAATCTTACATGACTGAATAAAAAACACTCTTCAGAAGTAAAAGCAAATCAATTCTAATTTTAGACCAGTTTGGCTAGTGCAAAACCAACTTATTTCACAGGTTTGAAAGACAAAGGCAGAAACAAATGTTTCCAAATACGCCTCACATAATACAGAAATTGACTTTGGATTTAGTGACAACACAGTAATAACATATATTATCTATTTTTCCCTTAATTATTCAACTAAATGTTCATAAAGCTGTATTGTCACAGTTTAAATGAAAATATTGTAAGAAGCGGTCAAAAGCTCCCCTACCTGACACTTCTTTTCTTGATCCTGTACAAACTATCATGCAGTTTTGTATTTATAAAGCTATCTATAAAGTAAAAGACTGGAAGGAAAGTGTAAAGCTTTTGCTTTCAAAAGTCTAGCAGATTCATTCATTTAAACAGTAATGTGAGGCTTCAGAGGGAAGCGTTACAAAGACATTCCTTCTCTTTCTCCTCCCCTCAGCTCCCATTCTCACGCATTTCTCATCAATGCCCTGGACTTTTGTTTTTAAAAATATCAGCAACACATGTCACCTAATTCCTTAGCCTATTCAATAACCTTAGCTCAGAGTCAAGCCTGAGAAACCCTGAGCTTATAACAATAATGAACTATTTAAAGAATATGACATTTCAGTAACAGAAAGACCTCTGGACCAGATTCTCAGTTCTGCTTCCAGCTCCTCTGGACTCAGGGCTGCTGGAGAGTGCCTTTCCATGACGGAAATGAAATCCTTAGGCGGCTTCCTTCAAGCTCCAGTTGTGCAACTGAGCTGCTGAAGCAACCTCTATCTCTTTTCCCCGTTCCCCATGCTCATTTTCCACTAGATCACTCTCCCAGTTCACCGGGCAGTCATGCGCATGGTTGCACCAGCACGGTGCAAGGGGCAGCACGAGAGCCTGAACAGAGAGGTGGCTGCTCCTTCTGGAAGGCTGCGGGAGCCACAGCCTCAGCCTCGCCAGGCTCGTGGCTGAACCCAAGGTTGTTACAGCCACCATCCTCCAATGCTTTTAGACTAATTGCCAGGGAAATAAAAAAATATTAGGAGTCATCCCACTCAGTTGAAAGTAACGACACTTGATTCTGTACAGATCTGTGCCCTGTGCCCCTCGCTCCCGAGCATAATTCCTGCTCTTATCTGAATTCATAACGGCCCCTTTGTTTCTCATCCCACCCCCGCAAGTCCGCTCATGCCCTTTCTTCTCCTCTATCCTCCAGCCACCACCCCCTCAAGTCTTTCATGTTCCTTATATGCGTCCTAATCATCATCGGGCAAAATGCCATACAGCTGACCATCCCGAAGACCAAACAACTGTTAATTGTTGAGTCCCTGCTTCAGTAACTTTGTTCTTCCAGGGCTCTGGCTGTATGTGCGTTTCCTCAGTGGCAATGCCAACCCGAGCAGCCAACTCCCCAGCTGCTCAGCCGCATCTGCACGCAAAGTGGCTACAAGCATTTGTGCAGCACATGGTGAACGGGATCGGAGACCTGCTCCAGCTAAAGAGGAAAAACCCTGAACAGCATCCTGACCCTGCCTGCCACATGGCTGGAAGAGAATATACAGCCAAAGAGTCACGGCAGCATTAACTTGAGTCTCCCTTTCAACCAGGCATCTAATTCACAAACTCGGAGATGCTCATCTTTAAGATTTTTCCTACAATGCCAAATTTGGTTGATATTATCATTTAATATCATTTGGCCAATATTATCATTTAAGCCTTGATTTTTTAGCAGCTGGGACTACCTGGTCCTCGGCTGATACCATTAACAAAAAAGTGAACTTTGAGCTTTTTACGTAATTTTATTTAAAACTTTAACTCAATTTTCTAAGAATCTCCCTTCCTAAAGGGAGGGCCCCAGCAACAGTCCATGGGATGAACAAGTCCATAACCTGCCAACCAGGTCCAAGGCAGACATCCTTACTTCTCACAGAAGTTACTTTGTCTATATTACACGTACAAAAGCTACTTCTCCACCTTGCCTTACAGCTGTAACTGGTGTTACCAGAGACAGAAGTTTTCACTCTATTATTTCCTCCAGCTTTTGTGCAAAACATTCTGGGGAACAGCTTCATGGGAAAGAATAAAAGACACTGATGAGTGCTCTGGCATTTGTCAGAAGATGATGGAAGACAAAAATAGTGAAAAGAGCCGAACAGTGGCATGACAACCACATGGAGAAAACAGTGATGGGGAACGGTCAAAGAAAGTTAAGGCTGCGGGCTGATGGGGATGAAGGGGGACAAGAGAGAGCTAGAATTAGAAGAAGTCGTTACCGTGAGGAGTGGCAAGGAAGGAAACACCAAACCAAAAAAACAACTACATATCTACTCTGCAAACGCGAAATGAGTATTTCTCCCACTATCCATCCTTCGGTCACAGAATGTATATCCCTTAATACCCTGAAACAGCAGACATTTAAGTCAAACCAGGCTGCTGGCATGCACCGACAGCGGGTGTTTGGGGCTCAGGCGCTGGGAGGAGGGAAGGGGGCAGCAGGGCAGGTTGGGGGCACCGGGGTGAGGCCAGCTCCCCCAGGAGCCCCTTCTGTGCCCGCTCGCCCGATTTTGTAACCTCCCCACACACAAGCCCGGAGCCTCAGAGGAAGGAAACCGGTATCAGCCACCCTCACGCCACCAGGCCTCGGGGATCCCTCCCGCCCGCGCCGGGCCAGGGTCCTAGCTAGGCCCGGGGGAAGGACGGCCGGGCCGCGGGCGCCGAACCTCCCACCTTCCCCGCGGCGGAGGCGCCGCGGGGCCGGGCAGAGCGGCCGCCGGGCCGCGGAGCAGCCGGCAGTGCCGCCCCGAGCCCACCCCCCCGCCCCCGCTCCCCGCGCCGGCGGCAGCCGCGGGGTCCCTTCTGCGGGCTCTGGGAAGCGCAGCCCCGCCGCGGGTCCCCGGCTCCTCCCCGCACCTCCCACTGCTCCAGCAGCCGAGCCATGTCCGCGTCGTTGTAGTCCCGAATGTCCTTCTTCTTAGCCGGCCCCGCCCGCCGCTTCCCCTCCGGCTCGCCGGCCCCGGCTGCCGCGCACAACCACAGCGCCAGGCCCAACAGGGCCCAGCCAGCGGCCGCCGCCATCTTCTCCCGCACCTCGCCGCCGCGGGAAGGCGGCCCCGGCTGCCTTAAGGGGCGGGGGCAGCGGCGGCTCGGGACGAGGGGAAGGAGGAGCTGAAAGAGGAGAAGGGGCGAGAGGGCAGCGACAGAGGCGGCGGGGCGGGCTGGGCGTCACCGGGGGCAGGGACTAGGGGATGGCGGGGGGGGTGGGACATGGGCAACAACCGCCTTCTCGGCCGACGTGCGCCTGCTCCGCGCTGAGGGGAGGTTGTGCTGCTTTCCCGAAGCGCGCCCGAGCACCGGGAGCGAGCCGGGGGGTGCGGGCACCCTCACCCTCCTCCTCCTCCTCCTCCTCCTCCTCCACCGTGATGTCGCACCCCGGCGTGTGACGCGCTGTCCCCACACAATGGGCCGTTTCAGGAGGCTGCCGCCCAGCCCCGGCCTGCTGCGGTCGGGGGCCGCTCTGGGTGTAGTCCCTGCAGATCTTGGCCCCGTTTATTGAATGAAAGATGGACATTGTGGTGGTTTTTTTGTTTGTTTTTTTTTTTTAAAGTATGATGGACCAGCTTCTGGAATACAAGCTATGCGATTTTTTTTTATTGCTTTTTTTAAAGCAGGATGACAAGTATCTGCGTTCACTAATCTATGTGATAGGAACTGGGCCCCACTGCACCGAGTCTTCCAATTTTAACTGGTATCTCGGCGATACTAGGTTTTCAGAAGACTTTTAAAAATAAAGCTGTTGCTAAAGTGCAACTCCAGAACGTCTGAACACCATAAAAAATTGACACGGCTTTTTCTTTGTACAGACTACTTTTCTTGTTACCCAAACCAAATTATAGAGATTGATGTCTGCCTAGCCTTATTTCACTCCTCGGTCTTCATTTTTTCGTCATGGAAGCCGTTTTAATTATAAATAGCACTCCTTTGCCTTTTAGACTTGGGCTCCAAGAAGTTTGAACTTGGGACTTCAAGGAAGCATCACAGTAGCTGCTACTGATAGATACTAATTGTGGTCAGGCCGATCAGCGAACAGGGTGCTTTTCCATGCGAGTGGAAGCATTGAAGGGAGAGCAGGTTCAGAGCAGAGGAACTAATTCTATAGAGTGAACACTTCAACCCCAATTCTGTTACTCTGTATAGTCCTATAATGGACCAGCAGCCCACTGCCCTTACGAGCACAGTGTGCAAATACAAACCAAAAGCAGTCAGTAGGCAGGGCGTGGGTTCGGGAGGCTTTCCAAAGCCCGGACTAACTCCTGAAAGGATGAGACACCGAAGGGCTATGTAGCTTGTGAACGCCAGGGATACGTGCCACATGAAGCAGCAGCTTGCCAAGTGCACGCGTAGCACGAGAAACGGCAGAGGAGGATGTGGGATCTAAGATTTCAGCACCCTGATAAACAACCAGCCTGGTCTGCAGCCTCCTTACGGAGGGGTTACCGTTTTAAAACATTTCAGACGTACTGCCAGTGCACCTGAGCAACAGGAAGCAGTTAGACCATAGCTATTCATGGAGCTTGTTAAATGTACAGTAACTGAAACGGGGTTTTAGTCAAGTACCTTTCACAAAGCTGTCCAGTAAGTCACTAACGAGCACATTTGCTCAGCGATTGCTCATTAAATATAATGAACATCAGGTATACTATATCAGATTGCCCTGATTAATGAGGTTTTACTAAAATATGTTTCTGGTAACTTTTGTTATTACTGGATCATGCGTACATTCATTGGGGAAAAAAAAAAAGACTGAAGATTCAATTTTGGAATGCTGGACTTACAGCATAGAATATTTTCACTGAATTTCTACTGGGAAATATTTTGTTCAATTCTGTTTTCTCTTATTATAACAAACCAAGCCAACTTTGACTTTCTTTAATATCTGGTGCTACATTCAGATGTGGATCTCGAAAGTAATCCGAGTCCCTTTGGTAAGTGAACAAGTCGTTCAGTATATCCAGCACTGCACCAAACGACACTATGCATTTCCTTGTCATGCATATAAAAGCTTTAATTTGAAAGGGAGATATTTTTCATGCTTGTCTCTCACCTTGCAACTATCTCTGTTCAGGCAGAATTCTGTGTCCAGGAAGAACTTGCTCAAAGTATGCTCTTTGTGGAGTCAGCTGCAGGACAAACACCTATTCAGCCTCTCTCTGTACTCTGCTGTTCTTTCCCATGCAAGAAACAAAAGCAATGCAGCCAGAAATACGTATCACTGACAGGGGCAAATTAAATTGCATTTTCTTTTTATTGAAGCACACTGTGTTTTGTTCAGAGTATCTATAGAATCATACAAATATGCTTTTTATAGCTTAAGCATTTTCATATTCCTTAACAGTTTTTATAGTCCTAGCACCTAACACTATTACGATTGCAATACAGAACATCTTTGATAATAGGTGGCTACTTTCATTACAGATTGCAAAAGTAAGGGGTAGCTTAAAGTCCCGTCTAGTCGTGCCAGTGAACCTCTCAAGCTGAGGCTGTCATTTTTACTCCTGCAACACACAAATTTTATTAGTAGTACTTTCAGTTACAAAGTTACGCCTTATCAGAAAGGCAAAGCTACCTCTCCCTGTTGATGTAAACTGTTTTCATTATTGAGTAGGGTTGGGTGAAGCTGTAATATGAGAGGATTCAGGGTGTTCTAAATTTGTGTTAATGAAGTTTGGGATTCTCTCTTTTTTTTTTTTTTAAATATAACCTGCATTTTTGGAACTATATTTGTGCAAAATATATTTCCCATACCATTATTTCTTATGAGTTAGGAGAAGAATCTGCGTATCTTTTTAGCTGCCAAAAGCGCTCTCAAGTCTTTGCTGGTGGTGGGGTTTTGTGTGCAGTTTTCTAGTCTAAAGTGGATTCTCATTCGTCACATTTTATTTTTCTTTGCAAATACAGTACAGTAGGGTCTTAAAGCTTGTCCCTTGACATTCCTTGGAATGAAACCTTGGAAAGAACAAAGAACTTGTCTTCAGCAAGTAAAGGGCAGCGCCTTCTTGGAAGGACGTAGAGACAATTAGGAGATTAAACTAACAGGATCAGAAGATCAGCCCTAAGCACGCAGAAAGGAGAATGAACATGCAAGGGCTACCTGCTATCAACACATGCCGTGTCTGGAAGAATTAATTCATTTTAAGAACTCTACTCAGATGAATGAAGTGGTGCGAAAGGCAGCCTTTTAGTGATTACTTTGAATATCTAAAATGACTGAGGTCTGGTGTACAGCTGTGCTCTTCATGCAGCCTGCTAGGTATCAGAACTGCTTTTGCGCCTACCGGCTTAGTAAAGGACCAGGACAATATTGTGTTAAATAATACAGGAGACCTGCTGAGTAACAGATCCCAGAATACTTGAAGCAAGTTTTGAGATGACCCAGCATTCAGAGTATTCTTACCCTGTTTAAAAGCACTGTCATACGTTTTACAGAATGTCAGGATATTCTGAGCTACTTTCAGTAAAACATTCAAAATTAATGTTTTCATAGGTCAAATTATCTTAAGTACCCTAAACGTTCCCCTGCAGAGACAATCTAACGCATGAGCTCTCATGCAAAGACAGTGCATGTGTTAATTCAGACCTCTGAATGCAGTCACATTCAGAGAAAAACTTGAAGAATCAGACCTGAACATGTTATCTTTAAAAACAAGACTATTTCTAAATCTCAAGAAAGAAAATATGCTTTTCAATACTTTTACAGCAAAGCGAGCAAAATACGCTGTCATCTAGAGCATAAACACTTGAATGATTCAGAATAATTTCAGTCCTCAAAATAATTTCATCCATAAAACGAGCACGCTCACTTGCCATCTATTAAGAGAATGCAGATTTTTGTTCCAGAGCTAGTCAGACCTTGAATTCGCGGGTCCAATTTGAAAAATTAAGCTTTTAATTCAAAATTATCTCAAATTAGGGGTTAATTATTATGATTTGGACATGAAATACTGATTCAGGTGCTAACCTTGAAACTCAGATTCTGAATTCAATTTTGACCACAAAATAAATCTTTACCCTAAATTTATGTTATCCTGTGCATGTGCATTTTATAAATTAAAACTTATTGACTGAATGGAGATGTTTGACAAGTGACATGCTAGCTTTGTATCATTACCTATCTGATCAGGTTTGGGGAGGGGATATGATGCCTGACTGCCTAAGTCATCTGCAATAAATCTGTAATCCTTAAATTCAGAAACACCACAGAATGTTCCTGTTAATACTCACCTTACTGCAAAATTTGCTACAAATCTGTGCTGGTTAAAACTATGGACTGGTTACACAATTTAAAGTTACCCTATTAAGAAAAGAATTACATTAAATCAATGTCAAAGAAGGTTTACACAGTTCCCACAGGAATGCCATTTATAGTCTAATTTCCTCATTCTAAATGAAATTAATTTTGCAGTCCCAATTTAATTTTAGGTTTACAGGTCAGTTTTGGCACCTACATCTAATGTAAGTAATACATTACACGAACTTCTGATGAATTAAAGGTGCTAGACTTAAACCGGTAATGATCAACAGCTCTCCTCATAGAACACACAGGCACAATCAGAAAAGTGTAGGAACAGAGACTCCTATGAAAACATCTATTAAATTTCTCTCATGATATATAGTAAAAAAAGGAGAGGGAGGGGGGAAACCCCAAACCCTCCTGTAGAGTATTACAGCTGCAGGACAGAACAGACTACCAAAAATGCAATTCAGGAAGGGTGGGCCCTTGCACATTTTGTTCAAAATACTGTGTTCTCCTTTGATCTCAAAAAGGAAAAAAAAAAACCCAAACCCAGACCAAAGAGTCTGAAGATAGGGCCTTGGATTCCTGTTTATGCTGGACCATTCTTATCAATAGCATTTATCACTCTTCCATGAAGTGCTTCTGAGTTTCAAGCCGACCGACCTACAAACCTGGCCCTTCTTGCCTGCGCCAGGGGGGCACAATGGACACAAGGAGCTATGTTGCACCTAACGCTCTCCTGGGCGCTAGCCTCATAAAACACGAGGCGTAGGATGGATACCCATATGTGTAGATGGTAGATAAGAACATGAAGCAGAAAGCCATTATTGGCTGTATCACCATAAAATACGGCACAGCCTTCCATTCTGTGCAAGAGGAGTTTTGTAGCTGCATTTTCCTCTTCATAAAAATGTCTCTTTTCCATGCCAGTGTATTCAACAGCCACAGTAACAGCAGGGGACAACCAATCAATTATATATGGTAAGTGGTGAAAACAACAGTACAATAAATTGTGAATAAAAGGACAACAAAATAAAAACCAGTTTTGCTGTATTATCTTTCAGTTGAGCAACAGGAGCTAACCAGTATTTTAGACATAACTGAGATATTGACATTACTGGTATCTGTGTAATAAATTTCTTCTTACCTTTGATATTGTGTTTTTAACTATGCCATATTTAAAAAAGAAAAACAAAACACATTAGAACACCAAGGTTAAGCCTGTCTGCGAAAGCCCTATTATTCTAAAAGCTAATTATTTATACACAAAATCATTTTCAAAGAAGAAAAAACAAAACTTGTGACTGTGTTTGCATTTTGCTGTGGCAAGTGACCAGTTAACTGTTCCTCCAGATCTCTAGCTGTCTTTTTTGCTACACACAGACCAGTTGTCAGGTTGCATGCCTAGTGTATCAACCATGATTACCTCTGCAGACCTGAGACAGACCCAGACCTCACAGTTTGTCTCCCATGAAGTAAATGACTCTTAAGTACTGACCACAAAACACTTACTTAGCACCAAACCATTTAAGACAAAATAGATCTTAAAACCAATAAACCAGTCAACACACTTGCCTTTCCTTCCGTATGACTTACCAGTCCACTGCTGCAGAGGAAGGCCCAGCTTCTTCCAGCCTCTTCTGCAAAGTCTGCCTCTGTGTTAAATTATTTCTTCTATCAGTCTCTGCCAACTTTATCCTCCTCTGATTTTTAGTTCTCAGCCTGACAAATCAGCTGCATCCCTCGGAACTGGAGCTATCGCCTTGTAATTACTACCTCATGGGTTTAGTCACATATAGCTGACACAGGGGAACCAGTGAATTGCCTTTTATTCTTTCATCAGCTAGCTCCCCATTAAGTTAGATTGATACATCTATACAGGAAAGTAATATAAAGTAGTATAACCCATTGTATAGTAACTTCCTCTCACCAACCTGGCCACATACAGTGTTCATAAAATTATTACAACTTGGTATTCTTCAGCTATTACTCAACACTGGCAAAAATCAATTCCTCCTTCACAAAAACAGATTTTACTAAGCAATAAGAGGGCCAAGTCCTGTCAGGTGATTCGGTTCGGGAAGGAAGACTTCAGCCGCCAGTTTCTGTTGTACTAAGCACAATGCAAAATAAAGATCAATGTGACAGAAGAAGAGCTCATACAAGTAAGCCAATCTTCTGTTCACTACTAAGCCACATTAAAAAGTCTTTTAATCCCTTGTATCTGACAATGCCTGCTGTTTTGAGCCCCAGAGAGTTATTTCATTCAGACTCTGTCAGTGAAATCTTTTTAAAGCCATGCATGGCCACCCGATTTTCATGTCTTCTAAGTCTGTACACCACCTCACAGAGTTGCCCAAGTCCTGCAGGTCACCTTTGGACTCAGCAGCCATGAAATTAATGGGTATGCATGCATTCTCCTTGAAAGAGATGTGCGGAAGACTTACGAAGGAAATACCTACCCCAAACATCGCCAAGTTTCCTCCTAAACTAGACAGATACATCTACCGGACCTTTAAAGCATGTAACTAGCTGATCCTTAATTCTACTCAAATTACTGGACCCAAGAGAATCTGTCTTCAAGGCTCCCTTTTACAGTGTTGATGGTCAAATAATAACGACGGTAAATTCAGACTATGAGTGATCTTGAACCTAGCCAGGCCAGGTGTACCTATGAAGAAGCAACAACGCAGTGTGTAGGAAGGATCTAACAGGCTGCTGCTCCAAGAAATGCCTCTTCCATCGTGAAAACTGCCAATTAAGGTGGTATTTTCTAAAATTTTTTTTTTCCCCAAACAGCAAACCAAAAGCGATGGTCAGGTCACTCTATCACACATTTCATACGTAGAACACCCAGGGCTACTACTGGAGGAAAAGGACATTTGGCAATGACTGCCTTGGAGACAGACTGTCCACAAGCAACACCTACTACGTGACAACAATTACTGGTTTTGCCCCTTGCTAATACTGAGGCTGATAAGCACTGGATCAGTCTTGTAGAGGGATTAAAGGAGTTCAAAGAATATTTGCTTTATATTATAGCAGTTACTAAGAGCTTTGGTGGCCCTGTCAGCTGCCAGGAACTGCCATGGCTTACGGCCTAGCTGTGTTTCTGGTGCGGGCAGCTGGGAGGAAGGCTGGTGGAGGAGCCACAGCGGGAACTGTCCAAACCAAGGAACTCTCCGCATTGTCCTTGGGGAATGGCACAAATCATACGGAGCATCATGGCAGCAGCATCTAAAAATGGAAAAGATTATTAGGTCATTTAACGCCTCTTCTTAGCCAGGGGTGAGACCTACGTTTTCTGAAATGAAATCTTTCAAACCCTAATTAAATGTAGTCAATCCTCATTAAAAATAAACTAGGTTAATATTTATGAGAGGCATTCCTCATGCTACATAATATCTCACTGCCTCATTTAAGGACATACCTGGCAATATTTTGAAATACAATTCAGCTGGATTCTGCTGCCCATTGATTTTTATTTTTCAGAGTATTCTGAAATCATTCCTATTTATAATTTTGAAAATGAGTTGCTGGCAGTAAGCCAAAATTGCTTAGGCCCAAATCATGACCCTCCTTTAACCTGCTATAATCTGACCCAAGTAAACAGAATTTCCCTCACACTGTTTCTGTGAGGAGGGATGGGTGGAGAACTGCCATTATTTTCGACACACCCAAAGACGGGTGTCTGCCCCTTTCCTCAAACCTGGCTCTACAGCAAGGGTTTTCCCCTGCCCCCCGAGAGCGTACAGCCTGTTAACCCTCCACTTTCACATCTGTCTTCATCCTGCTCACGGCCCTCCCTACAAGTCAGTAGAGAAGGCCAAGGGTTCCTCTAGCTGATGGATGAGAATATGTACAAATAAACTTGGCTGAAGCTCTTTAAGTATGCAATCCATTAGATGGGCTCTGTTTGTGCCAGGACATTGTTGGATCTGGCCTGCAAGTGAGCAGTCTGGTCCAATTTTCATATATATCAAGGTCAGTTATAGCCCTGCAGTAGTATGAATGCAGCAGGACGTTAACTGTGAATTGGGACAAATGTATTTCTGGAGCCTGCTAAATGCTTTGTAAATGCCTAGAATTAGGAGGCTAACTTAAAAAGGAAAGTCTGATTGAAAGGAGCAAAAGAATGTTATTATTTAGCTGCAGCTTAAGCTGCAGCAAAATATATAACAAATGTAAGATGTGGTTTCAACATGGACTCTGATTATTTAGGATTACGTTGATGGACATACTGCATAACAGCAGTGAATCTGATGTGTGGGACATCAATATTCTCATCACCACCATTTACCAATCTATTCCCTTTGGAAGCACCCCAGGCAGCATTAAACCCCTCTTCGTATAACTTGTTCCAGCCCAGTTACTAATTTTGATTTTATTATTATTTAATGGCATTTACTTGAACGCCTCAGATTTACCGAGCGTAACATCTTGCTTTGGACAAGAATCATTTAATAAAGTTCTTGGTGTGCTGCAGAATGGAAACAGGCCAGAGGAGAAAGTCGTCTTTGCAGAGGCTTTCCGCACACAGAGTTAGTGTCAGTAGGTTTACATTCTCCCTGCTAAATTCTAACAAATGGTAACCAGTCTTCAAAAGCAATGACAGAAACATGAGCGGAACATAACAAATTCATGTTCATTGGTCTAAAAAAATGGGTCAAGACCAGTGCTGAGGGAAATATTTCTATGTAAATAAAGAGGGAGTAATACCCCATACCATATTTACAGCACCAATTATGGCTAGCAAGAGGTTGGGCTTTTTAACTACAGCAAAGCGAAGCCAGCCTAAGCCCCCCGCTGATGGAAGGGAAGTCTTTACCACAGTGAAATCGCCTTTGATCCGTCACCGTACCGGCTGAAGCGGGGGACGGACTCATCCCCCTGAAGCCTGACAGTCCGCAAAGGGCGCTGGGTGCCGCAGCCCCGGCGCTGCCGGCCCGCTGCCCCGCGCCTCCCTCCGGAACCCCGCCGAGCGCTGGCAGGGACGGCAGTTTTGACCGGAACGTCAGACTTACCTGGCGGGCTGCCCGGGGCAGCAAGGCCTGGCGGGGCCGAATGCGGCAGCCGGGACGGGACGCCTGGGCCCCGGCGGGCTGGGGCGGAGGGCGGCTTCTCGGTTCCCCCCTCGGCATCTCCTCCGTCTCCGATATCCGACTGCACGGCGCGCTCCCGCCCAATCGGCGGCCGCACCGGCCCACCCGGGCCGAGCTCATCCGGCTGCCCCTCTCCGGCTCCGTTTCACTTTCCTCCCACCGGCCTCTCCCTCCAGCCCTCCCCGCGCTCGCCCCCGCGCCGTCATTTATTTACTCGTTCGGCCCTCTTTAATCCCGCGCCCGGCGGGGACGGGGTTCGCCTCACGCCGGCGGGGCAGCGCGCCTGCGAGGGGGCGCGGCGGCCCTTGGCGCCGTTGGCGCCGTTGGCCGGTGCCTGGCGCGGGCCCGCGGCCGCCGGGCGGGCGCTGCCGGCCGCGGCACGGCGCTGCTGCCCCCTCCGCCTGGGAGGAGCGTGAGGCGGCGGGCGTGGAGCGGGGCGGCGGGGGGAGGGCAGGATTTAAACGAAGGGCGGTGACACCGCACAAAAGATTTCGATAGGCTTAAGTGAGGTTACAGCAAAGGCAACGGGGAGGGGGGAGCCTCCCTCAGAGCCATGCAGCGTCTGGCTGGCAGATCCGCCGCAGCCGCCTCTTCCCAGTAGTTTGTCTGAAAGCCTGGGAAAGGGAATTTAAAAGAAGATTTCCTCCCCCCCTTTTTTTTTTTTCTTTTTTTTTTTTTTTTTTTTTCTTTTTTTCTTCCCTGGGAGTTGGCGACTCAGCCAGAAAACATGGCAGGAGGAGCGCAAGGCCGGGCGGGTCGCAGCATCCGCGGCTGTAGCCCGGAGCCACCACCCTTGTTTGCAGGAAGAGCCTAAGTTGGTGCGGCGGCGGCCACAGCGGGAGCCGGGCGAGGAGGGGCCGGCGGCGCCGAGTCTGCGGGGCCCTGGGCGAAGGGGCATGGACCGCGGCGGCGGGGAGCGAGCTCGCAGCGGCCGCGTGAATGATCGAGGCAGGAAGGAGTGAGGCAGCGGCAGAAGGAAGGGGAACGGATCCCGTCCGCCCGCCCCCGGCACCCGGATCCGGTGGATCTTCCCCCCCCCTCCCCCTCTCCCCCGCTTTCTTTTTTTTTTCCCTTTCCCCTCCCGCGGTCCCCCCCCCCCCCCCCCCCCCGCCCGTCCACCGTCCCGGTTCCCCGCGGTGCCCCCTCTCCCCTCCCCGGCCCGGCGGCGGGGTGCGCGGCGGGGCTGTGGCGGCGCGGGGCGGCGGGCGGGCCACACCCTCCGCGGCGCTTCCTGCGAGCCGGCGGCGCGGGGCCGCGGCGGGCGCGCCGGGGGCGGCACATGGTGCGCAGCCGCCGCCCCTCCGGCCCTTGCGAGCTGCGCCCGGCTGGCGCTCGCCGACCGGAGGAGCCGGGGGCACGGTAGCAACTTGGAGGGCTGCGCCCCTGCCCCAACTCCGCGCGACTGCTGGGCGTCTCTGAGGTATTCCGTCTCGTAAAGGGAACTTTGCGCAGGATCCCGCAGCCGGGAAGCCGGAGGAGGTGGTGGAAGGGAGGGAAGCCAACGTGCGAAAAGGGAAAAAAAAAAAAAAGAAAAAAAAAAAAGAAAGAAATACATTTTTAGCTAAACGATGCCGGAACGGGGCCCGGGGGCTCCCGGCGAGCGCCGACCCGCCGCGGGAGCGCCGTAGGAGCGAAGGCTGGCTCCGGAGCGGGGCGGGCGCCCCGGCGGAGCTCGCTCCCCGCAGCAGCGGCAGCCCCGGCGCCCAGAGCCTTTTCTTGCCTCCCGGCGATTAATGGAATGATGTTGCGGAAAAGGCAGAGCGATCCTGCCGGGCTCAGTCGGGACTGCTCGGGCGGCGGTGGCAGAGGCGGTGGCAGCGGGGTAGCGAGCGGCATGCGAGTGCCCCCCCGGCGCTATGGCTAGCGGTGGCTCTGGCAAGTCCAGCAGCGAGGTGTCTGGCGGCGGCATCCCCAGCAGCAGTTCCCTGCAGAGGAAGAAGCTCATCTCTATCTGCGACCACTGCAAGATCAAGATGCAACTGGTGGCTGATCTGCTTCTGCTGTCGAGCGAGACCAGGCCGGTGAACACCGAGAGCCTGTCTGTCTTCGGTGAGTCCTTCGAGAAGTGCAGGGACACGATCATTGCCAGGACCAAAGGACTCTCCATCTTGACCCATGACGTCCAGAGCCAGCTCAATATGGGACGCTTTGGGGAGGTGGGGGAAAGCCTGATGGAGATGGGGGAGCTGGTCGTCTCCCTGACCGAATGCTCTGCCCACGCTGCCTACCTGGCTGCAGTGGAGACTCCGGGGGCCCAGCCTGCTATGCCTGGCTTGGTGGATCGCTACAAGGTGACCCGATGTAGGCATGAGGTGGAGCACGGCTGCGGGGTCTTGAAGACCACCCCTTTGGCAGATATGAGCCCTCAGCTCCTGCTGGAGGTTTCTCAGAACATGTCCAAGAACTTGAAATTCCTGACAGACGCCTGCGTGCTGGCCAGTGAGAAATCCAAGGATAAATTTGCTAAGGAGCAGTTCAAACTCAGTGTCAAATGTATGAGCACCAGCGCCTCCGCCCTCTTGGCGTGTGTCAAGGAGGTCAAGACTTCACCCAGCGAGCTGACCAGGAACCGATGCGTCTTGTTCAGCGGACCTTTGGTGCAGTCTGTCTATGCTCTGGTGGGCTTTGCCACTGAGCCCCAGTTTTTGGGTAAAGCTGCCACCATTAATCCAGAGGGCAAAGCTGTGCAAACTGCCATCCTAGGAGGAGCCATGAGTGTGGTATCGGCTTGTGTGCTCCTGACCCAATGCCTCAGGGATATAGCCCAACACCCCGAAAGTAGCACCAAAATGAGCGATTACAGGGAAAGGTTGAGGAACTCAGCTTGCGCCGTCTCGGATGGTTGCAACCTGTTATCTCAGGCACTAAGAGAAAGATCTTCACCCAGGACTTTACCGCCAGTGAACTCCAATTCTGTGAATTAACCCCCACATCTTCTGTTTAGATCCCAGTCATTGCTAAAGGAAAATAATATCCCACCTCCTCACCCCTTTTTTGTATACCAAAGAATTTGCTTGGATGAGCCCGATCCTTTGATTTCATGTGGTGAAGAAGCAGAACAGCATTTTCAAACTATACGTACTAATAAAGGTAGCCAGTTTTGGCTTCTTTTTATTTTACTTTAAAGTCAAGCAAGTATCTGTAGATAAATTTTCCTTTATTCAGCAAGGTCTTCACACAAATGGTAATAACCGTTTAAAAGTTTTTTATATTTGGGGAGGTGGGGGTATCTTAAAAAAAAAAAAAGGAGAAAAAAAAAAGCTTTAATCGCGCTGGGTGCGGTTTTTAAAGTTTGTCTTGTCTTGTCTTCCGAAATTTCCCTTCTAAATTTTACTGTTCGGTTGTGCAGGAAAAAGGTTACCTCAGTTCTCACTCATTTAAAAAATGAAAAAAACCCAACAACACATAGATGATGGATGTAGCTACTATTTTGTTTGTTTTTGTTTCGTATGACTTTTTTTTTATTTTGCATCAAGTGTTAGGTTAGAAGTGCATTCGGTGTGTAGGAGTGGAAGGACTGGAGGTTGTGATTATGTTTTCCATGTGTTGATTTCCAAACTGGGGGAAAAGCTACTGTGAGTGTTTAAACAAACAAACAAAAAATTACACTATAACAAAAGTGATTTTTAATTTTTTTTCCAATGTCAGTTTTTATCTTGCATGTACTGGAGTATTTATTTCATCTATTAAAATGTTATGTTTCTCAGATGTCTTTCTGTGAATCTCTTAATACTTGAATAATTGAACAACTAGGCCTGTTTGCATTGTATGTCATTTCCCCCAGGGAATGGGTGGTACAAATGCAACTGTAGTTCTAGACAGCAGCATTCAGGCTGCAATTCAGTTCTTTTATTTTCATAAATACTGTCCCTCCCCCAGCACTACCCCTCCTCCTCAGGACGCCTCTGACAGAGATACTCCGTACTTGTATTTATGGAAGGCTGGACAGTGCTGTATGCGTTGGGATTGCTCTAGCTGCAGAGTGCCGGCGGTTGCTGCAGCAGGGCATAGGCTGGCTTTGTTTGTCTTTATCAGCATTCTGTGTTATCTTTCGAGAAGGTTTTTTTTTTTGTATTTTAGCTCTTGCAGATGTTGTGGGCCATCTGTGTTAAATTTGTGAGTTTCCATATTCATTTATTAAGGGTTTCTTGAAAAACTTTACCCTGCTGGATAGCCCTGCTTGTTCCGTGCGCCTGCTTAGGATTGTGAAGGCTTGCCGGAGTGGGCCCTTTGGTTCCTTAGAGGTTTGTGTTGGAGCTCCTCAGTGCAGATTGCCGTCAGAGTAGTTTGAGTTTGATGTTGTAGATAACAGGAGAAGTTAGCTAACTTTTGAGGCCCGGTCCACCTCCAGTTGAATTCCTTGGGAACTGTGAATGGAGCTTAGGGTATACTGCAGTAGTTCCCATAATTGCAATGACGATTTTTTTCAGCCTGGTCCTTGTGGACCTGTGGGATCTGTTGCCTTCTGTATGTTCCATGAAAGGTAGACAGAAGAGCAAGTCTTCTGGCAAGGAAGCTTTGTTTGTCTGCCCGGTTCCATCGCATAATTGGATTTTTTTGTTTGTTTTAATAGGTCTGCAAATTGAACAATGTTGAAAGCTGTTGGAGAATGTACCTTAAAAATGTTGTTACCATGGTTTAAACCTTTACTGTACAAGTACTGTCCTATTTATTCCTTTGAAGAAGTAAACCTTTTGGGTTTGGATATGGAACAGTCCTGGAGTAGTGAAAGGTCTTCCTTTTATAGCATTATTGTTTCTCTTGCACGTGATGCTTTTACTTAATTTCAAAGGGGTAGTGGACAAATACATCCTGTTGAAGGAGATACAAGCTGAGCTTATATATCCGTATCGTCAAGGTTAGAAAAAAATAATTCCTTGACTTAAGTACAGTGGACCCCAGTATTAGGCTTTGTTTATTTCTAAATGAAACTTTTCTGACTTCAGTGAATTGTATGATTAGGACTTTTCTTTGTGAAAAATCAGTCCGAGCACGTTCCTCTGGGGTGTGATTTTCTCACTGCGTTATCTCTGATGCAATATAAGCCTAGCAGCATACGCTGCAGAGGCACAGGTGTCCGCATCTATGCGGTATAGTATAAAAGTTGTCTCACTATTTTTTCATAACTAAATAAATACGTACACACGCTGTTCTAGCTTTGACTTAGATGCCTCCGCAGGTATTTCCTCAGAGGCGCTCCCACATGTGCACGCACGCACGTTTTCCCATCTGGATGGCAGGAACAGCTGTAGGACTCCGGAGGGATTCATAGGAGGCCAAGGCCATCCACAGGGAGGTCCCGTGCCTCTGCAGCGTTTGCGGTTGTCTGCTCAGCCACCCTTTGTATCTCCCTCCCTTCCATGTCTTCGTGGAAGCCGAGATAACCGTCCCAATCTACCCTTCCTTCTTTTCCGCAGTTGCACTGAGGGGAAGGAGGAAAAAGGGCTTGTGGCAAACGTCATGCTTTCAGGATGTACTGTCTTCCGTGGCTGCAGACAGGAGGTGAGGAACCGGCTCCACCCTTCCTTTGCATAGATCCTAGATGGTGCAGAACTTAGTGTGGGACGTGCGGAGATGGTGCTGAGGAGGCTGCAGGGCAGTGCTGCTCGGGGAGGGTACAGGTACTAGGGCGGCATCCTTTAGCTCCAGCTCTTTTAAGTTACTGTGACCTACATTTGTGAGGCCTGCTTCCCGATATAAACCAGGGGATTCTGAAGGGCAGCTCTGCAGCATGTCTGACAAAAAAAAAAGTAACGTCCCACTGGCTCTTTTGATGTTTCTACTTAATAATTTTTGGCGCTGCTGAACTAATTAGATTCTCTTTGATTCATTTTTACATTATCGAGGCTATATGGATCACAGTGCAGCCTCCTTATTACCTCTGCCTATGAAAGGTAATATATTTTTAATGATGATAGTGCCCGTTTTTGTTGTGGTAAGATTTTGTTTTAAGTGGTGCAATGCAATTCTTGTTTAAACAAGGATACTGCAGATTCTTCCCCCCTTTCTGATTATATTTTGAAGTGAAGTACATGCATGCATATATAAATAAGTAGGTATCTTCTTTTTCCTTTTTTAACACTGAAGGAAAACGAACTGCTCTAGATCTCCCTTTGCTTTTGAAGTATGTGGGTTTTGGGGGGATTCAGTTTTATAAAACGTGAAAGGCAGCCAGGCCATGATTTTAGTTAACAGGCTGATTAAAAAAAAAAAAAAAAGTAAATTCACCAAAGTAACTTGCTGTAACATTTTAAAATAACAGTAATTTTAACACTTCAAAATGTTTGATCGTTTCTTTCCAGAGTAGAACTCACACAAAGGGAGCCCTGCGCTCCCTGTCCTCGGCTCAAGTGAGTATCTGTCAAAATCTGTGCTATTCATATAATTAGCACAGCAAAGTTTAAAAAAAAAAAAAAAAAAAAAAAAGGCTTCTGATGCAAACAAGTACAACTTTTTTTTTTGCACTCTGAGTAAATGATTAACAGGAAAGAGTCTCTATATACATACGCACATTGTGGCATATTCTGAGCTGAAAGAGTGTGGTTCTACTACTAAGCGTGAACATACATATATTTTAAATGCTGTAGTGCCACATTTATAAAGACTTAATGCATATTGTGATAATTCATTTGGAACGTATGCCTATGGAATATTAATTCTGATATAAGACATTATTTCAGTAGGTATATTCATGTTGTTCCTTTACTTTGTACTCTCTGGGACAGAAAAAATACATAATGGACTAGTTTTCAGGGTGCAGTTGCAGGCCACATCAAGGTTTCTGACTATCACTTGGTGTCATACTTCAGGCCCTTGTTGCCCAAATGCTTACACCATTTAGGTCAACAGGTAGCGTCACTATTCAACATAGGCTCAGACAAGCGTGAGATGTGATTTCTGACCTGGAACCTTGGTGCTTTTGACAAAAGAAAACCTAGTATTTCAGGGTGCTTACATCACATATGTCATAGATCTACTCTAATAGTGCATTTAATATAAGGGTTAACTTACTTCTAAACACATTATGCAATGCACATTTGTAGCCAAAAATAACACTATCCCCACCAAAAGAGAATTAAGCTTATTTTTTACGTGTAAGAATTTTTTTAACAGGGAAGAAGTTGTCACTTTTGTATTGTCTGTGAATTTGATACTACCTTTTGGTTGCTGCTTCATTATAGTGAAGGTCATTATTGATTTAATGCAGCAGCTGAGTCTCAGAATTTGAGATCGGAGCAATGTGTTTCCTGACTCTAAAAAAAAAAAAATGTCCTGTAAGACAACCAGTAAACTAGCATCACAATGCTACTGAAAAGCAAGTACACTATTTAAGGGAACTTGCAAATGTAAATCCATGTTATTTTTCAAAACTAAGAAAAAGACCATGGGTCAGATAATTCCCTTTACTTTTTACCACAGGAAATGATCAAAGTAGCAGAAAATCTGCTCTTTTTGGCCAAACTTCTGTCAGAGACAGAAGGGGTCGAGCCAACACATGGTGTATGCAGCCTTGCAGCAAGAGGGGATGTGGCTGATGGGAAAGGAGGTGGAACCAGAGCAAATCTGTAGGGTAATACCTCCTATTAAACCCACAGGAATTTTCCTATTCTAGATAAAACGGAGGCTGATCCAATAAAACAAATCTCAAACAACGCAACCTTTCTTTCCGGGCTGTTAGACGCTTGCGAATGAAGATGTG
Source organism: Aptenodytes patagonicus (assembly GCF_965638725.1). Classification (NCBI taxonomy): domain Eukaryota; kingdom Metazoa; phylum Chordata; class Aves; order Sphenisciformes; family Spheniscidae; genus Aptenodytes; species Aptenodytes patagonicus. The sequence goes on along the minus strand of NC_134958.1, from coordinate 5,521,648 downwards.
GGGCTAGGAGCGTTTGGGATGCTCTGCGTCGAGCAGCTGTATTGCTGTAGGGAGCCAAGGGCCTGTAGGGTTGCCCCCTAAGATATGGAAGAATTACAGGCAAAAATGTGTACCTGCTACAACAGTTCGGTGGGAAATGAAGGGGTGGGTTGGTGTTTTTTTCCTCTCTTCCCTATGAGGCTCTTTCTAGACTTTACAAGCAGAAGCAGATGGTAGGGACCAGTACATTTTGCTTCTTTGTTCTTGCTGCCTGTGAAAGGTGCCAGATGGGCAATGGTAAAGACAGAAATTCTCTTCCTGTAGCCCAGGGACAGTGAAAACGCAGAGCTTCAAGGCTGCCCTGTCCTCACAGGATAACCGTAGCATGGCTTTTTTGGGCCCACTGGTTTCACTCTTTGACTTTCTGCCAAGAAACTGGCAGAAAATCCCGGTGGCCACTTGACAGGGGCATCAAGACCATTAAAATACTTCACGCAGGACACCAAACCACCACCAGGTTTGGATCATTCACGAACGGGCCAAAAAATACACAGGCTAGGTATGAAGCGCAAGGCCAGATCCTTCATATGGGTAACTTGGAAAATCAAATACTGTGTACTCCGAGAGGTGTTTACTTCCTCGGGAATTATGAATTATCAAAATTTTTATGTAAGAGTAGTTCAAAGGTATATTTAATTAACATAATTAGCAGCAGTATTCTGAACCATTTTCTTAATGAAGACGGCCATCTATGGGCATGAAGGGCCTCATCCATGACTCAATGAAGTCCGTGTAATGAAATATTAATATTTTCCACAAACTACGTTAAAATGCTAGGGGTCATTTTGTGTTGCAAAGCGAGGGATTATATATTGATTTTCATTAATCTGAATCTTTTCCTAGAACTGGTTTTAGTGTACTAGAGTCCTTTGAACCGAAGGGGTTTTCTGTTTTGTTTTTTTAAAACCACACAGTGTATGATGCTATATTCCGACAAAGTCAAAAGCAGCATTTCAAGATTAATGCAGAGATTCCTGGGGTCTTTTGTCAGCTTGCCAGACTCTTGTTCCTGTTCTAACTTAATTTTTTATAATTTCCTTTTATGTTAATAAAGGCTTCTTGTGGCTGTAAAAGTTGAAGTTGTCTTACTCCATAGACAGCCTAGTTCTTCTGTAGATACTATTTAGATTATTTAGAAATCCTGCTGGTTGCCAGATGGAGCTCTTTTGGGTTTTATGTTAAATACTTGGAAAGCTAAACAGCTTGATTTTTCTCCCCTCCCTTCCTTCCTCCCCCAACAAAATAAATAAATACTTGAAAAGTGATTACTAACAAGTTGCTCAACTTCAGTTTTAAAATCAAATTAGTTTGAGGTGAAGTGACTGCAAGTATGCGATACCTCAGAGTAGTCGGGTTTTGGCGGGGTTTGACTTGCCCACCAAGATTTTAAACCAGCAGCTTTTTCCCAGGTTTGTTTGGGCAGCAGGAACCTGAACTTTAGCCTAAGGATAGGGAATCCTGAAAAGCATAGAACGCGGCCCTGAATCCTGCAGTAGCATTTCTTACAGGATCTGGACTTCAGATGGAAACCCCAAGACGGTCTTAGACAGCCCTGGCTGTTAGGATTGCTGGAAATAACTTGAAGGGTGTGGTTCAGTGGTATGCTAGGCTGCTGCGAGCCGCGTGTATCCCTGAATTAGTTTAACCAGCCTTCGGATGACCGGGAGTCTCGGCGGTAGCTCCTGTGTCTCTCGCCTCCCTGCTCTGAACATTTAGGTGAGCCAGCGAGGAGGAGAGATTTGACATCAGGTTCTCCATCGCCAGCATGGAGCCTCGAGGTTGTTTACAAACCGTACCACTGGCACCGGGAGCCCATACAGATGCCAGGGTGGACTCGTAATGGGGTGGTTTGAAACCGCTTTTGCTCCCCTGACCTTTGGGGCGCTTCACTCTTCAGCCCGTTCAGTCAGTTGAGTTCACAGGGTCCGCGTTAGTGCGCAGAGCACCAGCAGCGGAGCCAGGCCAGGTCTGGTTGGCCTTCGTCTGGATTTTAGCAGGTGTGGGGCCTCATTTGGTTGAAGTTCAGGCAAACTGCTGAGTCTCGGAATGTTTCTCCAAAGAGCAGTGCCTGTTGGGCACTGTGGCGTTGATGAACTGAGGGACCTTCTGTTTCATACTCAAGTGTAGGCAAGGTGTTCCTCCAGTTCATGCAGAAGGTGCTTGGGAAACACTGGGAGTCAATGTCCCACTAATCGTAATTCTGTTGTCATCAATTGCCAAACGGTCAAAGACAGTAATCTTGGCCTCCAGGGTTACGTTTTTAAAGTACAGAGTGAAAAAATGCCACTTCCTAGTAATTTTTTTCCAGTATGTATTGATTCTGTCTGGTTCACATTAAATACAGGAAGTCTCTTGAATTGGTAGACATGCTGTTCAGGTGTATTTTGGCCCCTGTTTGCATTCTGAACATGCACACTGGAAAAAAGTGACAAAAGTCAGGTAGATCTGTATGTGCAGCGTGACAAATTATAGGCCCTGTAGCACTTCTGAATTGGCATGCAGTTAATGCTCTGGTCTTATTTAAATGCTTCAAATTTAGTCGATGTTTAAAAATTTACTTTCTGTTTAAAAATTTACTATAGAATCAATCTGTTCCGGCGATGTTAGATTCATAGTTCAAAAACTTTATCCCCTTTTATCATCTTAAAGTAGCCATTAGTCTGAAACTTTTCAATCTCTGTGTCTGGCTTAAAAAACAAAAAGGAAATTGAGCCCTATATTTCAGTTTTAATATTTTTGAAAGCTTTAAAGCTAATGGGTCGACCTATTTTTAAATTACAGAGCATGGAAAAATAGTGGGTGTATTCTTTTTCATGTTGAAGTGAGCTATTGTTTCTCTGCTCGTAATTAAAGACTCGCTTTTTAGAAACTCAGATTGGTCCTAGGCATTGCGAGGAAAATCTGTGAGCAAAACTCTCTGCATGAAATTTCCTTAATACTGACTTGAGGCATGAACTCGTCATTCGGAGTCTGTAATCTTGTCTTCTCTTGTGACTGTCATATTAGAGGAGTTTGTCCCAACAGCCTGTAAATGGAGCTGGTAGCATCTGAACAGGCTGAAGAGCAGTTGTTGAAGTGAGTGGTACAAGCTCCAGAGACACGAGTGCTAATCTTTGAAACTTCAGAGATACGTGCTGCTGGCTAGGGCGCTGCAGGTTGTAATTCTCACGAAGAGTTACAGTGAAATACAGGACTGAAAAAAGCTATGAGCAAGAGAGGTTTGTTTCAAAGCGAGGGCGCGATTTATAGTTTTTAAGGGAAAAAAAATTAAAATATTTGGTCAGAACCATGAGAGTATTTATGGGCTTAACTCCCATTGATTTTCAGTGGGAGCTATATGTCTAGATGTTTTGTGGACCTGGTCACTTGTGATGAAGTTTGGTTGCATGTGGTTTTAAAATTAACTCTAGGATGTTGTGGTAGAGTTTTACTGAAACTCTATAAAGCTAGGAAATTCGCAGTTGAAGTACGAACGTGGGCCATAATTCTGTTCCTACCATCCTGACCTTTCCGTATGGGTTAAAAGCTCTTGTTACCCTCGCATACGCCCCGGCTGGCGAGCGGCCAGAGGCCCGACTCTACCTCGTTTGTCTCTTATGGTTGCCAGATGCCAGCATCGTGCATCTTACCTTCACGTCAGAGTCACAGACCTCGCCTCCCTCCCTCCACCCCCTGCTCCTGGTACAGCACCCAGATGTGGAACAGAGATCCCTTTGTGCTCTGTGCATGTTATCCTCATACAGGCCCTATACTGAAAGATAGTTCATGCTAATTGAGGTCCAGATCGCATTAGAAACATACCTGTTCTCCCTGTATGCAAATTCCAGCTACCTCAATACCACATACATCCTTTCAAAATAGGTCTTGAAGAGTTGCCTGTAATCCATATTCGCTGGAACCGAGTTTCACACGCAGTTTGTCAAAGAGCTGTAATGCTACTCAGAAGAAAGGGTAATCTGACTTTAGGTATTTATGAGGTGTTTTTTGGTTGGGGGGGTGGCGGGTGAGCTGGATACCATGAGACATAGGTCAGTGGCTAGCTTAAAGTTGTAGCAGCTCTGGGTGCCAGTTCCCCGACGGAGTCGCATTTGGGCTTTGCGTGGCATTTTCTGTCTCTCTTTTAATTAACTATACTGTTCTAACATTGCGTATTGAGTTAATCTGCAACTTTGAGTTCAGTAACAGGGAGGTAGCATCTGGATGTATGCTGTTCCGTAAAATCTTTATCGATGAATCTCCTATAACTGTTCTATATTGGACCCTAAGGCTTCTCTTAAAATTTCTTGTCTTGCCACAGGTTTTTTGTTTATCAAAATTACGTTAATTTTCTCTCCAACTGGGGGGGGAACCAAACAAAACTCTACTCGGTGTATTTATCCAATTCCCTGCCTATCTGCCTTTTATGGACAGTTTCAAGATAATTAGATGAAAATCACTTTCTTTGAAAAATAATTTTACTCCTAAATTTCAAAGTCATAGTGTGAAACTTGTGAGCATTTTGGTTTGTATGTGATTAAAACCACATCTGTTCATTGGGGTAGAACAGAAGAAAAGGCATGCTTTTCTGTCTTGGTACGTAAAATAACAAAAGGCCAAATGTTCTTCTTTGGTTCCCTTACACGATTGTACCATAGTACACAGAAATGCCTGGCTGTATCAATATTGCTGTTTTGGACACCTGAGTATCCTTTTGATTACTGGCCCAGCACCTTGCAGTCACTTGTATTGGGGGGGGGGTGTGGAATTCTGTTGAAGGACCCTGTTAGTACATTATAATATTCTGTATTAAGTTTGGTTTTGCTTAAGACAAGAAAGCTCAAATCAGAATTACGTGCCAATTCTTTATAAGATCCCACTCAACTGGCAAAGGAATTGCATTAATTACATCTTGTTTTCTGTACTGGGACATTACAGAAGGGAGAGCACATGCTGCACTTGTAAGGGGATGAAATAATTCACTCACGTCTTTGAAGCCTTTGCTGTATTTTTCCCTTTTCCTTTGAAAATAACAGTGGGCTGTAGAAGACTTTCCCTGGATGATAAATATGCTTTGCAAATGTACAGTGGTGCTCAGAAGCTTGAGTAAAACAGACTTTTAAAAACTAGTAAATCTATCTGATAGAAACATGATACAAAAAAGTCAAAGTACTTTTTCAAAGCTTTTCCCCAAAGTGTTGTTTTAGCCATAGTTTTACCTGGTTTTGTTGTTACATTCATTTAATGTTACTGTTGGACATTCCCTCCCCTCTGAGATGATTTTATAAGATGGACTGATTTCACTTACGGACGATGCAGTTGCTGACTGGTTTTGGATCCTTTTTAAGGCAGTGATCTGTGAGATGTTGCACATCCTTCCTTGTAAGACTGCGTTTCACTGAAGTGATCTGGAGTTCGCGTCAATCACTAATGTCCAGGGAAAATCACTCCTGTCAAGAGAGTAAAGCATAAAGAATGTTCAGAGCACGTCTATAGGGAAATTCTGTAAGATGGACAACTCTCTTTCAATAACTCTGTCTGAACTAGCCCCTCTTCCTCAAGAATATTAATTTAAAATTAATGAGAGTATTTAAAAGAATTTCAGCTGCCAAAAAAAATTGATAACCTACATGATGCGTGAAAGCCTTCCTTCATGTTTTGCTTCTGTTCATAGTCTACCTATCTAAAAATAACAGTTTAAAAAGTATTTTTACGCCAAAAAACAGTAGGTTTGTTTTATCAGCGGGGAGAAAACAAAGTGAAAGCCTCTGTTTCGGTTTTCAGAAGTGGACTGCAAAACAATCAATATCCCTGATGCTCATTAGATGCTGTGTAACTAAGTTATTCCACTCCTATTGCACTCTAAAATACCTTTTTACTGTTGATTTGCATTGACATCCTACAGTTTATTTTAGAAAAGCCCTCAGCTTGTTTATGTGCTTCAGTCATATCGACTGTATATGAATTCTTCCTCAGAACTAAATAATCCTGGTTAATGATGAAGTGAAATGATATTAGATTTATTGCTAAGGGGAAAAGCTAGTGCTTTGCGTAAGTCAGATTGCACGATAAGTTCAACCTAGTAATTTTAAAGGCTGTTGCATTTGTAGTAGCGTGTTTGAGGACTCTTGCAAGCCTGAAGCATATTATTTTCAAACTGTTTCATTTTATCACTATTCCAGAGAGTACAGAGTTACCTCTTCCAGACCAGGTTATTTGGGAATTAAAGCCTTTTAGAATACGCTTAGCAAAAATGATCCTAGTTAGATCTCGTTTGCAGGGTGAGTCCTACCTGCAGATACGAAACTGGGATGTACAGGTTTAGCATGTTGTGAGGGGGGTTGTTGTAATGCTAGTTAACTGCGTTACCTGAGATTGGGGTATCTGGGATTTTTCGAAGAAACACAGATTTTTATAAGCGGCCTTTTAAATTTGTTTTTGCGGGTGAAAGCCCCAGAAGCTTTTTATGGTGATCTCACCTCTCTTTAGTTCTTCTCAAACACTTCCATTGCTTATTTTTCTTTGTGTTTTCTAAACACACAGCAAGCGCCCTGTGCAAATATGACCCATTGATGTTGGTAGCAAATCAGCTCCTGTTTTCAGCGGGGACAGAGTTTATATCATGGTTCTCGTCACCGGATAAATTCTTTGTGGGATTCTTTCAGACAGATAAGGATCAGGTGTGGTAGATGCAGGTATGAGGTATACAGGTATAAAAACACACACACACAGAGGACTCCTTCCTAAGACCTGACCTTTCTTCCCCACACGTTTCTCTACAAAATAGCATGTTTCTTGCCTTCAAAGAATAGTAAGTACTGTTGGGAAGACAGAGTCTGCTGGAAAGGCAGTTAACCATTAAACAGGGGTCCTGGATAGACAGCAGATCTACCAAATTATTACTAAATACTTATTAAATACTAAGTGCTTACTAAATTGCTAAAAATCTGCATCAGAATTAGCAGCTAGCTGAGAACTTCTGTTTATAAGCAGGGACCTACATGGAAATATATTCGGTAATAAGGTAAATGCTTGTCGCCATCATGCCTTGCCAGTGATTTTGGGTCTCTGCATGTTAGGACTAGGGAAGAATGTGGAAAGCTGTTTGGTCAAAAAGTATGGATCAGTTCTCAGGAAAGAAAAAGGCCCTTCCAGAGTTAGCTTGGATTAAGCTGATACACAGGGAGATGCAGCTCTCCGATAATTAAGGGATTTGTAGAGCACTGTGAGTCACAGGACCTGTTAAGGGCACTTGGGCCAAGTCTACTTACAGTGAACCTTTCTTCTTCATCGGAATGAAAGCTTTATTGCCTACCCCTAGGCTGTTATATCTTCACCTTTCCATATGTAGAGGGCTGTGCCTTTTCTAAAAATGGAGATATAAAATAATGCACCTCTTTCCCATGAAGTACGTCCCACCAGTCATCGCTGTCTTGTTGCTGTCTTGGTCCTGAGCATGGTGCTAGGTAATGCTGCCTAGTGATGCTTTGCTTTTGTCTTGCTTTTTGCATTGTCGCTCACATATTCCTCAGTGTCCATCATCAGACTGGGAGCCACTCCTCACCTCTGTTGCTGTTCCTCCTCTAACGCTTCCAAAAATCTCTTGTACTGACTTACAAAAACAGCTGGAACTGCAACATCACTCCATTTTAAGCTCTGAATTGTGTTAGCCATTACATTGGTTCCACATGATGCTTGGGTGGAGACATCAGTTAAAATTCCCAACACGGCCAGTCAGGCCAGGAATTGCAGCTCTGTGTAAGTGGTGGTGACTTTCTAATTCTTGATTACATTACGCTAGAAAAGAGGATTATTCCCAGAGCAATTTACCAAGAGGGGATAAATGGAAATACTGTTCAAGGATGACCTTCCACCCCAGTGATCTATTTGGCTGGCGTCTATTGCTGCTCAGCTTCTCCGTCATGGGTTTTGCAGTAGTCTAGTGCTTTGTCATCGCTACTAAGTGGAAAACTCCTGAGCTCACTGAAGAGTTTGTGAGGGGTTTGAGTAATTGCAGATGGATTTATGAATGCAACTGCAGAACAAAGTACTCATCAAGGTTACCGGAAATAAACACGGGTCCTACTTGAGCAGACTTTAAATGCATTGATTCTAAAAATTCCTTCAATCTAAAGTCCTGTTCCTGAGCCCAAGATCCTGAGATAGATAGGAGAGAGGAAAAAGAAGATAATTACTGTGCACCGCTCCAGCATGGGAGCAGGAAAAGTGTTGTTGCGATTGTCTCCAAGAGAGAGGCAGTGCTGTAATCCTGTTTCGTTTTTGTATGCAGAACTTGAAAAGATTTTTCCTAGAAATGTGTAATGGGACTGTCGGAAAACAGACCACTCCCCTTCCCAGTAGTTTCCTGCTGAAGTCATTTAAGGCCTCTCACAGCTTTCATCTGTGTAGGCACTGAGAACTCGTGGGCCAAGATTTTTTTTTATTTTTTTTTAAATGGAATACAAGCAAAAATGAAGCGCTTTGAAAAAAGTCACTAGGAAAGCAAGTTGGAAGTTTCTCTGCATGTGAAGCTGGCTCACCACTTAATCAGTTTCTCGCTTCCGTTCTGTTTCCGTCAATCCCAGTGAAGTGGATCTAGGTGTTTTTCTTGTTTTAGGTACTGCTAAAAGCATGTATGTGAGCTGCCCAAAGGGGCGGAGAGAGAAGTCGTTCCTTACTTCACTTCTGGGACTGTCTGTTCAGGGCTTTAACACAGGAGGTGACTTGGAAAGGCTTTGTGAATTCCATTTACTGTGCACTCAGACCTGATGATCGCAGTAGGCTGAACATAGAAAACCTGCTCAGCAGGCAACAGCCCTAGCGCAGTAGCTATTTAAAAAAAAAAAATATATATATCCCTTTGCGGAGCTGGCAGATAGCCTGCATTCACAAAGATGGGAATTTTTGTTGGTATATACTCCATGTTTAACACAAATGATCAAGGCAATGTGCTTTTAAAAGAAGCCATTACTACCCTGAATAAACGGCTGCTACTCAGCATGCATTTTCTGGTTGGACTGAATTCAAGCCTCCCATTCTGAAATGGATAGCTTTTTTGGATTGCATTCACTTGTCTCTCAGACAGATCTGGTGATGAACGATACGCATTTCATCCGGTTTCTTTCAAGTTCAGCTCTGCCTGGCACAGGAATGATAAATGTTTTTTTCTTTCTCCTTCTGTCTAGAAGACCATGTTGTACTGTGAAAGATGAACTTCATTCCCAAGACAGATGAACTGCATTCAGAGGTGGATTTACTGATACATGTTTGTAATGCTACAGCAGTGCCGTAGGCACCTCATCAGACAGACATAAATTGTGGTAGTATTGTGCCTTAGTCACATTCCACGTATCAGCCCTCTTGTAAAGCTTTAATTGGAAGTTATATGTCCTTAAAGCCTAGAGGAGTCTTCTCTATAGGGAGTGAATTTTCCTATTTTCTTTTACTGTTAGTCTTTGGGGGTAGTGATGCATATACAAGTATTTCAGCCTTGGAGCACGAAGAACTTCGTGAAGTTAGCTGGCCATTATAAATGACATACGCGTTTAAGAAAAGAAAATGCTAGTATTTAAGTAGGCCGCCAGCATGCTATGAATGCAATCCAGTGTATCGATACGACATTTGAAGTGTGTATTTGCATTTGCTGTGAAATTGTGCATACCTGATGTGTAATTTTTTGGAGTTTCCTTGATCCAGTGGCTAGGGAAGCTCGGTGAGATGAGTACAGCCTAAAGAACAACTGCATGACTGCTTTGAACTAACCTCCCGATCAGGTCCCGGGATCAAACTGGGGACTGATGAGCTAACAGGCATACTCAGAGAAAACTCGAGTTTGCTCCAAGCATCTGACCCTTATCCCGCAGTGCTAGCAGGCATTACCTGTCCCCGTCACCTCCCTGCGTCCCATCTGCCCTTGTGATGAGACCATATGTTTGAGGCTAGACAGACGAGACGTCCTGTGGCCTTCCTGACAAGGGCTGACATGGCACTTTTAGATAGTCTGGATCCAGGCTGTCTGCAGGGGCCACCTGGAAAGGAGAAGTTGAGTTGTGTCACAAAACCTGTTTCGAGGAGCGGCCATCTCAGGTAAATTTAAGCAAGCCTCCAGGGCTATAGCTACGGGCCTGTTTGTGCTGAAAACCTACCCAGCCTTTCCTAAAGCTTCAGATCCTTACGTAGGTGAGGAGCTAAAGGTTGCTAAGGTATTTTTGTTTGTCTGTCTTGTTACTGGCATGCTTCTTGTTGCTTAACTACGGCATCGACAAAAGTTCTTGTCATACTGAAAACAAGATCTGAACTGAATCCAAAGGCTGTGGAGTCGGTGCAGCTGTGTGATGGGGAGGAGCTGGTACGTGCTTTCAAAGATTTGAAACTATTAAGCATATATTCAAGGAAATGTCATCTGAAATGCTTTTATTTCTGGTGGTAACTGATGATTTGCACCAAGTACAGCTTTGATTCTCACTATGAAGTCTTGTATCAAGAGTCTAAGACTAGCCAACTCTACTTTTGTGAGTTAGCAATGGTAATTAGAGATGCCTGGTCTATTTTATTGTGATACATATGTACACCACCAGTATACGTTAATAATAGGAAGCATGTCATTCAGAAGCCGTTCTGCCAAAATCTGTCTGCTCTTTGGCCCCTTATGTAACGGATGGCACCAGTCACCGCAAGTCACGGTGGTGACCTAATGACCAGTCACCACTAGTCACCACCTAGTCTTAGTGCCGCAGCGTTTTTATACAGGATACCTTTCTGTGTGCGAGAACTCTTCTAAGAATCGGCAGCGCATGGCTGGCTAAGTGTCTGAGGCATGCAGTGTACAGAGGTGGCAAAAACGTATACAAGCAGTGTAAGCCTTCCTTCCTAACAATAAAACAGAGTTGCTGGCAGAAAGTGATAAGAGTGTCAGTGGCTGTTTAGATTAGGGAAGGATCGGGTGTGTTCAGCGAGGGGGATAGTGTTTGTTTAGGTTTTCCCTCCTGGGACTAGTTTAGTATTTCAAGCACATTTGAGAACTTCCCCTCGCCCCCAAGTGGGCTAAGATGTGAGCTGGACAGTGTGCATCGATCTGAGAGAATAAGACTTAACAAGGTTTCAGAAAAAGCAATTGCATATCCTATAATGCTAGCTTTGTTTCTGGGTGCCCGTATAGACTCTCCCAGTATTTGTTCGCTGACTTTTCTTTCAGCTTAAAATACACAAGAAGGTGCCTGTTGCAGCCCGCTGGGGCTGGCAAAATACTAAAGATCGACGAAACCATAGAGTAAAATGCAGCTGAAACCAGTCCTGTATGGGGAGTCCCTATGTGTGCTGTATCAGAGGGAACAGCTGGGATCTGCTACTGACAACACTACTAAACCCACGTTTTTTTCTGTCTGACTGTATGCTTAGTGTGCGTGCCCTGTCCAGCAAAATGGAGGGCTGAGACTTGTCTCCTTTATATTCGCTGTCTGCGGGAAGGTTATTTAGAGCAGCACTGTCTGAGTCACTTTGTCACAAACCAGTTCAAAAGGCGTATGCTGTATGTAAAACTGCTCCGAGAAGGTGAGGAGCAGCCACAAAGGGACATACTCGTACGAATCGCTGTTCAGAGATCTTGAAACATAAAAACACATAGCTCTGAAAGAAAAGGCCAGGACCCCAAAAATAATTGGCCAGGGTAATGGAAATTGTGAAAAGAATGAATGGGAGCAGCCACAACCGTTGCCAAAATCATTACGCTCATCAAGCTGAAAAATGAGCCTGGCAGCAGCAGTACAACCAGATGGCCAAACAAGACTTATTGGTAATCCATCCATTTGCCTGATTGGAATCTCATCCACCCACCAGCTCAGGGAGGGACTCCTGAGCGGTCCCAAAGAGGCTCCCAAAATCACAGGCACTGAGCTCCTCTCGCTCTCTGAGAGGGACTCAGCCTCCGCGGCAGTTAGACAGCCACCGATGAAGCCACAGGTTCAGTGGAGCCCTACGTGCAAACATCGCATCGTGATGTTAAAACAGGTTATTTTTGAACACTGCAGATCCTGTATTCCACGTGGCTGGGCTTAAATGCTGTGTATGCTGCCAGTATGGCTAAACGCGTGTCGGCAATTAAGGACCCCAGGAGGTCTCTCTGAAAACTGATGTACAGGCTTGTGTAGCTCGCCTTGCAACGTAACTTTTCCCAGCAGAATATGATTGCTGTAATATGGAAGGGAGCTTTGCTCTACACATGCTAAGTACCTTTATCTCTCAAGTGGCCTGACTAACATAATTAGATTAAACTAAGAGGAATTGGGCCTAACCTTGTCTCTAGCTTGGATTTGGCCACTCCTTTTCAGACCCAGAGAAAGGACTTTGAGCCCAAAAGCCTGCCTGTTCTTTCCAATTATACTAATTGGCCTAATAAAATTTTTATGTGTATGTTCCCTTCCTACAAACTCTGCATCTCTCTCGCTACAATACAATTATTAGCTCCATCTTGGAATGATTGGCATGTATGCAAATTGGAACAAAGGGATCTGACCTGGACTGTTAACTAAGTTAAAAAAAAAAAAAGCCAAAGCTGCTGTGCATTAGCGTAAGAGCCCTTAGCCAGCTGACTGAGGAAGAAACCCCCTCCCCAGTAACCGAGCATCAGGGTTGGGAGCCCGCAGTCACTGTCACGCAGAGGATGTGGGAGCACACAGGGCACGAGTCCTTTCTCCTAAGTCCATCCATGGCTGTAACTGGAATTTGCAGCTTTCTGTGACCAGCTCTGCTCCTCAGACCAGCGCTAGGAACAGTGCCTATGGCGTGGAAGCAAACCTGGGTGAGGAGACTCTTCCCAGCTGGCATGGAAACAACCAACTTCCCAGGCAGAACTCAAGGAGACTGAAAGTGGTCCCGACTCTTAATACTAAAAACAGTAGAAGCAGCTGTTTGTTACGGGACCGCAGGTTATCACTAGTTCACACTAACATAAGCCGGTTTGATGGAGGAAATTCAGGGTAAGAAGCAGGCGAAGGAAGTGCGATAAACATAGAAAAATGAAGCTTCTACTTCTCAACATGTCTTTTTAGGTTAAGATTAAGAGGCAGAGTTTAAGCTTAAAAAGGCAGAGATGGAAGTGAACAGCGAAAATGTTGCTCCTGCTGGTTTTTTTTTTCTACTTTTGTGACAGCTACAATTTTTGAGTTCTTTTTCTGAAAGTTGTCATTAATGTGGCACTATTTATTAATACAGTTAAAAGTCAAATCCAGGTGGTTACCATAATATTAAGTTATTCTCTCCACAATTCACCAGTCCTCTTAAAGAGACAACTTTCTCCGTAAAGCAACTGCTTTATTTTTAGACAAAACTGTGACTAATATTTAGAGTCTAGCTCATTTAAAAAACTACTAGCAAGGTAGAACCAATAGACACCGACATGACAGCAAAACCCACTATTTTTCTTTATTTGTAACCTTTTCTATGATACTGATATTGCAATATTATTTCTTGTCCACACTGACCAGCGTCCTGATAACCAATGGCAAAAACTTGATGTGGTAACAATAAACCCTGGAATAGTCAGAACTGTCCTAGATGTCCTTTTGCAATACATCGGCACTGTAAAGTGAGGTGTGTGTCAGCGACATCAGCGAAGTAAAGGTGCCAGGGACTAGTTCTCGCTTCCTCTCCTATTTAAGTAAACCTTAAAGACAAACAAACCTCCCCTTCAGTGTGGAACCGAAATGTACTACAGAATGATTCACACCAAATAAATAAATGCTTCTGAGTTGCAGTCATTCCCTATTGAGTTGAAGTGGTATTATGCTGTTTTAATCTCATCAGTTCCAGAAAACACACACAAATGAAAAGAGGTGATTTTAACACTTTAGGAGGGGGAACTGCAGCTTTCACAGAGCATCCAGCCGAAGGAACAGGAATAATTTTACAACGACTGAGCTCCAATCTATGCCAGTTTACAACTTCCACTACGATTCATTTCATTTCTCCACTTCATTCCTGAATAATTAACCCCGCATGATAACCCCCATGCATTTCATCTATCTGCAGCTTCCACAGTATTTGCCACTGAAGAACTCAAAACACGTATGACCCTTCTCCAGTTCAATCTGATCGCCACTAGGGCTGCTACCCACCTTCCCAGGGAAATTAAACTTTTACTCCCATCTGCAACACCAATCCACCTTAAAGGGTGTCAACGAACATATGCAACAAAACTTTTGAAAGGGTCATTTTGAGCACAAAGGCGTGCATGGGAATGCTCCCCGCCTAACGCTGAAACACAACCACCTCTTCGGTGAGCAGCGTAAGTAATATGACAGCTTGTAGCAACACTAAATAATCATCTACTTAGCCTAGAGCAAAAATTGAAGCAGTGGGAATGTACAACATTTGAATCAGCATTTGTTGGGAAACCACTTCTCTCGTGACATAGAAAGACTGCAAAAATCCAGAACTTTGACAATACTGTACTTAAAGCTGGTAAATTCAGCAAAAAGTAATTCAACGCTGTGATTAGCACAGAGGTTGTGTTAATGGCTGGAGCGAGCTGCCCACGTGAGAAGGGCCGTTGCTCCTGCTGATAGTACCTCTGCACTTCTGGGAAGATTTCTTCTCACAAACACCAGACTACTTCTCCGTGAAAATTTCTCATGTGCACAACAGGAAGCTCCAGTCCTGCAAAACATAAATATTCTGATGAGATTGTAGTCTGAGACGGTGCCACAGTCACGACACTAATTTGTCACACGGAGTTTCTACGTTCTGCCTGAATGAATTTAGACTCGGCTCTGTAGTGCAAACACTTTGTTTGAGGTCTGAATTTGTTCTTTCCTTTTGTTCTTTAATATTCCTGGAGAGGTGAGGCCTGATACTCCTGTTCGTGTGGAATAGCATCTAATTTCCCAAAATGTCCTGTTGATTCGAAGAGGATCGTTTGGTATTAGACATACCACGCAGATGTTACAGTTAGCATTTCTGAGGTTTGTCTGTGCTGACGAACAGTTCTGCCAAGGAGTTCGCTCATTAAAACTGCGGTGAAAAGCAAATCTAGGTGAGACCTGAATGCATTTAAATGAAGTTTTTCAGTGTGCTTACATAACAAACAAACAAAAGGTATACAATTTTCCTCTATTATTGTTAGTAACACAAAGGTGTATTTCTACCGTTATTTAAAGTTCAGTTTTTCATTGGATTTGGGATCTATGGAAAGTCTTTCCTTAGTAAAGACAAACAAACAAACAAAAAAATCTCTATTTTCCCAGTGGTGCTCATTACCGATGCAGACTTGCTGTCAGATTGCCACTACACTGCAGAAAGATATGCAAATCAAAAGCCTTCATATACTGGAAATTTAACAATTTAGCAAGCAGCGTATACAATTCATATAGCTAAGAACAGAGAGTAGGCAGCAAAAAAATGGAAATATCTTGTCAGTTTGAGGGTTTTTTTAATAGAATTTAAGAAATTTAAGAGCATTGTCTTGAAATGTTATTCTTACATGCTGCCAGATTATCTGAATTCAGTTCTACCACCATAGCTGCCTTCTGCTTGGAAAAAATACATGTTTAACCATTGTTATTATCTAAATCACTGGGTTTTTAATTGGAAAACTGCACAGAATTGGTTGCAATTATAAAATTTCAGATCAAACCGCTTAAAATTTAATTCTGTAACTAAAAAATATATATGTATAAAATTAGCAATGTTAAAAAGTCTAAACAGATCAGTTTTCGTAGTAGCCAATTGTTCACTAGTAGATATGCTCCACCTCTCTGCTAGGAAGCAGCAGATGAATTCTTGCAATTCTCTCTGTAATTCCGATCCAAGTCCTTCTGAAGCCAGTGGAAAGATTTCTATTAAATCAGCTTATTAGGACTCCATTTCACACGTGTTCGTCTCACTGAGATGAGTGCTTATTTCATCTTGTTAGTTCAGGGCTTCCCATCTCAACCGAAGAGTTGGGTTTTTTCTTGAAACTGAGATAGTCTATTAAAGAGAGCCCCATTGGACAGCAACAGACATTTGTTACTGCTCCGTGGCAAGATTCCAAATTGTATCAACTCTAAGAATATACTTTCAGTAAATTTTGAGATAACAAATCATACTGACCGCAAAAAAAATGTCCTTAGGTGACACCAATAATGAAGGCGAGTCGCTTTTGACAGGCAATTCTTGCTCTTGCAGGTGTGCTCTCACAAGGCTGGGAAAGTCTTTATTTTTGGGGGTTTCCATGGTAATGCTGGCAGTCCTAAATGGAAACAAAAATATTTAAAAGGAGATGTTAAAAAAAAGCGTGATTCAAATGTGACTGAAGGTTGTATTTTTTTAAGAGTAGAAAGCAGAAATGTTGTTGAACATGGTTTTAAAAATTCTATCTAAATTAAATCCAAAGAAAAATTCAGGCGCATTTTTACAAACTGTTGTGGGTTTGGCATCATAAAAAACACTTTAAGGAAGGCCTTGTAAGGATTGGCAAACACAAAGTGACTCCTTTCATGTTTTGTTTTCTGAAATAGGCAGCCGTTTTCTACGACTTGAATTTCCATACAATCAAAATAATCTTTGCAAGGGTGAAAATGGTTGCTGCCAAAAGTACACAACACACAAATCCACGCAGTTTTCATTTGTTTTAGAAAGAGCCTGTAAACATTTTGAATGCTTAAAATGAAACTTACGCCGCCATCTTAAAAAGCGGCCTGCAACGCTGAAGAGAGACTTTTAAATTTACTTTTTTGCTCCTGAAAATGAAATCCTGTAAGCAGCTCTGCACCTGCGTTGCAGCAGGACGGATGGCTTCAGCGAGTGCTCCTTGCCATGCCTTGCCAGCCTCCAGCGAAGGAGGGCACAGGCCCCTGCAGCGCAGCCATCGTCACGTGTTTCAGGAGAAAGGGCCTAAACGGCCTCTGGAGCTATAACCAGGCATAAGGCGCTGGCCGGTTTTGTACGGTCCCCTCCGGAGCGAGAGCCAAAATGACTTGAGACAACGACGGCAAACGCGGGGGCAGTCCTGGCGCTGCGTGAGCAAGCCCGTGAAGGTGGCACAGATTCCCCAGAAGACCTGAGGAAAAGACGAGGGGAAGCCAACCTCCCTTCTGCTCTCACAGTAGGCTGGGAAGAAGGGAAGAAGGCCTTGAGGTAGGAAAATGTCGCGCGTGCCTTTCCCTCTGCTCGCTTTTGCTTCGAAGAGACAAGCAGTCAGATGGCCCAACGCGAAGGCAGTTTCAGGGACCTGCTGGCAGTGCTATTTATATACCGCGGTTGAAAAATAGCACTTGAAAGTGCCTCTGTTACAAGGCCCTGGTTGACAAAAAACAATTCCGCATCTGTGAAACCTTCCAAAAATGGCTTTCCTCCGTGTAGAAGCCGGATATATATTTGTTGAATCAGGCTCTTAATTCGGTAGGATACAAAGGGCCTTCTCCCCCCGCGATACTTCCTGCCCAACGGCAGCGTCCCCCCCGCTTTCTGCTAACCCTGCTAAAATTTGATGTGGGATTTTTTTTTTTTTTTTTTTTTTTGTTATTTATTTCCACAAAGATACTGTAGCAATCAGCAACTGAGCCCCTTTCCTCCCGCCCCCCCCTTTAATTTCAATTTTTTTTCAGGCCAAATTTCTTCCCGCTTACTTGGGCTGGTCTGTTCATTAACACAAGTTCTTCAAGTGACCCCCAGTCATTTGCCCTTCCTGTCCATTCCTGGTTATGCCAAAACTGTTAGTTCACAACAGGAAACCAATAGCTTGTGCTATCAGGAGACATTTCCTTCACAGCCCAAAACGTCTGAATAATAATTTCAAGCAAGGCTTCACCCATTTCCTGTGAAAGGAGGGAAGTTTGCCTATCCCAGTCCCTCAGAGCTCTTTGTTTCCATCCCCTTCGTGACGTAATGCTTTCTGCATAGGGAAGATGGATCATTTTCCCTTAACAGCACTAAACTCGATATCCTGTGTAAAGCTTTGATACTGCTCCTCAGCGATGAAAACATGTAACATTTACAAATAATAAAAAGTTATGCTCTAGTTTGTACTCGCGGTGGCTCTTTCAAAAAATAAACTCAACTCTTGGTGCCTGGGAAATAACTACAATGAAAACACGAAGGCTAAAGACAGTCTGGTTTATTAAATGTTTTGCTTGCAGGCTGTTTAGCGCTACAGCTCGAACTACCGCGTATCCTCCCAGCAGGCGGGCGAGCCCACCGCCTGGCAGCAAATCTTGCTGAGCACCGGAACGCCCCAGACCGAAGCGTCCAGCGTGGCACTGCATTTTGCAGGAATACTGCGGATAGATAAACTCGGGCACTGACTCAACACATCAATTAAGCACATGCTTAACTTCATCCCTATATAGCAAAACATTCGCTTAAGCAAATACTGCAGCGTGACTGACATCAAAGCCTTAATATAATGGCAATGCTAAATTGTTAGAAAGGGAATTAGCAAACAATGCACATGGTAGCTTTTCAGTGCTGGAACATTTAGGATGCATAATTTTAGGCAAAAAATGTGTTAAGCTATTCTTTCTCCAAACAAAGTAGGCATAGGAATTGCTACGTGTGAGCTACTTTTTTCCATTGAACCCTACTGTGGTGTTTCTTAACCTATTTTTGTTAAATGATGCAACCTGGAATCAGGATATGTGTTTTATTTAATTTTCTACAGGTTTTTTTTAACAAGCGTAATAAGGGCTTGTGAATATGATTTTTTTTAATCACCTATTGCAGGAAGCAAGAAAGCTTAGAAGGCGAATTTGTCGGAGAGTTTGAGGACCTTAAAAATAACTCGTCACAATTGTTATTATAGTGTAGTCTTAATTACATCATTTGCTGTCACACAAAAACCATGATAAATCTCTCTCTCCATTATTCTGAAGACAGTAAAACTTTTATTACATTTGTGTCCTCTGTGTGTTTGTCATTTGAAATGTTCGCGCCAACGTGAAACACTACATCTCTTATTTAATTTATCCGTTCCAATCAAGAGGCCCAGCAGAGTCAACTTAGCGTTTTCTTCCCTCCTTTAACAGGCATCGCATGCATTTCCTACTGTCTGCCTCCTCAGCCGGGATGCCGCAGGTAGCAGGCACCTTCCTTCACACAGACTCTAGTCATGTTTGTGTTAGCTAAATAAACCATTTTAACACCTCTCCACTAGGAGCCGTGTTCAAGAATAGTAGCTTTGTGTTTCAGCGTCTCTTGCTTGAAAGGCAGGAATGTGGTTTTCTTGCTGAAGGTCAGCAGGACCTTCGCGTTTCGTGTTTTCCAGGCCATTTCCAGAAGTACCTTTGTCAGTTATGGACCCAAGCAGCGGAGTCTCTGCACTAGGCCGATTTCACCCACCCTTACCACCTTCAGACCTCACTTTCCCCATCAGTGACTGTAAGATGTGAGACAACGTCAGTCTCTATTTGTTTCAGAGGAACTGTAAAAATGAATTTTGTTTCACTTCACTTGGGGTGAGGAGACCGTTTCCCCCTCAGTGTCTTTCACAGATCAGAAAACTGTTTCTGAAGGAAAAAAAAAACAAACTGTAAAATATCATTCAGTCCTTTTTCTAATTGTTCTACCTTAAACTGGGACATCTTGTTGAAAAGCTTCTTTGAAGGCGATACCCCAAGGCTACTGTTGCATCTTGCTTTTCTTTTTTTCCCTTCCCGATTTTGAACCCCCTTTCGCCTGGGCATTTTAGTATGACTAAGTTACGTTTAATTGTCCAACAAAACCCCAACTGGTTGTTCGTTCAATGGCCTGTACGGCCAAATCTGGAAACCCTTACTTCGTTCTGGCCAAACATCTGTCTCCAAAGCAGAGTAACAGGCGAGGTGGAGGCTGTTCTGAGAAAAGCAACGCAAACAACTGATGCCCAAAGAAATCTGCGACTGTAAGACTGGACACGCTGAATGCGTCTAGTTGTGCTTAATGGCAAGAAAAGCTAATGACAGCGTTATTCTGTTGGCTGTTAGACAAATACAAATGCCAAGGTGTAAACATGCATACTTCAGAAAAAAAAAAAAATCAGGCCAATCGTCAGAGAAAGCTTCCTGTCAATCCCATGTTTTAATATCACAGAAAGATCTTTTATAGCAACTGTGGGAACACAATGTCCTTTTCAGCTTGTAAAACTACATTTGTAAAGCGCCCTGAAAAGGTCTGTGGGCAATACCACAAACTGGCAAGAAGTGACATGTAAGTCCCCTTCTTCCTATAATTAACTTGTACAGTACTGTATATACTTCAGTAAACTTCACTAAAAATCCCATGAGAATGGGAGTTTTATATTTTGCTATGGACTAGATCACAGAACTCTGTCCATCTGTCAAAACACCCGAGTAAATCATGCTTAAACCTAATTCTCTAGTTGGTGAGCTGAGTCTCAGGAAAATCAGGAAACTTGATGAAGGCCACACAGGAACGGCTAAGGAGAGGCTGATGTGGCGTAGTCTGTTAGCCATTACAGAGGCCATAACTGCACGTACCAGTTTCTGTGACGGATCACACGGTGCTAGTGTGCAGATGGTTCTAGACTTCTCTATATTGTACATACGAAAATTGGCAGACAAGTCTAGTGTCCTCACTGCAGCAGCAATGACGCTCTCTGAGATGGCCGGAGGGGAAGGGAGGAGAGGTGGCACAGAACAACCCTAATAGACCCGGCAATGCCGGTAGCTGGGAATGATCAAATGTCCCTGTTAAACTCACAGAGGCACAAAAGGAGCTAATAGCTGACATTTTTAACACAGGAATTTTCAGGCAAGTAAAACCATAATTTTATCAGAAAAGTGATATAAACATTGTATCATATATAACCCTTGGCTTGAAGTCCTGTTAGGCAACAGAGCAGTCTTCGAAACTAGACACCTTTATCATCTGTGCCCCTTGAATAGGTTAAATCCCTTTAACACCTTTCATGCCAACATTTCTTCTGCATAGCGCTCAGGCTCTCGTTATGTTTGACATTTTATTTCCACTATTGAAGTGTCTTTTCCTTGTTTTGCTCATTCACGGTGCATACTGGCCAACCTACAAAAACGTAATTTGAATGTTTTAAACTAGACTAATATATTTTGACTGTATCCTCGCTGACACAGAGGACTGTAATGCAGCCAGCTGTTCATTGTTACTATGTTAAATAAAGTAGAACTCCCTTGTGATATTCTATATACTAACAAATGATGTAATGAAATTCTGGCCATGTGAAAATTCTATCATTATACCACCCAGCATCCCCATGAGCAGTCAGAGGCCAAGTCACTTGCCTGAAAAGCCCCTTTAACACATCATCCTTACAGCTCAGGACTGTAATTGGTTTAACCTGATGTGCTGCTCATTTTCTGTCCCCTGCACGCTCCAGTAGTACAAGCGCACTTTTCTTTTCTCTGTACTGGTGAAAAAGCGTACGAGAGAAAGACTGAAGACTTTGCTCCGTTAATATGACACGTGTCTGTACACGCAGGATGTGAGGAGCTGACTACAAGAAACATGATCTACAAGTGACAAGTGGCACTGCCCAGGCAAAGATAAAGAGGGAGGGGAAGCCATGCACAGAGAGAAGAAAGGTGTATCCTCCAAAAGAACTTGGTGAAGCCAATTTAACAAGTTTCTGCGGTCTTCCTTCCCCCATCCCCACCTGTATAGCTGTTATATCATGTCAGCTATATCAGATAGCTGATTCAGTTAATATATCTATATATATATATATATATCTCTAACTGAGTTACTGGGAGACGCCCAGCTCTTCCACTGCGTGGCCATAGTTCAGCAACAGCGAGGGCCGATTTCTCTGGTGGGAAGGATGCGAGTTTGTCTCCTGTTGAAATGAAAGGCAACAATTAGCTGAAGCATTTGCAGAAACTGAAGTTAGGAGAAATCCTAATATATCAGATTCAGTTTCTAACGCAAACCTACACACAGTTGTAGGATCACAGCTAAGGAAACGGAGAAATGCAGAGTGGGAGTGAGACCAAATGCAGACCGTTTAAGTCTAATCAACACTGAAACCAGCTTCTCATAGAGCTGTACCTGAAAGTGTGAAAAGAAAAGAAGCAGGGAGAGGAATGAAGGAAAAAAGGTGGGTGAGTTTTACCTTAGACACTGTCTAACTACAAACAGAAATTTTAACCTTGCCTTAGGTGGCTACGGGTCATCTCTGTGACCTACCCACGTGCACCAGGGTGGCAAGAGGTACAACACAAACGGACTGGGGAAAGCTGGGAGCAATGAACGGCCTGTGTGTTCCCGCTACGTTTGAGGAAGCAGGAAAGGAGATAAGAGCAAGCGCTGTTTTTACCAGGGGAATTTTCAGGCAAGAGAAACCAAATCAAAAATAGCAAACTAAATTTAAACTTTTAGAATTTACAGAAGGGTGCCCAGTTCTTCAAAGGAAAATTTCTATGTGTGGGGTACCTTCCAGCCAGTCACATGCTGCGTAGGAGACCTGGTTTTGGAACTGAGTCACTTAAATAAGCCAATCGGCTATGGAAATAGGGCACTGCAATCCAACTCCAGCTGAATTCAGTGGAAAATGTACAGAAAAATAGGCCTTCTGTGAATTTGTACTTCTATTAGGTTTGAAACATTTATCTCTTGCCCTTTTTAGAGCCCGTACAACACACTATTGGCAGAGAGCAGATGCTGTCTGGAAAGTGGTAAGGCAGAAAGGAGAAAGTTCTGTCTCAGTTGGGTACCTGGGGAGAAAAGGACTGAGAGCAGCAATTCCCAGTAAATGCTGGGGCTTCCAGGGCAATCCTGCATGACGCCGAGCTTTTTGGGCTTTCAGAATAGGACCTCTAGAGCAAGAACATGAGCACTGCACCGTACCTGACTAGGATGTTAGCCTCTTTTTTCAGAAACTGAGTTACTGGGAGACGCCCAGCTCTTCCACTGCGTGGCCATAGTTCAGCAACAGCGAGGGCCAATTTCTCTGGTGGGAAGGATGCGAGTTTGTCTCCTGTTGAAATGAAAGGCAACGATTAGCTGAAGCATTTGCAGAAACTGAAGTTAGGAGAAATCCTAAGAATGCACGAGGGCAGCAAGGCTTTGTGCTCCACAAGGCAGAACCGTTTGAGAGTTACCCCCATGTGCCTTAACAAGGCACTAGGGCTGTGCAGCCCAGAGCGTGGCCACACAGACGTATCAGCACATGATAATTAGTCTTATGCAAAGCGCCACTGACACAGCTGTATTGCTTCTGGCTCTGGAGAAAGCTTGCCTGGAGCCTGAACAGGTATCTCTACTATGCAATGCAGACATACCCCTGTAGAACCACTGTAAACAGGTTAAAGCAGCCTGGATGCATCTCAGAGAACTGAGATGATGTTTCTTTTCATGACTCACATAAGACAGGCAGAAACAGTAAGTCTGCAAACACCAGTCCCATGTAAGCTTTGCCCAATTAAGGCTTTCAGACGAGGCATAAACTCTCATCTGAGCTTGAGCCTTTCCATGCCGCAGTTTTGTCTAGGTGCTTATCTGTTCTCTCCTAGAGGATTCACTGCAAAAATATCCGTGGGCTTTCACTAGCAAGGGTGGGGAGGAGGAAGAACACCATATGGCATTTCCCAAGTGTGTTCATATCACATGCCTTTTACATGTTTACATTTCTTGACCATGGTCTGAGCCCAACCTCAGGCTAACCTTGAACCTTGCAAACTAAATACAGCCCTGCTAGCGCAGCTGGAACAGGTGGGAGAGCCAGATAACACCGAAAGAGCTCAATCTACAGTGTCTCAAGAAATGAAAGGAAAAAATACTCCCCAAAATCTGTGCTGTTAGAGCTACCCTTCTTGCTACACTGACAACATTTTATTCTGGAGATGTCAGTGAAGTATGTTCACCACCACGTATCATGAAGCTGAATGCAAAAATCTTACAGTTTTATTGCCCAAATAACGTACAGGGTACTGACACCTTAAGGACAGAGACAGACTGTGAGTCGGCACTCACGCGCCCTTGCTTCCAGCTGAGCAACAGCCTTGGGGAACTATGGAGCAGGAAAGCCATTATATGGATCTGCTCCTACTCCATAATCTGCCTGGAGAAAATAAACAGATATTCCCTTCCTGTACCCTGGACGGCGTCTGCTGTGAGCAGTGCTAAAGCTGTCCAACTCCCACAGAGCCACGTCTACGCTCCAGCTCCCAGGAGAGCCGCTGACCCAATTGTAGCACCTGGAGGAATATTGTGCTAAAATTCCCACGAGCAGATACGACTGTGAAGCTGCGGGCTGTGATCCAGGATCCGAGCCTTCATGAAACAGTTTTAGTTCTGCAAGATAATTAGCAGTGTAAATGAATTGGCAAGAACCATTTTGCATGAAAGACCGATAAAAAAATCCATAATTCTTAATTCTTAACATGGCCTCTGAGATTGTCTAATCATAAAATACATGTTCTATATAATATTTTTTTTTTTTTAATTCACTTCATTTTTAAACAAACAGAACTCCCCTCCCTACTCCCCCTGGAAGACAGATAACGTTTTATGAAGTATTTTGGCAGAAGACACAGATTATTGTATTTATTGGCGACATCATAATGAATTACAGTAAAAGGGAAAAAATTAAAGCTATTAGAAAGAGGTCAAATTCCAGCCATTTCTCTGGAGTAAGGTTCGGTTTTGAAGTCATTTTTCAAAAGGGGTTTTACATTTACAAAATCTAATGAGGTTAATTTGAAACTGAATGAGCTAATCATTGGTTTGATAACCTGGACGCTGCAAATTTATCGCTTCCCTTAGCGTGATAATGTTATTTATCATCTTTCTTCAGCTACCCTGTCAAAAGAACCATTTCAATTTCAGACTTCCATATTCGTGAAAGCTTGTGCTGCTCCATTGTCTTAGCACTAGAAAAACCATCTCTGGAAGGATCACAACACTCTGCGTTGGTAAGGGTGGAAAATAGGATGCTGCCTGCTGAACATTACCTGTTCAGGATTGCTGCGCTTAGGCTGGGAGTCTTTCCAGAGAACTGAGCATGAATTCTACCTCATCTAAGTTTTTGGGGGTTTGTTGGTGGGGTTTTTTTTTCTTTTTCTGTGGCCTTTCTGGCACCATTTATAGAACAACTCGAAGGAAGTGCTGAGTTTGAATATTTCCAAAATTTGCAGGTTTCGCCCTGTGGCTTTGAAGCACATATAAATCCTACAAGGCAGAAAAAGTGAAAATAATGGCTTGCCTTCCATTTCCAGGCCACTGAGCTGAATCATGCTACCTTGTAAGAGTTGTTCAGTGGCATACTTGAGTGGTGCTCACAGTTTCAATACATTTCCTAACGTAGAGGTGTTAACATCCAAACTCCTCTTCCCCTCTAGCCCTACACAGCCAAAGCCCTCTGGCAGAGCTTAAAAAAAGAGTGAGAATTGAGAGGGGCAGCAGCCCTAACATGGATGTTTACTATGCAATTAACTCTGGCTTGGTGTTGATCACTTACACATTCAACTCAGAGAGCAGATACATACAGGAGGAGGACAACATAACAGAAAAAAAAACCACAAAAAAAAAATCCATTTCAATATTGATTGGGAGTAAAAAAAAAAAAAGGAAACTTTCAATCCAAAACCTGTGTGCTCTGTCCACAACTCAAAACTGACAAAACCACTCTGCAATATTGCTGGTTTCCGTCTTTCCACCGAAAACCAACACATACATAGGCATTACTGCGGAGCAAGTCCTGTGAAGAGCCAGGGTAAGCAATCCTCCTACCCTCCACTTGTTTCGCACAGCTCAGTGTACGTCCCTTATCACGAGGCTTCACCGCTCCACAATTTCCCCCTTTTCCCATTCCCATTTCTGCCCAGCACACAGGGCCCTGTGACCACTCATGAACTAGCCGACATCCCCTTCCACCCACCTCTTTTCAGAGGCCTCGTGAGACACGTGGGCCTACACGGAGGAGCTGCTTTACTGTTGGGTATTTTGCTGTCTGGACTACAGTGTTTTGAGCTGCTGCTTCTTAAACTGTGAGAAAATAGCTAATGTAATACAATGGCTATCTCCACCCTAGAGCCTGTGGTTTTCCAAAACCACAAACTGACTACATGGCAGCCAAGTTCCCTACTTTTTTATATATATTTATACATATATGTATATATTTATAAATTTATATGTGCATTACAGTATATTCATACTTCTTAAATGGATAATGAATGAATCTACTGATTACGACTCACACACAGAAGATGTCGGTGTAGGCTAGTTTGGATGCAGGCTACAGAACTCCAAGAACTTTGTTGAGAGGAAAAAGCATCAGAAAATCTCTCTGTTACATGGTTAAACACGCTTACGAAACTCTGCCTAACCAACAACCTTTGTACATTGGCTTGAAACTACAGCTGCAAGCTGTACAAAGGAAATGACGACAGGATATAAAGGACTAGGGAATATTCAATATTTACTAAACAAAGATCTTGGTTTGAGCATGTGTCCAGTCATACCATAAGTATTTGACAGAAACAGCTCCCTGTGCTTGGACAGTTCAGAGAGTCATTGCTGTCATTCTGCAGTGCACGTGCAATAAATCACCTTGCATTAATGTACTTGCAATAGCCGAATTTTTTCTCCCCTCTTAAATTATGAATTCAAGCTGGAAAGGCTCTAGCAAGCCAAAAGGCATCGATAAATAACTGGAACAAAACCTGAAACCCTGAAAGACCCACAATCATTTTGAGAAGTTCATTTCACACCGTAGTTGTTCAAAAGAACTCTCTTCAGAGGAAGCGTTTCCAAGCTCAGACCTGAACTCATGTTAAAATTGCACCAACTTGCTGAAAGGGATTTTACAACTTCATCTGACTTCTGGGGTGACTAGAGAGCAGTTCAAAACATTTTTAATATTACCAGATGAGAGTTGTTCCTTTAACACAATATGTTACGTCCTCTCCTTGGGAACTGAAGAAAAGGGCTATTGTAAAACATAATTATTTATGAACTGTGTTATGGTCTTTGCCAGATGACAGTGTGCGAGGGGCCCCACGTCTAATCAGGCTGTACGGAGCTTAGGCGCTGTCGTGACAGACTGCCACCTTTTAGGAGCCTTTAGTCTGGAAAGACAACAGAGGCAAAAGGTCAGAGATTATCAGCCCCATGTTGGAGATGGCCAAAAGCGATTAGTTTATTTGCCCAGCTTCAGAGAGTGAAACCTGTGGTAGAGCAGGAAACTAAGCTCAGATCTCTTGAGGCCCATGGTTGCACCCCTGATGTGCTGTGACTCACAGCTAACTCATTGTTGATTAACGATAGTTTATGTTTTAGTTATCAGAGATTACCCATCTCCTCTCCCCTTTGCATTAAGTTTCTAGGATCATTTAAGTGGCCACATTTTACTGGCACTCTTGTTTGTAGAAATTAATTTTGAGGCCCAGATACCTAAGAGTCTGCAGACATCTTGGTTCACAAAAGCCGATAAAAGACATAAGAGAAGATCTGTAATTCCATGCCACTCACCTGAGCCAGTCACAGGCAAGCAGCAGTCCCAGTTCTGATAAGATACATTTGAAAGACCTTTGATTTTCTAGCTGTAAATTCAGGGGAACTGTGATCGCTTTGCAGTTAGTCCTTGCCAAGAGCAAGAGCTATAGTCTTAAAATAAATTATTTACTAACACCTTCAAAGTAGACTCCATTGGAAGGGGGAACCCTGGTGGTCCCACATTTATGATGGACTTGCTTCTGCTTGCAGGTTTTCTGCTCTCATTTTACCAGGATCCTCTGTCATCGTTGCATTTCCTGAACTTTCCTAGCATCGATTTACTTTTTCGTTCAGATGTGTCTCTACTTCTTTTCTCAGGTGCTGCTTATGCAGCAATTTGAACAAACTGATAAGCAAACATTTGCTGGATCAGTGTAAAAAAAGGTTTGCTCGATTCCTAGCTGCTAACATGGGTGCCAGATTGAAGACAACCACAGACATACAAAAAAAATAGTGGTAAGTCAAGCTTTTTACACCTTTTGAACGTCTTTGAAATGCAACTTGTTCTCCTTTTACCTTCACAGTTCAACTAATAGCGAACTCTGAAAAAGGTCTCTTCTTGTTCAAGTAGAGCCTGGCTCCTGTCTAAGATAGCAATATGCTCCATATGTTTTATACCCCTGCACTTACCATTCAGTCCAGAACCGCTATAAACTCCTCTAAGCTAGCTGCCGATCTTTTTTTTTCCCCTATTGGGACCTGCAGGAACCAAAAGTTGTAATATTTAGTTTCCGTGCAAGTTTCTTAGTGCTGCTTATCTCTGGAGAGGGGTTTGATCTTTTCCTGCTTTGATTAGAAGATGACACAGATGGGGAAGCAGTGTTACTTGTGCCATTAGCAGCATTGCTAATTTTCTCAAGTTGACAGCCCAAGACTAGGTGAGAATGTGTTGTAGGCGGCCTTTTTTTTTTTTCCCCTAGTACCTGTGCAAGGTATAGAAAGCAACAGAAATAGCTGCGTAGTATCAGGCTAGCAAGCCTTAAAGTCATTTACTTCAGGTGTGCTTGATGTTGCCGTACAGGCAGCCCAGTCATCATTTGGTAGTTAACTTTCTCTTTTATGATCTCATTTTTCCTTGTAACTGTGAAAATGAGAGAGTTTTGCTCAATCCTACCAGCTTGTTCCAAAGTCAGGAGGGACTACATGCAGTATCGAGCAACACGACAACGCGTCAGGAAAAATGAAGGAAATGGCTTTGTGGTGTCAGCTTGTGAAGAAATGAGATGAAGTATTTTTTCCCGTGTGCTGAATGAGCCCAGACAAAATCTGGCTAGATACTAGCCTCGCTACAACCTGCTTGTATCATTTTTGGAGGAGTGAACAGTCTGTTTTATGGCAGACACTCAAACCATGCTACACACTCTGAAAAATACTCCCTTTTCTCAGAATAAAATTCTTCATAGCTAGATAAGACAGAGTGGATGTTATTTGGTAGAGTCTTCTAGAACAGCAAAGCACGTTGGCTGTGATTTTATACAGCACTAATATTTTTTTCTTAGGTCCTAACGCCTCTTGAATCAGAACTAAATGAACAAACCCCAATAAAAGGAGAATTCAAAAAACCAAGTGCCTATTCCAGGTGACCTCATATGTTGGAGAGCGAGTTCTGGGTGATTGTGGGTTACTGGAAGTCTATCCTGGATGGAAGCATACGTGAGGGTTTTTTTCCAGGGCTAGGATGCCTCTAACTTCTACTAAGTTGATTTCAGGTAAATACGTATTATTTAAGCCTTAAAGTTTCAGTTCACAGAAACTTCAGCTTGTTACATTCTAATTAAAAATACCCAACAAAACAAAACAAAACAACCCAAACCAACACCCCCCCCCCCCAAACAACAACAACAAAAACCAATCAACAAAAACTTCATGTTATTCCAGGGAGGATTATCCATGTGTAAAATGTGCATTTTTCTGTCTCTGACCTACCCGCACTCCTGTGAATTTCATTTACTATCAAACCACTGTCAAATGGGAGAGACAGCATTTTCTGTAAAGAGCAGCCTGTAAGTCTCGTTTTAAACGCTAAAAATATCACAGTGTCCAGTTTAAGTACAGCAAATTGAGCATGAGAAAGAAGCTTTCAGGATAAGCTTTATATGAAGAGCCTCACAGTCTCCTTGGGGGGAAAAAAGCAGTCTAAAGAAGGTAACCTTTTCTATTTTTTTTTTTTTTAAACATGCAGGCGACAATTCTTGAGTTTTCATTCACAACTTCTCAAACATTAAGTACATTAACGCCCGTAAAACTGCTTATTCCATGGCTACATTCCAAGCGCTAGCAAGACACTTTATTCATTGCAATAGCTGAAAGCACCACCCATTCTCACAGTATCTTTCAGGCCACAATCGCTGGTGTCAGATGTGTTTTTACTAACGAGACTGTGGAACTGGTAAGCAGAGAGCTTTCCCACCCTTCCCTTCTCCCGGGTATCTGACAAGCCACGGTTTCAGAGTGGCCACACCCTGCTTGTTATTGTTGAATTCAAATATTAAAGGTGGGTTCTTTTATATTTTCCTTAGCCTTTCACCTATATTTAAAATAGAGTGCATTCAAGGGACATCTGTGTTACTGGCAACAACATCACACGAAGGAGCTTTCTATAAATAGCATCACTATTAAATAAACGGTTGGAGCATAGCACTTACTAGCACGATGAAGTCAGTATTGTATTATTTATTCTTGGTAGATCTGACTGTTAGTGAAGTAACGTATACGTTTATTTTCATTTTGAAACCATGTGTTTAAGGTGCAAACAAAATTGAAAAGCAAGATTCAGAAGACGCGTTGCCAAAATTGTGGAATTCCCCAGGTGACACTGGCAAAATGACTGACATCCAAATTCAAAAAGTGGCTCCTGAATTTTTTGCACTTACGTTTTTTAAAGGTCATTTTTGAAAGCGTGGTTTCCAGTCTCTTTCGTCTCTGTGTTTTTCAGCTGCAAAGCCGGGTTAGTAACACTTAACTAGTTCACAAAAGTATTATGATGGTTAAAACATTCATGTGAGTAAAGTACATTAAGTTTCTCTGACTGAATGAGTCACGACAATACAGAAATTATTTCGATTTGAGATGTTTGGCATGTGAAGGAGCAAGGTAAATACTAGATCATTTTCTTCTGTTTTCACAACTGAAAAAAATGTGAACTCCATAAAGCAGAGGCCAGACTTTCAAAAAGCTACAGAAAATCCACCCAAGTGTACGTTCATAGCATAATGTAGACATACCCCAAACCAGTCTTAAATTGGCTCGCTGAGGGTTGGTCAAGGTCTAGTCAAAGCTGTGACGTGCTGTGGAAATTCAGCAAATTAGCCTGGCAAACTCCTTACTCCATCTCTAAACTATTACTCTTAAATAAGCTAACTAGGTAAACCTAGCTTGAATGTTTATGCTCTGAAGAAATGACTGCAGTGAAGACAGTCTAATTTAAGCAAATAACATGATAAAAATTAGGTTTGTCTGAGAGAAACAGGGACTAGAAAAACGAACATCAAAAGACATAGGAAGTGGTAATAGACTTGATTTCACCAAGAGGGCCCAGTAGCAGCAAAGAGATTACAGAAGAAAACCTACAGAACTGATTAGAATAATATATTCTTTTCCTCTTCCATCCTGTGGAATGTTATGAACATGTTAAAAGAACATTTTACCTCTTTTTTTTTTTTTCCCCCATTACATGAGGGAGTTAGAAGAGCTGCATAAGCCACACGTTAGCCAATACGAAGTACGCAGATTTCCCAAGCATAACGTCTACAGTCTACATTACATTTCTATTTCATGCTAGAGGTTTAAAATGTATATGACATTTCTTTAAGGAAGAAACCAATTAAGCTGAAAGTGAAAAGCATTTTGTTGAAAGATTTGTATGTACCAATGAACAGACCTTGGAAATACATACATTCAAGTACGGATGCCTGTTTGAAAATTGGACCCACAATTCCACGTAAATTATATACTCCAGAACGAAAGCTATGTGGTTTCTGAAGAATACATGGATAATAAGGGTATCTAAGTCTTATTATGCTCCAAGCTTTTCAAAGTAGGCCTGAAATACGCACCAGTTTTCTCACTTTTTTCTTTGCAAAACACTCAAATAACATACCTCTTAGAATAAATTCGCATAGAAAAGCCTAAGAAAGAGGAATAGGGAACGAATAGAGAACAAAACAAGAAATAGGTTTTTGCCACCATATAAATACATGACTCATCCGCACCCTAAACACTACGTGCAGTTCTGGTCCCCTCATCATAAGAAAGAGATGTTAGAACTGGCAAATATTCTGAGAAAGGTAAGAAGGATGATTAAAGATTTGTAAGAGGTTTCATATAAAAAATTACTAGGGAATCTTCAGAATGGATAAAGAGGAGAAGGCTGCAAAATCATTAATGACATAAAGGAGTTAGATAAAGAATGACTGTTTGCTGTCCCTTTCAACACAAGAACCAGGCATAAACAAATGAAGATACAAAGAGCCAGGTTCAAAAGCGTGGATTTTCTTCATGCAACAGGCAATAGTGAAACTCATTTTTAAAGGATATCATGGATGCAAGAAATTTATGTGAGTTTGTGACAAGTACGAACAAGTACCTGGAAAATAAATCCTTTAGGGTTCCTCTACAGACGAACCACCACAGATTCAGGAAATCCCCTGAACTAAAAATAGCTGAAACACAGGAGAGTACGTGGCAGAAGTATCATATATTCTTGCTCTGTTCTTGTTCTTCCCTGATACTTTTTTTTCAACAGGTCTCTGTTGCCGACACTGGACACGCTGATGTTCAGTGATATAGCTCCTGAAGCAGTAATGTTCTCAACGCTCCTGGATTTTCTCCAGCTGCTTCAACTCTTCATGCAATTCATTGTCCACCCCATTGGCCATGATCCTGTTGTTCCTGTCATCCTTGCCATCCTCCTGCCTGATGAGGCACAAATTAGGGATCCTGTGCTGCTGGGAGTTCTGCCTACTGGTGAAAATATGCTCCTCCTTATCTTCTGTCAGCTCCCCTGCCCTCTTGGTAAGGTCAATCTTTTTTCCTCAGTACCATGTGTGTCTAGCATTGGCCCACGACCTTGGATGGCAAAATGATTTTATGCCAGCTTTTGATATTGCTGTTTTCCGCATCCAGGAATCACGACAGATTTGTCTGCAGTGCTCCACTTTCGGAGGCAGGACGTTGGACTAGATGGACCCATGGGCTGTAAGGCCATTCTCATTTTCTAAGAAAACTAAATCACGTGTCACTTCACCCCAAAAAAGTGCAAACACAAAAATGCTGTATTAGCACAAGTTCATTAATGAATGGATTCCAAATCAAGAATTAAGATTATAGTTGTAACAGTCAGTTAATGACTGATATTCAGTACATTTTTCATGTATCTGTCGTGGAGACATGAAATTAGATCTTCATGGGTCAAGTATATTGCAAAGGAGCGTTTTCTTCTGGGCTGGTCACTGGGAATAATGCCACATGTCATTAAGTGGAAGTGGTATTTGTATTATTTTGCAGGATGGATTGACTGTGCTCTTAGGTATCCTTCATTGAGATGCAGCATTAAAATATTGAATGCTGAAATCAATAAGGTTGGAGGAATACAATCGCCAAGTAAAACAAAACAGAATTAAATGTAAATTTCCACCGTAGAGCTCCCATGTGTTGGTATATGAGCGTTAAGAGAGGAGTAGGCAGGTTAAGTCTAACAGAGACTTGTTTTCTTTGGCCAGTAAACAGCTAATCATTTTTTAACTTGGCTCTTGTTTCAGATATCACATTCTATATGACTGCCCTTTTGTTCCCCTCTTTTAAGTCTTCTGAGTTTCTTTAATATACAACAAGGTCTTTTAATTCAATATCAGTTTTTTGCTTAGAATAAGAAGGCAATCTACTGTGTAGTATATTAAAAGGAAGCCAAATACTTTTGGTGACAACTCAACACCTAAGGGTTCAAATCCACCCTACACTAACGTTGGTTACCCTATCCTGCCTCCCTCAAGCCATATGGATTTTTGATTACAGTGCGACCACAGACCCGCATAATAAATCAGTCACTACGGTAAAACAGCAGTAATGACACATTCAGAAGTGTAACTTGTGGCGTTCAGCCATCGGTTAGGGGTCTACGGGGAGCTGCTGTACCCCAGGAGGGAGGCTGGAGCAGACACCATCTCCTCCAGAACAGCCTCACAGGACTGAGGACAGTGAAGCTCGCACTCTGTTTTAAGTTAAGCTGACTGACTGTCTACTTGTTAACTGGCACGACGGCAAAAGATGATTTAGAGGCACTCAGCAAAATAACTGTTCAGGAGCAAACTTTCATGATTTACCTCAGGCTGAGTACAACCTCTGGCTGTGATGGGCTCTTGCAAACTCCTCCAAGGTGCTGGACTGTGGTGAGAAGCCGGCTCTCCTTACCCTCTCCCAGAGCCGTACAATTTCCAGCATGCTGGTCTTCTGAGGGGCTTCACTGGGATAAGCCTCCAGCGCCAGCTATGAAAAGAAGGTGCCAATCGTTTTACAATTTGCCTTTCAAATGACAATTACCCTTTGATTCTTTTGAGCCGCTGGTTTGCTGACTCCTGGCACCCGTACAGATCCTGGCTGGAGGCGGGCCACTGTCCTAACAACAGCACTGCTCACTTGGGAGATCATTTGTCCAGACCCGCGGTATTATTTTCCAAATTTCATTTCTAATAGCCACCCGCTAAACAAAAATCAATACCGCCGCACAAAAATACCCAATACATTTGTATAATACCTTTACCACTCCATCCAGGTTCCATATGGTATTCCAACGACTGGTCTGGATTCGTAGGCTACTACCTAATAGCTTCACACCTACCACACCTATAAAACACAGTAACACGGCTGTAACTAAGAATGTCATATAAGCAGATTGATTAATTCAGACAAAGCACTGTGGATGTCTAAAATGCAACCCAAACACCGTATTTCGTTTACAGCTACGTGCCTGTTCTAAAGGCAGATGCTGAGATACCTCAGACACGGCGTAGCTAAGTATGCTAACGCTACTGGACTGTTGCATAATAGGTCAAGAGATGCCAGAACATTTCTTGAGACACGTCATTAAGCGGTAAGGTTTTAGTCAATCATATCACATGGGAAGGAATATGAATACGCAGAACACTTAAAAAAAAATCAGCATTGCAGTTTTAGGAGAAATCCACCGAGTTACACATTTCATAACTGGAGAACTGTCGCGATTTACAAGTGTACAGTAGAAACCAAGATATTTAAGAGTTAAAAGAGCAGTTCAAACTTCTCAAACTATATTTAGTGTTCATAAAACTTGCTACAGTTCATAGACCTGTTTCTTCCATCAGTTAAATTCATACTGCTTTCAAAGAATGACTCCCTTTTCTTAGTTTTAATAACCCTGGTTTTCTACTAACTGAACTTCCATTGAAACACAGAGCGGTCTCTAAAAAGTAGACTGGCACAGATACTTATTTGCATTAAAATTTTCATTTTCCCACTTTGCTTCTTTACACACAGGCTTCTCTTGACTCATTTTTTATTTCACTCTTACTTGGCTCTGTCTGCGTTTTCATTGATTTTTTTTTTTCCTTTTTTGCCATCTCTCTAAAACATAATGAAAACATGCTGCATTAAAGCAGACTTGGAAATAGCACAGCAGGATTGCTCATCCCAAATATAAACCCATTCTTTTTTCTACAGTTATCTGACACCTCCTCCTTTCTAAAAAAAAAAAAAGCATTCCTTTAAAAAAGCAAGCATACACATAGAAAGAGAGTACTTAAGAGTGGCTGTCACTGTGGTCCAGTAGCTTTATTTTAAATTGTGATGTCTGACAACTTTACTGCAGAATTAACTTCCTATGTATATACAGAATATTCATTTATGTGTTTGTTTATTTAATCATACACACACAAACACACGCATATGTATTAGGAGCTACCTGTTAACTGAATATAGCTGCTGCTACAATCTCGTGCCAACAAAAATTAAGTTGACAAGCTCAGAGTCTTCACATGGGTTTCTTTAACACAGAATACAGATGCTTGCCACAAGCTCTTCAGACCAAGTGCATCCTGATGGTAGGAATTACATTTTCAATGCACTGTTCGGGAAGTTGACAGCACAACTTGCATTCATAAAGCACAGTGTTAGAGCATTTTAATAGGATTTTGAGTGTTTATAACTTAAAGTAACGAAAACCAGCCTTTGTTGTGGAGCAAGAACAAAATATTACATTCTACATATATTCCTATGTCTTGATTAAAAGATAACGAAGTCAGATTAACATTTGACTATTGTCCTTTTACAATGGTCAGAAATTTATGTCTGAATTTAAGTGAGGTTGCCCAGCCTCTTACAGATCTGATTCCATGCAGGAAAGACAGATGTTGCAAAAGGAGTCAAGTGATTGCTCTTGACAGGGCAGTCAGGTTGGAATACCAGACAAAAACGCAACAGGAGAACTTTGGCTTCAACAGCAGTCTCAGATCATTCTAGCTGCAATCACACTTAGCATCAGAAGAAAAGTACACCAATGACAATATTATGCTGGCGGCAAATTTATTTAACCTACTTATACCAAGTCTGCATTTGACACTCAGTGTTCCTGTAGACAGCATTTCATTAATCATTTGTATCTGACACCGTTGTCGAAGATTCTCAGACGACATCTATCACCAGTGCATAAAGTACATTTACTTTATGGCTCACTACAACTTGGAAAACAGCAAACTGGCTTTGCTGATGTTATACAGCTATTTCTGCAGTCTAACTTTTGGACAACCCCCAAAAATTTCACAGCACTGAGTCCCAATATACTTACAATCAAGTACTAGCTCATCTTGGAACTACTGAAAAACATTCTTTCAAATAAAGGCACGCAGAGCTCAGCTCATGTTTGTCAGTCTATCAAAAACAAACCAAAAAGAATTCTCTGAAGAATGACAAAACATTAACGATAGTTTGAATATCGAACGCCAGCAACGTCTGGTTTTGCTCCATCTTCTGTTTCTGCCACAAGAAAAGGCAAAGCCACGCTACCATAACTGCAAAGACTGCTTTCTCTCCCGTCTAAATCCAACTCTGGCAGAAGGTGAATGGGGTTTTTCGACTGTGTCAAAGAGGTGAGTAGGGAGGAAGTGAAAATAGCGGCTCTGGCTCATTCACTGAACTTGCTATAGGAATGGACAAGAGCCACTTTTTCTTAGACAAGGTGATCCCCTCAAAAAACCTGGCATCTAGTAGCTAATCTGCAAGCAGCCAAGTTAAACACCTGTATGCCAGACAAAACCAGCTGTCTATGTGTCTCTGCCAACTCATCTGCTCAATATACCTCCTACTAGTGGGTTGAGATCTTTCGGTAAATACGCAGTTCAAATACAAGGTTGGGTTTTTTTCCTGTTCTCTAATCTTCCTGAGGACCTCAATTTTCAAAGCACCCATTGATTAACTACAACGATACTACTACCTTTATTATCACCAGCAGCTGGACATCAGGTCAATTTTAATCGCCTACTGTAGAGATACAAGTAACACACACGCTAAATGAGTTACCATTAAACTGCTGTCGCCTTCATCACCCGTAGACACACACACACTGTGTTGCTCAAACTTTTGCCAAAGGAATTAGGAATTTAGGATAAGGTTATGTTTTCAAAAAGTTAATCTTTCAAAGGATTCAAGAAGGGATTCTATAAGGGACTTAATAGAAAGCTCTTTCGGCTGTGTCCAGCATTAAGTCAAACAGTACCTCATGAAATGAAAATAAAAGTAGGTTAGCTACTATTGTAGCATACATACATTTCAGGAGGGATATAGCTGTATAGCTGCTGCACTTCAGGAAAGAAAAGGAAAACATACTGACGTTGCCTTTCATTTCATCTGTAGCAGCTCCACAGTTACACATGCAGCTGTTACTAACAATATCAGAAGCTGAATTTGCATCCAGAGAAGAAATGCCACCCCACGCTCCCTTCGCAGCACAGAGGTTTTCAAATCCATCCTCACAAAATGAACTTTTCCCAACTAATAACAAGAAATAGGTGGTTTTATTGCTCACATTAGCGTAACAGCAGCTGCAGAGAACCCCCAGCAAAGTCCCACAGAAACAAACCTTGTGAGAAGTCTCCATTGTCAGGCCTGAACATGGCCCACCATTTGTTCCAAACACACAATAGCATTTATTTTCCCCTCGTTGCCTAAGGACCCACTTTCTCCTTAGTTCCCAGTTCAGTTTCTCCATCTGTTTTGGGAAGTACGTCAACAGTTTTCTGGATGAAGTGGGTTCATTTAGAAAGACTATTTATAAAAACTTTCATCTCTTTTATCTCTCATTCTGCTCTTTACTCTGTTACTATTTTGGAGGAGGAGGAGGAGGGGTTAAATTTGTACCAAAAGCGCGCTGACCAATTTGCGTCTGAAGAGGAATGACTACGCACCCACCTTTTAAATGTTCCTAACGGCTTTGCTCTCCCTTTGCTGGGTGCAGGGAAGCTTCCCTCCACAGTGGACTCTTTGTTCTCTCTTTGTTCAAATAGACTATCTGTCTATTTTCAAACTGGTAAAGCTTAACCAGCGCTACGCAGGATGTGCCTGGCCAGGGAAGCCAACGCAAACCAGCAGGACGCTTTCGGCACCGTGTACATTCCCTCTATATGATGTCACTCCTACTGCTGACTGGGGGGGAAATGCATTTATATGATTGACTTTTAGAAAAGATATAGGCAAAGTACAGAAACTATTTGAAAATTGTTAATTTCAGTATATTTCAAGATATTTTCTGGCGCAAAACACAGAAGAGGTAAGGTAGAGCTACATCCTCACTCCTTTCCCAGCTAGGAAATGTTTGCTGTAAAATTTGTGGCTATCCATGAACTGCAATTTAAATATGGAACTCTAATGTTAAATAAGCTGGTGCCAAAAAGATTTTGGAAATGCATCATTGTATTACTTAATTCTACAGTACTTTTTTAAGTATGCACATATCATTTGGTTTCAGTGTAAGCTCTGTTAAGTAAGATAGTGTTTTTCTTTGGATGCGATCGTCTGGAATAATAAGCACATTATCAGGAATTTATTACAGTCAGCTCTTCTACTGATACGGATTCACACGTCTTTCAGCCTTCCTGATTCAGTTTCTCCAAATAAATGATGGGGTGTGGGGAAGGAATACTCACATTTTTCTGAAGGAAGAATTTATAGAGTATTTTGAAGTTTTATACATATTATTTCATCGTTGCATCTTCTTAGCAGAGAATAGGATGCATATCCCATGGATGTGCACCATCTTTCAGAACTATTACGAGAAACTGGATCTTTCCAGAGGGAGAGAAGGAGGAGGAAGGACATTACAATTGCTGCTATAGCTTGTCTTCATAGAATCGCTCATGCCAAAGTGAACGACGATTCACTGAGCTCGGTCTTGAGCAGAAAACTATAGGTAAGAGATTGGGGGACTGAGGTTCTTATCCACAGAGCTGTTTTTTTGGGTGTTTGGGGGGGTTTTTTGTTTGTTTATTTGTTGGGTTTTTTGGGGGGCGAGGGGTGTCATCTTCATCTTAGAGCTTGGATTCTATGAATGCTGGTGCCTTATTTTGGGACAGCTGCACTATTTCTTACTCTGGCTTCTCCTCTCTCCAAGGTTGCCCTGCTAGGAAGGGTCACCTCAGGTCCTGGAAGAGATGATGCTGAATGGCTATTTACAACCAACCGTGCTCAGAAAAAGTAGCATCAATTTCATGTTCAGCCTGGCCCTAAATGCTGATGGTTCAGCAGCTGCACCACACATCAACAAGGAAGGACAGCAGCCATTCCAATGTGAGCTGTGCCCCTCGTACTAAAATCTGTGCTTTTATATTCCTTTTATGGATATCTAACCCTGGATATATAATCCTTTCTTTTCTTCCTTTTATTGTTGTTATTTTTAATGAAAAATACTTGGAGTTAAAAACATATGAATACATTTTATAGGAAATTATGTATGTTAGTGGTATAGAACTGCATTACGTGCTTAACTATGGATTGATCCCATTCAGCTTGAACTGGCAGAACTCTTAAGAGTAAGGCACTTTTGGGAAGTCCTGTTATCTTTAACTACATCCAAACCAGAGGTAAAAACCAAATCATTTTCAGTTTGGACTCAAAAGCAAAACTATATTCTTGAATTCAAATCCAGAGATGTGATTCTAACCTCCTCTCATCCATCATCAAAAATGTGGGACGGAGTGGTTCCGAGTAGGAAGATACACCTCAAGTTCCTTTCTACTTTTAAGTAACGTTCACCCTATTTGCTACTGTCAGAGTGGCAAGAACTCAAACAGAATATCCACACTAAGGTCAGAGTTCACCTCTCTAACTACTGATTTGTGTGAGGGAACATGAAGAATTTAATACAGGCTGCAAATTGTTCCATTTCCCTTAATTATTTTCTCTGTGTCAGATACAGTTCTTTGGTGGGTGTTTGTTTTTGCAACCATAGTGATGAGATATATTTGCTGGCTGCAGTCAAAATAATTCCAAACAGTTATCTACTGGCGTAATTTTTTATTCAGCAAATCCAGACATCTGCCTGCTTTACACCCAACAGGTAGGAATTTGGAGACTATACTCCCAAAAGAGGTCTTAAATTATTTTTCTAAATCAGACCAATAGTTTATTTCTTTGATACATTCCCACAAAAAATCAAGATCGCTCCTCACACCAACACAGAACTGCATCCATTCAAAATTTTCTTATTAGTATCATAGAATCATTGAGGTTGGAAAAGACCTCTAAGATCATCGA
Source organism: Aptenodytes patagonicus (assembly GCF_965638725.1). Taxonomy (NCBI): domain Eukaryota; kingdom Metazoa; phylum Chordata; class Aves; order Sphenisciformes; family Spheniscidae; genus Aptenodytes; species Aptenodytes patagonicus. The sequence continues at coordinate 5,481,424 of NC_134958.1, read as the reverse complement.
GTCCAACCGTCGACCCAACACCACCATGCCCACTAAACCATGTCCCTAAGTGCCTCATCTACTCGTCTTTTAAATACCTCCAGGGATGGGGACTCCACCACTTCCCTGGGCAGCCTCTTCCAATGTTTCACCACTCTTTCAGTAAAGAAGAAGTTTTTCCTCACGTCCAATCTAAACCTCCCCTGGCACAACTTGAGGCCATTTCCTCTCGTCCTATCGCTTGTTACTTGGGAGAAGAGACCGACCCCCACCTCGCTACAACCTCCTTTCAGGGAGCTGTAGAGAGCGATGAGGTCTCCCCTCAGCCTCCTTTTCTCCAGGCTAAACAACCCCAGTTCCCTCAGCCGCTCCTCATCAGACTTGTTCTCCAGACCCCTCACCAGCCTCGTTGCCCTTCTCTGGACACGCTCCAGCACCTCGACGTCCTTCTTGTAGTGAGGGGCCCAAAACTGAACACAGTGTTCGAGGTGCGGCCTCACCAGTGCCGAGTACAAATTATTCCATTCTTGAGAAAAAAACCCAGATGACCTCATTGAAATCATAAATATAAACATTATTCAGAGCAACTTCCTTTATAACGTGTGCAGTAAATCACTTTTCCCACAATGCCGCTCTGCTACTACTCCTCTTGGTGTGAAAAACTGTCAGTATATGATTTGACAAACTGCTGACAAAGCCAACTTGATTTTAGAACCATATAGGAATCAAACACTCACTGGGAGATCATAGTTATCTGGCAGCAGTGTATTTAAAAGCATGCGCGTATATGTGTATAAATACACATTGGCTAGTTGACTTTACTGACCTTGGATGTAAGCAATGATTTTGACAGATCCATACTGCTCACAGCTTTGAAGAACAGAGTTTAACCCCCCGTGATTAGATTGGAGGCTCCGATTACAGTTTTTGTTGGCGTTATGAGTGATAGTGGGATAGTAACCTTTTCAGCTGCTGAAGTCAAAACCCACCAAGGACCACGAACTGGAGCCCTCAGCAGAAAGTAAAAGCTGAACTTCACGGCAGCTTGCTCTGCTACAGCAGACTGCGGCTTCTCAGGACAGGAACGCTGTCTAGCTAGCCACCCCTCCCGCTGGCCTGATAGCATCTAGCGGGAGAACAGGCAGAGAGCTGGAAGCAGGAATCTCTTCAGCCGTGCCAGCACGAATTGGCAGAGCTTGGGATTCCAAGCACGTATTCACATGAGCAGGCCTTATTCTCAGAGCTGGAATAGCCCCATTGAGTCAGTGTATCCAAAGTAATTGGATTATGAAGCAAAAGTGAATTCTATCCTGGTGTTTTCTCTACGTCACTTCCTATTGATATGTGGTGCTTTCAATTCTGTTCTCAAAAAGAGGAGGCTGTGGCTGCAACGTAACTAGACTTACAGTGTAACCAGCCAGTTAACAGCGCTGCGAAGCCTGTGGATTGCGAAGAGCTGAATATGCTGGTAGGAAAGGTAGGAGGTACTTGGTTTGGGGGACCATCAGTGGTTAATATTCTTTCAAGTAACTGGGCAAGTGCCCAGCTACTCTGAACTGCAGAACTGCCACAGAGCAAGCAGTTATTTTGCTAACACTCGCTGGCCGCCCCCGGGAGCTGCTCTAAGCCGTTATTGGAAGTAGCAGAGGACTCAAGGTTCAATTTTTTTGCCAGATTACAAAATGAGATTGATTGTTGAAAGGAAACTAAGGCATAGTCTTGCTCACATAAACTGGAATCAGCAAAATACTTTTTTGTCTCTGGCGCACAGTTTGAATCCAATCTGAGGACAGAGACAATTTTAGGGGCTTCAGCCTGTTCCCTGGTTGACAGCTTTCCAACATATTCACTTTCCATCATGAAGAACGCATTGTCACGACGACTGTAAAGGAACCCTTTGTGCAGGACCGAGTTTAACAATACAGCATTGTAGGAGCAATTTGTTTCCCTTTCATTAATGAAGATGTATAGGACATTAAGTACTAGTCACTGACTTTTCATCGTTTCTGTTAGAAGAGATGGCATCTGCTGTTCCCAGTTTAAGCAGGCGTTGGGATAGCTGTCAGAGCAGTTGATGTCCTCCAGGATGGGTGTTGCTAGTGAGTATTATTGTTTAAAAATAAAAATAGTTTCTAAACAAAATGTTGTGGGAGGATGAAAGTTCAGTTAAAGCTGGGCAGCGGCCAGCCTGGGTTTCATGGAGTAATTGCTAATTGTGTAAGCTCTGCCCAGTGCTCTGTTTACCAAGGATGTTTTGCCCATTTTAGCTGAGGTGGGGCTCATTTCCTTAACAGACACAGAACAGAGCTGCAGTCTGCTCTGTATCCTGCTCGACAGAGCATGCTCAGATCCTTAGGCATTCACAAAAAGTAAAAGTAACTTCCCCCCCTTCCTGCCATATAGTGAGCTCACATAAAAGGATCAGGATATCCCTCACGTTCAATATTTACCTTCTCTTACTTGTATATTTCAGAAACATTCAAGGTCAAGTGCAATTCAGTGCTTGCCCCAGTTAATCCTTCCTGTCAGACTCGGTTTAAATGCGGCATTCCCAGTTTTCCATTTTGATCATTAGTGCATGCGAGCAGTGTAAGAAACTGAATGCACAGTCCCTGCCTCGAGTTTGTTCAGTAACTCCTGCTCACAATTAATAACAGTACAGCAACACATGTGGTGTGCTGGTACTAGCAAACCTCAGTCCTGACTGCAGTCAGAAGACAGCTAGAATTTATTTGTTGCAAAAACTCGCGGTGGGTTACAAGCTCTACGGTGGATATTAGTGCATTCGTGTAAGTGATTTACCTCTCATAAGAGCCACTAGCTGGAAAACCACAGCATATAAAAACATTGCTTTGTTTGTTAACGAGCTCTTTTCTCCTTCATTATAAACTTAACCCAAGACCGAATCAAATAAAGAAGTCTTTTAAATAACCTAAAACTTAAAGCATGTGGTATCTGATTGAAGGAATGGTTTTAGGATGCACAGAATTCTCTGCCAAGAATTCAGAAACAACAGCCACAATACTTCTGCAAATCAGTGCCAGGTCAGAGGATTATAATTATCATTCTACTATGATCATTCTTCTCATGCCACGTGACACCAGTAATTTCTGCTACGGTTGCAGTTAGGGCACCCACTTCTACTTTGCTATCTTGTAAACGTTACATTCTTAGAAATTTTTCAGCTGTTGTGAGGTATTTATATAATCCCATGCTAAATCGGAACACTTGAACTAGTATCCTGAACCCATTACACAGAACTGGGTAGGCACTGGATGGCCCATATGGAACTGTGTAGCTGTATTACACGTAACGGCGCTGGAGTTAATTATGTCTGCAACAGCAGTCTTAACTCTGGATTCCTCAGCCTTTGCCAGGTTACATCTAGAACGTGGAAAACCTTGTATGACTGTTTAACAGGAATATGATCCACATACCTCACCCTTAAAAACGAGGAGGAAAGGATTGAGTACATCAGTCTTTCACTTTTAACAATGACACTGCACTTGAGAAGGCAACAGATACCAAATAAAGCAATTCCTTGCACCCTGTCCCAAATCTGAGTCATAGCCCTGGGGACCTCAAGGCCTCTGAATAGTATTTCCTTTGCCTGTTGTCTTTAGCTTATTAGCACACCCATCCGACTGAAAGAGACGGCTGCTGATTGTATACCACCTTCAACAGTAAGACAGGGTGGGTCCTGGGGGGAAGGATGTGTGAAGTGCCATGGAACAGAAACTGTGCAGCAAAAACTTCAAGGAATATTGTTCCCCGGGGTTTAGACACACTGAACTGCGTACCAGTGCTTGAGAACGTGGTGCACCTGCTGAAAAGTAGGGGCAGCCAATTGGGCAAAATTTGTGGAAAAGCAGAAGAAAATCCTACCTTCCAGGAAAAGTTCCCTTCTGTTGAATTGATGTTCACAGCCTTCAACATACCCCTGAACAAGTTCTATTTACAAAAAGTAGCATGCTTTGTGTTTTGGCCAGGCTCGCTGCACGTACTGATACTACGAGTTTTGTTTCCACTCTTTCCTATTCCTGCGTGCCGCACTCCCACAATTCTCTACAGCAGGGTTTGGCTGTCATATTTCGCAAGATTTCACAGACAGTGAAAACTACATACTTATAAAATGCTTAAGTCCAGTGCTTCTGGATCATGTTGGAATTATCGAGACTACTCATATTAGCTCCACAGCAGGCTTCTGTGATACTGCCCAAAACCCATCTGACTTCCTGCAAATGCGCTCTGTGTTTGTTCTGAACATGTAGCATGAACGTATCTGGAATCTCCAAGCCGCAGCATCTCTGCTTAATCTACTGAACATCCATAAATCCTGGACAAATGTAGAAAAGGCTCAAATTCCTCCAGCAAACAAATTTCCAGATGGAAAAAGAAGACATACAGAGGGAAATCAGACCAATCAGACCCTAATTCAGAGATTCCTTGCAATCCCAGTGCTCTCCCTTGTCAAGAAGGATGCGGGCACACATTCTCCCCTTTTTCGATGCCAGCCTTCTGCTCCTTCGATACAGAAGTCAGTGTTTCAAAGGTATCATGTGGCACACACAGAAATGCCACTGAGTTGAAGAAAAGACCTTGCCTAATTAGCTTGGCACCTGTTTAAAAAGAATGTTGACTATAAGCAGGGCAAACAAGCAGCGCACATACCAACCCAAAGCATCCCCCGATGCTCTTCCACTACCTTTTGCTTTCCCCTTAACAACAGACTATTTTCCAGTTAGCTGAATTAACCCTTCTGTGTTCCTCCTCAATAAAAAACCCCAAGTAAGTAAGAGCTGTATCTCATGGCGCAGTTTCACAAGAATCTGAGCAAAACAAAAAAAAAGGGGGAAGATTCTGTTTCCATTCTCTCTTATGCCATTCCTCCCTTCTCTGCCATGGTCCCACCCTTTGCACCAACCATGGCACTAAGCAAATATTTGCGTGAAACCATTCCGTTTATTAACTCAAGAAAACTCTTCCCTTTTCATGCTGGGTGAACAGGCTCGCAGAGGAGTCTGTCAAGGGCTGGACCAGACACGGAGTAAGCGCTGGGTGCGGTTAGCTGGGAGCAAAGGAAAAGGTTATCCTTTCAGCAGCGGTAAGCTACTAGATCAGCTCACCTTGCCTCATGGAACCGCAAGCTCAGAGGTTTACCTCTAAACTCTTGTAGCCATGTAGATAATCCACTTAAGCCAGTGTCTTTACAGGGACTACGGGGAAAGAACGTGCTTAGCCAACAGGATCGGGCTGCTGTATGGACCCAGAGAATTTACCAGCAATTCAGAACTCCCTTCTCCGCCACTGAAGGAGAAGACCATCTTGATAGCACCTCTTGTCCAGATCACGAGACATGGCTGCATTTCCATTCCAAACATCAGGGGGGGACTGCTCCTTTGGTAGATACCTAAAAGGAGAAGAAGGAGAAAGAAAGAAGGAACCAAACGAGAAACTAAGTGCATCTACTTTTCTCTGCTTGCTTTCTCTTTTTGTTCATCTTTAATTCACATTTCAGCATTGTAAGCGGTAACAATGAAGGAAATTTACTTAAAATAAATTGTGAAAGGATTACTTCAGGGTTTCACTTCTCAATAGCAAGAACAAAACAAAAAATAGCCCTATTTAGTAAGACAGGGCCAGTTTAGAGTAACACGTCGCTGAACAGCTATTCTCTGGTTCTCCCGCTCCAGTCAGCTGTCTCTCCCCAAAACAGGCAATAACTAAAATACACGGAGATGGCCAGAGAGAAACTATTGCTATTTCATGATCTTTGGAAGTGAAGAATAGCTGAAATCATAATTAAAAAACCAGGAAATAGATGTTCTCCTGACATCTGGGTGAATCAGTGCACACCCAAGAACACCATAGCACGTAATCTCCTCACTCTGCTGGTTCCGTTGGTCTCTTCCACGTTTGTCTCACTCACACTATGCCGTGCACCAGGCACACAACCCGTGGTAATTCCAGTGAGCCTTTTGCAGATAAAGTCATGTTACTGTGTAGTATATAACATTGCAGAAGGACTGATTTGCAAACAAATGTGCCTTTTAAAAGTATTAAGGAGCACGGCTTCCCAAAAAAGAATAATTTCTTTTGCATGCTAACAAAATCTCACTTCATTTTATTTGAGGTGTTTGGGTTTTTTTAACATAGACTCACATTTACCTCAGGAAACCCTTTCAGATGTCAGAAATTAATCTATTTTAGTTAAATGGAAAGCAAAACTGTCTCCCAAAACTTTATTGAAATCAAAATATATGGAAATAGAAGATTACCTTTCAGCAGAATTTAGGGGAAAAATCTGCTTTTGGCCATAGCCATGTAATATGTGAGTACAAAGTAAGATTTAATTTATTATGAAACGTCGGAGTAAGTCTTAATGTTTCTAATATCACTTTTGCTACTTGCGGTTTATACAGAATAACAGCAGTTATAGGCCAGTACGCATTGCTAACTGCCTTATTCCTAAAGCTTATAATTTCCAAAATTATGTTCCATAATTAAACAAAACAATACTATAATATAAGAGCATTAGTTTTAATGAAAACCAGTTATATATCAGTCTTCAGCTTAATTTGCTCTTCACAGACCCCAGAAATAAAGGGATTAACTATTGCAAATCCGCCTGGTACTTTACATTTAATCACAAGCAATTTATGATAATTTATTCCACATGTCTGATACCACTGAAAAAATTTGCAAATAAAGCTTGCTGATGCCTCCAGGAAGTGAGCTGTTCATTCTGTTCTAATATTAGCAGCAGACTACAGCAATGCAACATGTAACATTCATTCCATACCCCCAAACGTCGTGAGCCATCATTTTATGCACGTACAGAACAAACGAGTGTCTGACAGTGATTGGGCCGAGGGTATCTGCCACGTGAGTACTGAAGGACTATCAAGAACTGAAAAAGAAACTTCGCTGATGATTCAGTCCCACAGTAGATAGGTATCAGAGTTAATTTGCTGCTTTTTTCATAATGGAAGGAGGTCTCAAAGTGAGAAAGTACTATTAACTATGGCATACATTCTCCATTCTTGATATTGCACGCACCCACAGTGCTGGGGTTTTTCCCTTTTTTTTTTTCTTTTTATCAGCTAGATGTTTGAAAAGCCAAGTTTTCTTTTTAAACCCAGATGCTGTAATAGAGGGGCTGACTTCTAGGGTGCTCTCGCCAATGACTGGCTGACGTACCCCTTGTACGGCAACCAGGGGCTCACAGCTCCTGCTGAATTTGACGGCAGTGAGATACTACGGACTCCCTGATTAGCTCTCTCTTGACTCTGGATGAGGCCAGGGCACCTGGCTCTCCCTCAATTTACAGTTCAGAATTAACTAGGAAACCTACTATTGGCACACTCAACTTCTAATTTGGGAAAAGAAAATACTGTCTGGCAAGCTTGCAAGGCTTCTGACCCTGGTCTGCTGGAACAACACAAATCACACTGCTCTGCTCTGCGTCCTGAGCTAATCAGTCTTTCCTTAGCTTGCACAAATCCTTTAAAACTGGTCTGCATGAAGAGGAACCTGCGTAACAGATCCACCGCGTCTTCTCATCATTCTATGTCCAGATTTAGGTGTATAAATTGGACATTCTGATGTGATTTTTTTTCTGAGATTTTTTTTTTGCTTCCATGTGAAAGCATAACATGGAAGCGGGTGTAGCATTTTTGGGAGCTTTCAGGTTCCATTAGGCAAACTAGCACCCACTAGAAAACAGTGGCATGAAAATGCCTGTCTAGCAGCTGCCTCAATGGCCTCCAGTTCTTATCAGCAGACAAAATACAGTAAAGTGAGTATTTAGACTGCAGAGAGAGGTCAGGTTGGCATTTATATTTAGATATTAATTAAGCTGATAAATTAAAGGCTATTTTTCCTTTGTCCATAGTTTTGAAAAAGAGTTCCAAGGTTGGCTTTTTTTCCCCTCCTTCTAGAAGAACTCGTTCTCTATCTTCTTAACCATAGCTCTTCCCTCAAGGCTGCAAACCTAATTATGAGAGGACTACAGGAATTGATTAATTTCCCAGTAGCACCATGTCTGCAGTCACCACGTGTATGTCATTAAGTAACGGTTAGGTTTCTTAGCTTGCTGTCTTTTTAAACCCATATTCTGGCCTGCGGAGACCAGCAGTGCCAAGCACCGATAGGTGTCTAGGCACAAAAAGTACTACTGACCTTGAAATTCAGATTACTAATTCACTTCCATTATTTGTTGCAAGCATTATTTTTCAGATGATATAACATCTTGCTATATGAGATGGTAGAATCCAAGCTGGCAAAACTCAGAGAAATCCTGCATTACTAAACGTCTTCAATCATTAATAAATAAATCAGTTTCTTCTCAAAACTAAGTTAAAACCGCAAAGCAGGTTTAAAAGGCTGGAAGTACTTGTGCCACTGGGTAACAAAACATGAATTCTGACAAATTAAAAAGATAAGTTCAATTTTCTTTTTCACAAAGATGGCAAACAGAAAACCACAGGTAGTCCTGGAGGCCTTGGTTTCTCCACAGTAATTCTCATTAACATAAATTTATAACTATGTATGCGAACACTGAATTTTTAAAAGAGATCCCCAAGTAAAACTCAATCACGCTGGAGTTTTCAGATCTTCGGTTGATCCATGCGTGGCTCAGGTGTGATTCTGGGCAATCTGTTGATTTCCCCATTCCAGGACATTCATTTCAGAATTTCGTTTTTTCTCACGTTGCTGTCATCTGTCACCCAGAGGGGTTCGGCCAGTTCAGTTATTTCTGCAGTAGCCAAACAGAAAAGGCAGAATGTTAATAACAATATAGCACTGCCAGGAAACAGTTGTGAACGGTGAATTCAGAGCTATACTAGAAAAGAACTGTAAGCAGATTTCAGGTGAATAGCTTTAATGAAAATAGATGGTATATCCTATTTCATTTAGTACCCAGAGACAGAGGGAATTAAGATTTAACAATTAGAACTTTTCCTCACGCCACTGCTGTCGTTCTGACACAAACAGATTACACACCCAGATTAATCGTGGGAATAAGGTTTAAAATAATCATTAATTTAGAAGTAAGAAAGAATGCCAGCACCTTGAGACCTGGTTGGTGTGTCATCTCTCTATGATTCATTTGGCTCTGAAAACCAGCAGCATTGTTACACATCTGATTGGGGAATGTTACAGTTTAATAGATCTGAATCAGTAGGTAGAAATAGAAGTTTCTGTAGCCCCTGCAATCAGATTAGGTAGCATTTTATTTAAGTTTTAAAAATAAAATTCCTGCTATTTTTGTCACCAGGGAAAGTTCTCAGACATGTAAATCACTAAAACTGCCCCATGTGTTTCAGTAAAATTCATGCCATGTTTACAAGCAAATATAAAATATGGAAATCCTTCCCAGATACAAAAGCTCTTACTGCCTATTGTTTTCCCCAGATTTAAGCATCGTTTCCTGTTATATACCAGAGTTTTTAATGTTAATCCACTACTGACATGCCATTTTTATGGGCATTTTCAAGAGTTCAAATGATAGCGTGTTGATCATTTTAGCAATTCTTAGCTCTCAAGCAGCTCCTGTTTTCTCTGAAATCCAAATTATCCAACAGAAATTACATGAGCACACACACCATTCTGTCATATGAATGATGATCTTTGAACACATTTCAGGAAAAAGTGTGTGCTGTTCTAAACAGCTTTAAAAATAGCTTCTGTGCAGACAGATTGATTTCTGCCTAGCGGTATTTTGTTCTCTTCTGTCTGTTTAAATGAATCACCTTTACACCATAAAATGTGAGGGAAAATGGAATGATGAGTAGGGGAATGAGTGATTTGTATGAGGATCTCAAGGATGACACAGTTCCATTGTGTCTTTGCGGTGTTCATCTTTCCAGCTGTAAAATTACAGAACACTTAAGCCCAGGATTTTAGGGCAGGTTCGGTATGTCCTTTCCTGAATCTATGGTTGGGTGGGAGATTCAAATCTTTCTACTGGAGACTTTCGGCTAAAGAGCAAATGCATGGCCAATCCGGTTTGCAGAAACAGATGTAGCTGTTGCTTTTCTACCAGAAAGCACTAAAGCAGAGGTTTGGAGTAATTCTCAGAATAAAAGATAAAAATAGAATTGAATAATTGCTAGTTTGTCAACATACGTTATGTCTACATTAGCAAGTAATTTGGAACGGATCAGTATACCAAAACAATTTGTTCTCAGGCCTCTATGCTTACACAATCTACTTTTCTAGGGTTTCACTTTGGACTAGATTTAGTCTGGTCCCCAGATTAAATGTCTCCCACACGTATGGTTTTACATCAGCCAAAGGATCAGTCATTGGTACAGACTGCAATGTCCCCATCAGGGCTTGGAGCAAACGAGGTGCAAACCTAGAGTGAAGTTTCTTCTTTAATTTTCTCCAAGAACAGCCTAGCTCACATGTGCCAAAACTATTCTGCAAACCGATCCAATACACTGGGATTTGCCCCCAAAATGCTAATGTAGATAACTCTCTTCTTAGACCCCTTTGTTCTCACACACTGTATCATCACCTACAGGCAGCTTCCAGACATTTGATTTTCATTCAAAAACCTGTGTCAGTTCATGTCTTCTCACGTCCTCTCCCACAAGGCGCTCTCACAGCTGGCGCCTCCACCTTCTCCAGTGACTCTCTTCCTGGGCAGCAGGAAACCCCAGAAATGGGGGTCATTGCTTGACAGGTCTCTTGTTACAACTTGGCTAGACCTTCCCAACCCTTGCAAGCAGCTCCCTTCAAGGGTTCCAGGTCAAAGGACAAGCGCTTGCTTGTACTTTTTCAATCTAAACTATAATTCATTTTTTTAAAATATAAAAAATAAATTGCTGTGCAGCTGTAGCAAATCTGTGCCCTTATAATATGATGGAAGACGGAAGAGAAACAGTCATTTCTTTAAATTGGTTTATTCAGAACTGTCTGTGGTTTCACCTTTCCAAATGAATTAGCAGCTGCTTTAAGTTCATGGCAGTATAACGTTAGAAGGCAAGTCCTCTTTTAACACAAGCAGAAAAGGCAACAAAGTTTCTTCCACAGCATTGTTCCATGAGACTCCAGTCCTGGCCTGATGGGATTATATGTCCCAATCCATTCTCTCCCTCTTCACTGAGATTATCATCAAGACTGCAGAAACTGATTGAGTTTGTTGCGATGTTCCTCTCCGGGAAGTGGACTGTTCGCAACAACTTGTTTTACAAAGCCCACGAATTAACATGGTATCAGCCTGAATTCTGTCTTTGGACTGGACCCAAATCCGAACTAATGGCCATGCAAAGACTACGAAACAATCACAAGGAACTGAATGGCACACGGAATTGGTATTTGAACTAGGTAGTCTGCTGTCAATCCTATAAATCACTTTGGTTTTAGATATGGCCGCATAGCGCAATTTCCTGGCCCATCTATCACTTTTACACCTGTGTCAGCTGGATTTTGTGTAATTACAAACACTAGCAGGATAATAGGCCTACTGTCTAGCTCCCAGATTAGTTAGTCTACAGCAACTTTATTCCAAAAGCTGGAAGAAAAATACAGAACGTACATGTAGGACTGGCACTGGTTGATAGATACACAACTAGTGGATGAACTACACTTCGTTCTCCTACATGAAAAAAGCAATGGACAAAATACCTTCAGTAATGTACCTGGAGGATTTAACAGATGATATTGCTTGCGCTAAACTTATTTTATTAGCACTAAAAACAGCCGAGAATGCTCAACAATCCTAGAGTAAAATGACCTGCAAAATGGAGAGGCCTGTTAGTGAATGACTCCAGGGTAAGCTCAGCGGCTTACGGAAGTTTTACCAAAACTTAACAAGATCATGGGTTTTAAAACTCTTAGTTTGTTCAGTGCTCATGCGTATCAAAGGGTCACTGACGCCAGCATTTTCAAACTAACTTAAAAAACAAGCGAATGAGTTTGCTTATATTCCCTTCCTCTGCAATTTCGAGAATGTATGATTTTGACATTACAAGTGAAAATTTAAATAGAAAAACAGAAAGGCGTAATATAATTCAGAGTCTGCAAGTCTTCTGGTTTTGTTCTTGCTTTACTGAATGCTTAGGTCTACTCGGGTCTCACAAAAGGACACCTTAAGAATGAAATCTTTTTCCACAACAAGAAAAGGCTGAAGATGCTGTACTCACGAGTACAAGAAACCAAACTCTACATAAAAATTGACTTAACGTAAGAGTAGTATGTGAATTCAGTGTCAGCAAATATAAAGATAAATGAATGAACTGAAAAGTACACATAGGAATTGCATGAACTAGCTCAGTTCTGCTTTTTGGAGACTTGAAACAAATGTTTATTCCATAAATTTGCAAGGCTAAAAGCTTTAAAGATATTTATGCTCACTTCTTATTTGGCTAGTATTCCTTCACTGCTCATGAGCTCACTGACTACTTCAGTACAGCCTAAGACTCTAGGTACTTTCACAACATAAAATGTCACATTTAAAGCAATACAAACAATAAAGAAAACATAACATGTTGATTACCCATGGCCCCAATTTCTAAGAATCATTGAATGCAATGAATGAGTTACCACTTTTGAGGGAGAAACAGTTGGAGGGATGCAGGATTAATAAATAGGCTTACTTTTTTATTCTAAAGATGCTGTTACCACATCAGACTGATTTGAGATATGAAACAAAAACTTCCACGTACCTCAGACCTTTTTCATTACCCACCGCGCCAACCTCAATGAAGCTAAAGGTGGTGCAAACCGAGAGGAGACTGTGCAACTGCACATGCTTCACTAGCTTACAGAGGGTCTAAAAGACAGAGTAAAACTATTCACAGGCAGAGAAGCTTTATCTACGGTGGACCTCCTACCAGGAACTGCCCTGGTATTAACAATGATGGGAAACATTTGCCCATAATGATCGCCGAACAAAACTGCCAGTTATCCATTGAAGACAATGGCACATTGAATATCTGTATTGCTCGCTACTCAACAGAACTTGTTTTTCACTTGATCATACAACAAAGAATTAAAATCACCACAGGTGGACGCTGCTTCTTTTTTTGTGTAGAATATATTATATGTTCTGTTCTCTTTGTCACAATATTGAAGGAGGAGGTATTGTTAATGTAATTTAACCGCTGTCCTCAGTAAAAATGAGTCTAATTAGGGTGAAACGGTATTTTATTCACTGAGAAAACAGACATCCATCCTAAATTCCTTTCAGTGACTAAGGCATGATGACACATTTGGCATTAATTACATGGTGGTGCTATAACACTTATTTGCAGGACTGACTGCCACTAAAAAATATTTTCCTACTCCTACCTTCAGCAAACCCTAGAAATAATCAGCGTAACCTGCAGCACAAATCAATTCCCAAGGACCAGAGCGCTTTGGAATAGCTACTGTTAGAAAAAAGCACCAAGGCATTATTTGCTCTTGACCACACTGAGAAAAATTATTCTGCCTCGCTGCCTCCTCTTCCTTCCTGAAATCCTTGCCTTGTTCTCCAGTGTATCCACAAGGTTGCTGGAATTATCATTTGCTTTGCCTGACACTCATCATATTTCATCTCCTCTTTGAATCTCATTTACAGGTTTCAACTTCCCTTTCCAAACGTCCTGTCTTCACCCTTCATGTCCATATAATATCTCTGTCGTCGCCTCCAGTGCCTGCTTTGTCTCTAGACCTTTGTGCTGTCTAGACAGCTGAGGTAAAAATGCACCTCAGTACATTTTTCAGAAAATATACAAATATATTATTCAGGATTCTACCATGTCAAAGCCTGGGGATTAGGACAACACAGGAATACATGGGAATAACACGTTGCTGAAAAGAATGGTAAGACCACTACAAGATTCCATCTGCTACCAGCAAGCTGCTTCTAGAGACAAGCATGGAAACACTACAGATAACAGTCTGGACAATAAAAATTACTATAAGGATGATGTTTTTTAATTTCAGTGCTTTGAATTACCTTTTTTCCTTTTTGCGCTAATGACTGGTATAAGCATATAAGCAACGTTACTCCAGCTGTAACACAAAAAATCTGGACAGCTCCAGGTACCACTTAGCCATGCTGTGCTGAAATGCCTATCTTAAATCATTAAGCGATTATAAACTATACTGGAAGAAAACTGCCCTTAAAATCTTTTTCCTCAGAAGCTCACTTCTCTTTCCAAGCCTGCAAGTAATCCTAGCAATGAAAATGATAACATAGAAGAATTTAATTTATGTTATTATACCTGACCAAAAAATGCAAAATCTATCAGCATTTCTCAACAACTGTTGTAATAATTGCCAACAAAATCGGCAAAGTCCATGTTTTCACGTGCCTCCCAGGGATAACACGTATTATCCAGTGTACCCAATACCCTGGTTTTGTCTCAGATGTGAGGAAGGCTGAAGCTCCAGCCGGAAGTTTTTACAGCTATAAGAGCTGACCTAATAATGTAAAGATGACAATCCAGAGTTGGTCCTCCGTGCTGCCCGACCTCAGTTTGAAAACATCAAAACGGATGAATGCTAAGGGAACGCTCACTGGAGTTTGGTAGCTTGTTCTGTGGTCCCCAAACTCCTGGAGTTTTCAATATGCGTAACATTTCCTCCCTATTTTCCAACTTGTAATTTTTGGGCTATAAAAACTATTTCCCCACGCTGAAAGATTACACATCTCACTGGTATGTTATTGTTAGAGGAAGACACAATAAAGGAGGATATGTTATGAAATACATAGGGGAAAAGGTTGGGTAGAGATGGAAAGGGAAAAGAACACTGAGCACAGAACTAAAGTGAAATATTTATTAGTGAGAAAGGAAAAACTGAGGGAACGATTAAAGAATTATTTACATATGTATATTTCCATAGACAATTGAAAATTTGTTTATAACTGCAGCTAAGTATAATAGAGTGATGTGAGGCTTTGCTGGAGAGTTATTATTGACTGCTTTTATCACTTAACATACTACGAAGGCAGAGAATTTCTATTAGCTGGAGACCCTTCAAAAGCTATTGGGACTGTATTCTTGAGCATAGAAATTCAAAGTTCACGATCAACTTCTATCGGGTAGCTGCTCACCCTACCTCAGTTTCTCTACCTGTAAAGCACAGACACCCTATTTCAATTTCTCTACCTGTAAAGCACAGAGACCAATAGCTGCCTTCCTGACCTGTTGAAGTTCCTCTAGCTAATCTTGAGCATGCTTTGAAGTAAACACAGCTATGCACTATAAGCAGATTACTATTAGGTTTATCTGTCATTACAGTGAGAAGGATATCAGAGTAGTTAAGTATCTTCTTTACCACTTCTTGAAGAAAAATCTAGTTTAATTTTTGCCATGTTTGATAGCCTTTGCTAGGATTACCAGTTCCCCAGCTGGACATAGGCTAACAAAGGAATAAATTAAATGAGTGACTGGTCCATGCCAGGATATGTGAAACAATGAGAACAGTGAACCTTAGTAGTAACTTAAGCATGCTAAGTTGGCACGTAAATATAAACCTTTTACAGGAGCAGCAGAAGTTATTAAAGCAACAAAGCTGTCCCCCAGCTTTCCAAGTTTAACTGGAATCGTGCAGGATTCCTAACAACACAAAATACGACATGCAAAAAAAATTAAGAAGTAACAGATGCTGCCAGGCTTGCAGAATAGTTTCCTGCTGATGGGAACAGAATCATCCCTCATGATTTTACAGACTGAGGCTCATTACTTTGATCAGCTTCTGCTAGAAGTCTACAATGGCCAGGGCTATTCCTAACAACTTCTTTTGCAGGTCTTGGTTTTGCATTTCCTAGGTATACACAGAAAGAAGAATCAGACACATACTATGTTACAACCATTTCTTCTTTCAGATACATGTTTATTCAGTTTGTTTGCTTTCTTCTTTTTTCTTGGCAAGACTTCACAAACATTTTTGGGGAAGAAAAACAGATTTAAAAATCATTATTATAAGTCAGTGCAGACTGTATAATAGAAAGACTTTTACTGAAAGTAGGAAAGTATGTAATCTTGTTATGAAAAAAAACTAGCCAAACTTCACCCAACCATGGGATGTCCCTGCAACTTGTGAAAGGCCACACCTAATTTCCACAACTCATTGTTGCTTTCGGTCACTTTCATACTTCATAATGTGTGAGATGCAGCCAGCAGAAGACACTTGCTACAGAAATAATGTTATAAATACACTCCCAAATGGGATATATTTATAAAAGATATGCAAGAAGCCACAGGATTTTCAATATACCTTTCAGAACGGATTAAGGCACTGCCCTTCAGTTTTGTTGTGGTCTACATTTTAGACAGGATATAACAAATAAGCACAAGAGGAAAGGAAAAGAGAGCAGTGGTTACAAAAAACAATGGAAAAAAACCCGAGAATATGTATGATGCTCAGCAAGTACCTGCAGGAATTCCTATCAGCAAAAATACCCGTAACAGTAAAGTCTCGTCTGAAGTGCCTATGAACTCTCAAGGGATTAAGCAGCCTTTATAGATTCTACGAAATAGAGGATTAGGAAAAAGAAACAAAATGAATCAAGAAAACAACTCGAGAGGTAGCAAAAGTAAATAAAATGGAATTCAAGAGGAGCAGAACAATGGAAGAAAAGAGAACAGGAGGGGGGAAAAAAATATGTTTATTCTAAAGCTTCCTTCTCTGCCATGATAACACTATTGCATTCCTTATCAACCAGAACCACATGGTCAGATTTGATTTTCTTCATGCCCTGAGTCTGAAAGAATCAGAAGAATGCCACTTATTCCTCCATCCAGCCACTAAGAGGCAAACTTTTCTGTCTCCTTCCTGCCAGTGTTCAGATCCAGCTGGTCTCCCAAGGTTAATTCACCTTTCTCCTCTCTGAATTTATTCTCAGTTTCCCAAAGTCATATCGTATACAAATAGCCTAGATTACCACATGAAACTTCTTTGTTAACTTAACCAGTTCTTTCTTATTTTGCACATTCACTAATATTTTGACATAAAAGCCTGCATCGTTGCCCTAGTTGCATATTTGTACTCGTAAGCCTTGGAATTTGCATTCCTGCATGACCATCTCTATTCAGAAATTTTTTATCTCAGAGTTGACTCTACTGAATCATTTACATACCCTGTTACATCATGGGAAATCATGCCAGTCTTCTGCGAGACACCATTGCTGCTTTAAGTTTTGTCAAAGACTGCTGCCAGGATCAACAGAGATTAAAAAATGCTGTGTGGATTTAGTGATTGTTAGAGAACTCCAGCCCCACGTGACTTCTGTAAGAGAGAACAGTTTTTAACGCCAAAAGACTACGTAAAATGGAGCTAAATGCAAATGTATTCCCTCTTTGATTGTCATTTATGCAAATACGGGTCCATTTACATCACTGGTGTACCTTGCAACAAGAAGAAAAATCTATCGGCTTTTCTCCCACCAAATATAGCCCGTTAGTTTTTATATCACTAATTTTGTTCTTTCATTTCTTGTTTCCTATAGCTACTACTGCTTAAGGTTTGTCAAAGATAGTTGGGGTTTCACTTTCCATGTGAAAGCACTAGTTAAAAAGCTAAATAGCCTTGAAACTTCTGCATTTATTTGATATTACTCCTCAGTAACTCCTACCAAGATTAAACACATTTTCTTAGGGACCGTGTAAGATATGAACAGATTGTATGGATTAGGATGACTCTGTGCATTCTTTTGTATATCTGCTTCCTCCCTCCTAGATGGATTCCCAGACGTTTAAATAATGGCAATGCATACGGCCTGGTGATCTTCATAACGTATGCTTACCTTCTAATTAGTTCTGCATATATGATTGAAAATAGCTTTCTGCCATCGGAGACACTGTTGAAGGAGGCGGGAAAGCTGCGCTTTCCTTTTCTCAATGAAGATAAATAACACGTTTTAAACACCTTTTATTCTGAAGTGGACCTTAGTCAAGAGTTCCCTATATCTAATGAGACAGAAATGCAGTTCAGTGGTGCTTTCAGGGGCTCCCTTTGCTAAGAAGGGAGTACAGGCACCCCCTTGTGGAAGGTGCCCAGTGTTCTAGGTGAGCAATACGTACACCAACAGAGCAGCGCTCTCATCTCGGAGCACAAAATACTATTCCTGCCGTCAGAGATGCTGCCTCTTTTCTAAAGAGCCCCAGCTAATTCCCCGTTTTTCAGGGGATTCAGGTAAAAATCGGAGAAAAATGGCCAATTCTGTATCGTTCCATTCCACTGAAAAGAGCAAACTGGAGGACGCTTACCAATACTTCAAAGTTATTTCAGCAAGGAAGTTCTTTCTCCCCAGAACAGGTGTTCAAAGAATGAATGGTCTAGCTCTTCATTCTGGACCAGCAGATACGCTGTACGTTGCAATGACCATTTTAGTAATTTTGTTATTTATTACATTATTTGTGCTCTGCCGGTTCCTTGAGTCCTCAGCATTATATTGAAATACCATTTCTCTCCCATGGCACAAAGACAAGCTACCGACTAAGAAGTGCTAATTTACTAACCAATAGCGACAAAGAAAGACCAAAATGTTCAGAGTCTCAAATTAGAACAGTTGCCAGGGTCTTCAGACATATAAAATATTTTCTGTAGGCCGTGATGTCTGACATAAATACACTGCCAGAGTAAGGTCATCCAAATCAAAACCATAAATAGTGGAATGGTGGCAAAAAATGTTAAAAACAATTACAATACACATGTTCTTTTCCCCTTAGGACAAAAGATTCTCATCATGTTCCTTTTTGTTATGCCAGAAATATTTAACTGATTCATGTTTTGTGGTATAAATACATAAGTCAGTTTCTGTTCCTATTTCTTAACAGTTCATTTTATGTAACATACAGATTCATTTGAACCAAAATAAAGTATTCTGATCTCTAACGTTTCTTTATCTCTAAACCTTGACTACCACAAATAAACTTCTGCTGTGGGCCCAGCAGGATACAGCTTCTAACAAGCAAATTTAGCAAAGGTTTGAAGATGGACTAACGTGCATCTCGAGTGTTACTTTTAAATGTCATTACTTTGCTTCAAGAGACTGAAGCAGATATTTCCACTGTGGAAAACTATGGGAACAGACTGTTTTCTATCTTAACGCTATCATCACAGGGAAGTAAAATCCAAAAGGAGAGACATGACATAACCGGGCCACGATTGATGCACAAAGGCAATTCACAGCAGAAGATAAGGATCATGCTGCAGGCAAGGCTGAGCAGAGAAGCAAAGGCCACCGTAAGCACTATCTATAGTTAGCCCTAAAGTGGGAAGAAACAGAATGATCTGGGTTCACAAGAGGTCATGCAAAAATGCTGCTTTTCAGTTTCAGGAGCAGTAGCTTCACACAGGCAGGACTGCATGCTTGAACAACCCCCATAGTCAAACTAAAGTCATGGAGTTCAGGGCTTTTTTTTCCCTGCAGACAATCATGCTATTGCTTTTTATATGCAAAAATTGCTAACAAAAAGCAAATTTCAAACTCTCAAGCATGAGTATTCATGGAAACCAAAGTTTAAACAGATCAGTAAACAAGAGAGACAATGACCTGATTTCCACCCGTTATAAATAGGACCACGCCTCACCCACAATGATTTTGTGTCAGTGCCTGTGGGTGATGACAGAACTTTGTAGTTCAGTAAATGCAGTGCACTCAATATATTGGAAATAGGGTGGAACATCACTTAACAAAAGTCTCTTCAAGTAGGTCCCTAGCAAATAGCGCTTAAAAGAAGTCAGCTGAGATCATATCATGTACATTAAATACTGCAAATTATAAATAAACCTTTCGCCTAGCCAATGACATGGCCAGTCTCATTGTTCTGGTCACGATACCTTAGACAAATATTCCATAACTTGAAAATAAGAATTTTTAAATTACCTGAGGGTAGACATACGTAGTGCACAGTCCTGTGAAAAGATAAAGATAAACATAAGAAGCAATATAGCTTTGTTAATGGTGTTTCTGCTTGTGCTAATGTACACAGTCGTTCTCAGCTGAGCTATTTCTTGCCAATGAAAGGATTCTAGTTTCTTCAGAGTTAATACGGATCTCCCTGCAAAATACAATGTTATTCCTTGGAGACATACTTTAATATTTCGATAGTCTTTTCATAAGTTACTGCTCTTGAAATGACAACATTTTTCTGAGAGATTCAGAGCTCTAGTGGTTTTTCAAGCCCACCTCCCGAGTAAGATTCAGCCAGGCAGAGGAGAAAATCTTCAAATAGCTAGCATGATCAGTCATGATGAAACAGCTCAATTTGAAGAGAAAATATTCCATTATACAACAACTTCTCGAAAGGGCATGCTCTGTACAAGTCTAAGTTAAAGACCGGTAGAATGAAAATACCATGACGATGCGGGTAACTCAATCCAAACTTTAATTGGCAAGTGTTTGGCGGTCTTAGACGCATCACAAATTATTCCCTCCCCTTTCCCTCTCTCCCTAGCAGAATCTTTTGGTTATAAAACACCAACTGAGAAATCATAGCAATTTTGGATGTCTTCAACCAGATCTAATATTGGGAAAATTTCCACTTGTGTACCTACATCAGGAAACTTACTGCCGATACAACACGCAAGCATCCTGCTCCCCTTTCTTGTAAAAGGTAGACTGAGAGACCTGTTTAATGGATTACTACATTTCAGAAACTACTACACCACGAACAGGTTGATTGCTCCTCAGCAACAAGCATTACAAGAAAACTCGACGCTGAAATTCGCAGCCAAAATGGGAGACATCAGTACAAGCGTCTGGCAAAACAACAATCCTTAAATCTTATCACATAAACTACTTAATTCTTTTTGTGCTGTGAACAGATGAGCGTTTGGGGAATAGGTTAGAATAAGAAACTGAAGTTATATTATTAACCTGCAAATTAATCATTTTAATAGCCAAAAACCTAATAACAGCAAAGAAAAATGATAGCTACGCTCTGATTCATAGCCTGTGTCAGAATAATGCTAGTATGAAATAATAAAATGAAAGGAGACAGATCATCCCAAAGAACATATGTTTTACTCCTGTGCAGTATTATTTAGTCTGTATTGTTAATCAAATTTGGCACATTCATCATTTTCAAAAGGAAAAACAAAGGAAAACAGGAAACAACATAGATACTCTCCCAAGGCAGTAAAGGCAGGTATTAAAAATATTCTCATCCAACCTGCGTATGATTAAATATTGTTTTAGTATTTTTTTCAGTATGAATAGAATTTCATAAATTGCCAAACAGCAGATACAAGTAAAAATAACGTTTTCCACCATGAAATAAGAGGGTATATCAGTGGAAGAGCTCACAGAAAAACTCAATGCTCTGCCACTTCCTCTAAATAAAGATAGCATACCACTTTCTTGGACTTAATTTATGTTCGTATTTAGTCAGACCGTGCCCTTTTTGCCAGCTTTGACTAAAAGATGATAATTTGTAGTACTGATACGTACCAATGCATTTATCTATTAAAGTACTTAAAACATGCTCTATCTCACACATTACCGATAACCTTAAGGCAATTAAAAGCCTAACCAGCCCAGCCTTTTATGTAAACTAATGGCTTAGACAGCTCTATATGCTATTTTGGGTCTTCTCAACCATCTAGTTCTCTTTCATTAAAAAAAGAAAAAGAGAAAAGAGAAAGGGGAAAAGAACTGTAACTCTAGAACAGTAGGGGAAGTGTCTCTGAAAGTACACTATAATTTTATTTAACAAAGACTTAAAGAAAAAAGGGAAATACTACTGTTTCCAATAAACCAAATCTACCTTTAAGTCTGGTCAATTTGTATGCTGGCATAAATTAAGACACAAAACATAGACCAATTCTTTCACAAGTACAGCTTTTCTTCACACCGTTTAATAATGCAAACAACTGTTAGGAGTAAACATAGATTTTATCTGCTTAAAAGGAAACTGAGATGAGCTGAATAGACCTGTTACCCTTCCTGCAGGAAAGATGTTCAATTTACAAACACGTTTCTAGAGAGCTCTTTTTGTTTGTTTTCATGGAATACTATGCCATCAGAAATGAAAGTCTTCCAGGTGACAAGGATAGTCACAGCATAACGCCACTAAGAGATGCATGGAGCTATTTCTGTACACAATTTTGTGTACAAATACCTATTTTTATGTAATATTTCCATCAGAATATGTAAGTAACTATGTACAGACAGTGCATAAGGCTACAAAACTACAGAAGTTTTCTGTGGACTCTCTATATTACCTACCCGCACAGCGAGACAGAGCACGTGTTCTTCTTAATAATACAGCTAAGTATAATACATAGTTTTATAACAACGATTGATTACTGAATATTGATTTAAAAGTGGCTTAATTCTGAAACAAAAAACCCCCAAAAGATTTGAAACTTCTTAGACATTGCACATTGAGATAAGCAAAAGTAAATCGTTTAAGCTCAACTATATTATGCGGCTTTGAACAAAAGTGTATCCACTTTATCATTTGCATACCACTATGATTAACCAGTTACCCTGATCAAAACCTCAGCTCTGTGAAAAGCATGAATGTAATTTTAAGTGCTAAGTAGAAACTACTAGCAACACAGGAAAGTAATTAAATTTGTCTTTTTCTGAAAACTCTTCAGATTTCAAATCACATCTGATACTTCCAAAAGTATTTTATATTCGGCCAAGATGAGCAAAGTTTCCTCTCTATTTCAATTAAACAATTTCAGCATTGCTTTTAACACGGCTAGGTGTAGGAAAGCGTCACTTACCAGAAGTGACCACAAAGCGGTGCTATTTGAACAAAAAAGCATTTTATTTCGTCCTTAAAATGGGATGTACTGAATAACTTTTTGTGTAATAACCTTTGGTTTAAAAAACAACCCACAAAAGAGCCAGGTTTCATGTGAATTGTTGTCAAAACTGGCTGATGATAACATGTAGCCCAGCTGTCCATACAAAAAACATTTTCTTTTAAGCTTTTGAAATTGTCCAGCATTGAAACCTTACAACAGTAAGCTTACAAGAAACCCATGATAGTTGTAAAGGGATTAAATGTCCTGTGCAAGGATCTACACCATCATTGAAAATCATTGGCTTAAGCTAGCTGGAAAGTAAACACACAGCGTATTCACTTAGCCTATCTTGCCGTAGTAGATTTCAAAACTAAAATAATAACAAACCAAAACATTTGTCATCAAAACGTTCACCTAACGCGTTCACAATATTCACCAATACTGTAGCGTTAGCGTCATGAGCTCATTCGTTGCGTTATGCAACCTCCTTGACCATTACAGAGTGTAAAAGGCTACTCGATTGTAAATAAAGCCCCGTGCTAAGACTATAGCTCGGCTCAAATTCTTGAATTTCAGCATCTTCCATTTGTGCAAGTATACCACGACACGACTGAAGCGGGAGCAGAAGCACTTTCGCCCACGGTGACGCCCGCAAAGGCGTGAGCGTTAAGCCAGGCGATCAGAAACCCCTCAGACAGGCGTGAGGAGATGAAGAGCTGCTTTGGGCCCAGCGGCATCGCTGCCCTCTCAGCACGTCCCCGCAGGAAGGCAAGGGGCTCAGCCCAACCGCCCCAGGGGAAAGCTGGCCTCCTGCTTTCAGAGCTCCTGTCGGACTGGGCAAAAAACACAAGGGAATCCAAACGGATGTTGTTTTTATAGATTTTTTTTTTTTTTTTTTTTTAACTTGCCGGGGCCTTTCCCTGCCAGATCTCGGTCTGGCGGGTACTCCTGAGAGGACACAAATTCGAGAGGCATGCTCCCGTCTGCCAGCGTGCCGTTTGCGCTAAGCCCGCCCACGCTGGGCACGTCCGAGGAAAGGGCACCCGGCTCACCGGAACCGCTCTTAACGTTTATTGCCTTTTTTCCCCCTCGGGACCCCCCCGAAGTCCCCCGCCCCCCCCCGGCCCGCTCCCTCCCTCCCTCAGCGTTCGGGCCGCGCCGCCGCCGGGCAGAAAGAGCCCGCCCCTTCCCTCGCGCTCCCTCCCGCTCATTGGCGGGCTCTGCCTCCCCAGCGCCCATTCGCTAGCTAGAGCGATCGCCATGGCGACAGCGAACGCCGTGCGGCCTAGGCGGCAGCCATGGCCGCCTACAGACCCGGGGTGCTCATCGGCAACTGGCAGGAGGAGGCGTGTTTGGAGGAGGTAGTGGCGGAGCCGGGCCCTTCCCTCCCCTCTGGCTCCCGGGGAGCCTCGCCTGCCTCTTCACCTCACGGTGTTTCCCCCCGGTTTTTTAAATTCCGTTTAAACCCGAGACTGTGAGTGCTGGATAACATGTCTGCCCACTCTCTCTCCTTTGCGAGCAGGTCCGGCTGAGGGATTTTATGCGCAAAAGAGAACGAGGAGAACTTTTAATACAGAAAATAAACAAACTTCAAGATAATCTTTTAAAGAAGGTAATTTTTTAAGAAGGTTATGCCAATCCTCTATGACTCCACGTAGAATGGCATAGCCATTATTAGAGTTCTCTTATGCATTAAGAATGCTATGGATTAGCATTTTATATGCTAAAAGACTTCTGATATTAGGTTCAGATAATTCTGCTAAAAATTATGTATATTTTAATTTAGATACAGCTGTCGGTATCTAAGGATGGATTTCTTCATTTTGGAGACACCGTGATGCTTTTGAACCCAGACAACAAATCCTCAGTGGAGAATTACCCTGGAGCGTGCGGCAGTCTGACTCTGGCAATTAATCTGGATGAAATATCCATGTATTCGGCCAAATCAGTGCAAGCCCCTCGTGGAGTTAGCGCAGTCGAGAGTGTGGACCCTGTGGGTCGAAATACTTTTTGTATTTCAAGGTTTGGTACTTTATTCTGAGTTGTTTTCAACCATTATGTTAGCTTTCAGTATCTTGTTTTGAGAAACGTGCAATGGAGTTTGCTAATATACAAATGAATTTGAGTAAGATTAGTTTATTTAAAAGAAAGATACTTACCTTGGGTGATGCATTAAGCTTGATTCTGCTCCGCATATTACTGTGAACAATTCCAAGGAAGTTGAAATCAGCTTAGAACTGGTGTGAAAACAGAATCGAGTTCACCGTATCATTTGGTAAACTCTGCAGCTGTTTTTCACGCGGTCATATTTCAGCTGTAGAATACAAAACATGTCCAAAAAGCCCTTAGTATTATTATTCGTTCTCCTGCAAATAAGGTCTCTGAAGCAGAAATTTGTGTCAATGCTTTTGCTGTACACGAAGTGGACAATGTTTCTGTGGTCCTAAAAAAACCCCTAAGCAAACAGCATATTCTCTCTCTCAAAAACATATTTAATTCCAGCTGTTTGTGGGAGAAGAAACAGAACAGGGTCCTGCTCAACAGTGGAAGGCTCTGCCTGAGTGCATGTATTTAACAATAATAATAGTGCGTAAGAGTACAAACTAACCCATATAATCCTGATTGAGCAAAACACTGGGTTAGACCTAAGAAAGAATTTTGATGCCAAGAGCATAATTTAGGCCTTCTAGAAATGCAACCAAAATATTTTTGCTTAGCTGCTGTCTGATCTTACAGTCGCTGGCACTGAATGCTATCAAGTCCCTCATTAACTGACTACTAAGTTCATCAGCTGCATAAGTTTTTTTTATGCTGAATATACTTAGAAAGCCTAGCACTTAATTTAGTCATTCTTTAATGTAAAATACAGAAATCGTTCTGGAAATAGGGATATACCAGCACGTATGTTGATGTAATGAACCAAATTATTGAATATCAGTTACATATCTTATTAGCAACATATGTTAAGTTACAGACAAACACAAACACAGACTGTTCTGCTTTTAGTCTGTGATTTTTCAGATGCTTGTATTAAGTATATTTTAAAGGGGGCCTCAGTGCTCAATTCCCATTGATTTTCCATTGGATGTTACTTTTCCACCCCACATGTTAATGAATACGTCATAAAAAGTAATCAATAAAGTCTATTTCTATTCTGCCAAATATTTTAACCAGTAAGTCAAGTATGAAATGTCTTTTCAGTTAAGATATTTTACCTATTTTTAAAGGTAAACTTAATACAAAGCGTTGCCACAAGACCTAACTATAGAACAAAACAAAACTAAAAAGAATAGTAAAGCTGATTATTTGAATGTCTCTTTCTTCCTTTTTACGATTTTAACAGGGTTGATGGAGGTGCAGTGGGTGAACCGATTAGATTTGGGCAAAACTTTGGTCTTGGGACAACAGGAGGGTTTTCTGACCAAATGGTAAGGCAGTAAAGTTGCAATGAAAGCATATACTGATAGTGTGCATTTAATTACTATATATATATAAAACTGTACAGTGGTTCAACATCTTAGCTTTACAGAGCAGATTCAGAATCATACGTAGATCAAGATAAGCAATACCTATTTAGAAAGTTTGTGCAACTTACCTGAGATCAGGTGTGCAGGCCAAGGGGGCTGTCAGCCAGAATGACTGGATAAAGGAGATTTAAAAAAAAAAAAAGAAAAAAGGAAATGAAAATTAGCTTGTGAATCATGAAAGAATTCATTAGAGGGAGATTTTTTTTTTTACTTTTTCTTTAAATAAATCCAAAATGGGAAGATTTCATTTCTTGTGTTATGGGTTTTGTATGTGTAGCTTTAGCTTGGCAGACTGATTTTTCAGGAGCTGAGAGAAAATTTTTTGTGTTGAAAAATGTTTTTTAAAATTATGTATCTTGTTTCTTTTATATTTATACTGCCCTTAACATATATTTTTATTTACAGTTATATCTAGCAAGTGACCATAAATCATTTATAAGATTTGCTAAAAAATCTTACCTTCAGCAAGTATTTTTGACAGATGAGCTTTCCTATTTGACTTGCTGGCAAGCTACCTTCTTGGACCCACAGCTGCGTCTTGAATATGAAGGATTTCCAGTTCCTGTAAGAAATTAAAACTGTAGAAAATGTTATGATGATTTAATTGAAACAGTAGATGGAGTACTTAGAAAAAAGTTGTGTCCATTTTACTCACATATTTTCCTTATGTAAGTTCTGACCTGTAATTTCAGGAAGGGGGAGAGGGAAGGAACAATCTCTTTAACCAGGGAATCTGCATACGTAACTATTAGGTTCTGGTGTTCATTTTGAGGTTGACTTGCTCAGTTTTTCTCATCAGAATTTTTTAAAGGTCGACATTATCGTGTTGTGAGGGTGCAGGACTTGAAATCTGCTTTTCAGGACTTCTGAGCACTAAATTCCATTTCCAATATTAGGAGCTGTGATTAATTGAGAACTCCCGTACATTAAATTTAAAAAGCATTAAAAAAACCCCTCCAAGGCACCTGAATAAGTGGATGCTTTTCCAAATGTGGTTTTGTAAATACATTAAGCAGGTGCAGTATTTTCCTGTTCCGCATAACTTCTAGGCTTCCTGAAGTGCTGGGTGTATAGCAAAATATCACAAATACAACTGTTCCTCTACAGCCTTGAACTGTGACTCGTTTACATGAATCAGCTCACTAATAAACACAGTCAAAATTATGTAATTGTTAAAGACAACATTCTTTATTCACAGTATTGGTAAATGGGGGTGACTAAAAATTAATTCTGTTATACATAAAAAATTGCAAATTGGTAAAATACAAAGGTCCATTTCTAGGCTGTCTCTCCAAACCATCTGGATCTCTCATATGGCAAATATCAGTTATAAGCGGAACTACCCTGATGGCACAGGCCACTGGAATGACTCTCTACTACTTGCTTGGCTTTATTTTATTATATTTTGTTTTATTTTATTGTATTTTTGAAGTGCCCAACACAAGGGAGTGGAATGGAATGTATTGGACAGGAGAATGTGTCTGACCTGATGGCTAAGCGTTTGGCTGGTCTGAGCTATTAAGACAGTTGTGTTGAGAACTGATAAGGTGTAAAATATCTCACTATCAATAATGTACAGCAGTCTCAGAGTGATACAGAGCAATGCAGGCTTACACTAAGCAGTAAATAAAAGCATTTAATTTGAATAAGAATAGTTAAAATTAGTGTAAAAATCTCTGTCAAGTGTCTTCCCTTGTTTTTTTTCCAGGCAAACTCTAAAATTATTATTACTCATTGCCATACTAACCGGAGCTTAGCCGTTCCAAGGAACTTTTGGACAAGGTAAGATTAATTTATAACTGGCAGGGATGTGCATAATGATGTGCCGACATCAAGAATTACTGTAAGAAGCAAGATAGTTGCTTTAGGAACGCACTGAGGCAATGGAAAAGAACACAGAATGCACATTCTCCTTTCCCTTATTTTATTTCTGGGCTGTAATGTGTGCCACTGGGATGCTGCAGACAATGAGCTCAGTCTTACTTGTTTTTTTTTCTTTTTAGGTCATATCATATCATGCTTCTAGCCTTCTCTAGTTTCTTGGTGGTTCTCCCTTTGAATATCTTGAGCAATTACAGTTGCTTGGGGTTTTTTTGAAGAAAAAAATGGTATGCTAAGAAGCGTAAGGAGTAATACAACTAAATAAAAACACACTGCATAAAACTGTATGTTGCTTATGTCCATATGAATCAATCTCTCAACCAACTGAAGTTAATCCAACAATCCAAGTTAATATGCATATATTAAATTAATATCGATTAAGCATTGTTAAGTAGTATACCAATTGTTTCCCATTGAATTCAGAGCAAGATGTGACTGAGGATTTGTATCAGGTTTCTGAGGACGAAACAAGGTCTGAAAGTTTGAGGCTGAAACAGTTATTAAGTAGCCAGAGTCTTCCTCAGTCAGAGAGGAGTGGTAATGTGAATGGTGATGAGAACCTAACCAGCTTGTACATACTGAGTCAGTGTGTCGGTGCCTTATACTGATGGGGCTGCTTTAGCTCTGAAGCTAGAAAGGTGGCATTTCCCTTTGATTTCAAATTCCTGAATTATTCATAGGACACAAAGTGGGCTATTGTGTTTCTTGTAAGGGTCTGATATTTGAAAGTGCATGGTGATATTTCTGAATAAGCCAAGAGAAACATGAGAAAACCTTGAACAATTTACAGATAATGCAGATTTGCTGAAGTTGTGTAGATATTAATTCCCCCTGCCCGTCCCCTTTTATTTGACTTTGCAGGTCTTATTTTGGAAAAGAATATGAAGTAATTTGTCACACTTACCTGGACTCCCATAAAGCTGAAGAAGATAAGAATTACTGGGTAATAGTTACAGGAAATCCCAGCGATGAGGACGGTACAATGATTGATAGACCCAGCCCTCGCCCAGGCGGGACCAGAAAGAACGGGTTTCATGAAGAGACATAGAATACAAAAATCCCAGACTACAGCCGACAGAGGTTGATGAGATTCTAATTCTTGGTTTTTCTGTTCAGATTTTAGAGATGTTTGTTTTAAAAATGGAAATGAAAGTCTACCATTAGTAATATTGCATAATCTCATTAACTCATCAAGGTTATACAGTGGGCAAAAACCAATAAAATTTGATGAACCATGCACAACATCAAAAATTCATGAATCAGGAAGGGTTCATTTTCCCATTTTCATGTTCACTGATGGCAAAAGATGTCAGAATCCAGGAAATCTCATATATTTTCACAACGTTACTGGCCTTCAGAGTTTATTTAACCAATTCTTCCAAAACCAAACCAGTGTCACACTTTAAAAAGGATGAGCGTACAGTTTCCAAAACACTGAAAACCAAACTCATGAAAGCTGTCATGGGATACTTTGACATTTAAAGTTCATCTGAAAGAAACTTGGTTATTAAGCTTGTTCCACGCTCTGTCTAGCACAATGTTGCCAATTATTAAAAAAAATCACAAGTGAGGTCTCTTTATCTCGAGATTGGCTTCAGATTTATGGGAATTAATTAAAAAACCTTCGTCCATGTATTCTAAACATTTAAATGCCAAGTAATCAAGAACTCGAGCACAGTGATACAGACTAGAGACTTCCGACAGCCTTATCCATGCGTCACCATGTTCCGTTTGCCTCCCACCCTCAGAATTTTTCAATCCATAATCATTTCTACCAAGTTTGACAGCAAGGTAAAATGGTCAAAGAAAATTAAGCCCCCACAAGTTTCATGAAAATAAATGCCAAAGTAGGAAAAGAATAAGAGCCACTGTAAGTTTATCCAATAAGAAAAAGATTGTAGTCTATGTTCATACCTAATTAGACACCAGAGAATCCGCATGAAAGAAATGGCCCAAGAACAGTAAAAATTTCAGCTGGAACTCACATTTTCTTATACAACAAAATCAACCAAGCATGAGATGCAAAGACATGGAAAACAGATGTCATTACTTCATAGAGTTACCTGTCTTTATATGGAAGCTGAAACAGCACCGCAGAGAATCTTCTTAATGTATGCCATTCCATTATATCCATTTAGTAAAGCTACACGTATACATATTGCATTTCTTACTGTACCACAAGAGCGGGCTCTTTCTGCACAAAGTAAGTGAATTTCTGAGTAAAATACTACATAAATCTCCATTCTCAAAAAGGATTCCAAAGATCTTCAATATTCAAAGGTCAAATAAAACTTTTTAAGTTTTACCAAAACAAACCCACTAAACTTTCACAGAAGAAGGGACCAATCCAAACACGTTGTGTCTTCAAGCTCTATCCCAGATAGACTGTCTGTTTCAAACCCACTGGCAAGGCTTCAAAAGTTCTTGCCTTTGTTCAATATAAATTAAATCAGCAGACTGCAGACTAGGCTAACTAGCACTCGGCATACAGGGTCTCAGCGCAGGAGACATTACGGTTCTGTGACATGCAGGTTTGCTTTGGGGGAGTGTATCACAGAAGACAGTTTTTGAATCGCACTCCTCGTGTGCAAACGTTCACAGATCTGTTGTAGATGGGGTATTATAGAGGAACTTATCTTCAGGAACTTTTTCTTCCACTTTTTGTTTCACTTTCTATGTAAAGATAGGAAACCTGGCATGTGGCAAATGATGCATGTTTTTATAGAGGCACTGTTGTTACTCCAACTTACAGAGATTAAAATTCTGCACATTTTCACAATAGATTGATGTAATTCTGCTTTGATTTTGTAGGTATTAAACTAGAAAAACTTAGGCTGCGCGAGTGCACTGCAGCGTTTCTACGTTGACCACTGTGGACATTTATTGGTGATAGCTATTTCGAATCTGGCAAAGTCTCTTTCCTCTTGGTTAAATGTAAGAAGCAAGAAGAGGCCTTAAACCAAAACCATTGCTGAAACAAAGCTTTGTGTGAACTCATGCAGGAATGAGAACTGTGTGGGCAGAGTGCCTTGGCCGGCTAGTGTTATGGATAGGAGTGTTTGTGTGAGCGTGTGTGCGTTTGTGTGGGAGAGAAGCAACGCAGCCTGTACGAAAACAAGTTTTGTAAAGTCCTAGAGGAAAACCAAAGAGATAAACAGATACAGAAATGAGTACAGAAGCAGGTAATGTTGGAATTAGGTGCTGATTAAAAGTGGCTTGGAGACTCTAGTGTGTGTTTTGATCGGTCTGTGCTCATGGGAAAGGACTTCCTGAGCTGCTGGAAAATAAACAGGATTGAACCAACAATTCCTGATTCCATTATCAGCTTTTCTTCTTACCTAATACAGTTTTAAAACCACAGACTTATGCATAGCTTCTTATATAATATAATACATATTTATAATTCAGCTGATTTGTGATATCGAATACAGATATTTATCTGTTACCTAGTTTTTCTTTTAAAAACTGTTTTTTACACTTCTTAATATTGTCCACATGATGGCACCACATTTTTCTAAACAGCACAATTGTTGCTACGTATGTAAAACAACCTGAAACGTTTAAATCCAAATGAGTCCCTGATACAATGCCACAAAAGCTAACCAAGTTAAATCAGGCTTGAATTCTGGGCTAGGAGATGTCGTTAATGTTTTATCATGTTTTTGGAAAATAAAGGTAAGCAACAAAGGTAGATAGAAGAACATAGAACACTGTGTATTGCATACAATCAACTTCTTAAAGCTAATTGCAATATTAATTGATTTGTAACCAAAACATACTTAGAGGAAATTATCTTTAGGAGCTTTTTCTTTCACTTTCTATGTAGAGATATGAAACCTGATGTGTGACAACCAGTGCATGTTTTTATAGGGGCACCGTTATTACTTAGTCCAATTTATAGAGATTAAAATTCTGCACATTTTCACAATAGATTGACATAATTCTGCTTTGATTTTGTAGGTATTAAACTAGAAAAACTTAGGCTGCGTAGAATGCACTGCAGTCTTTCTAGTTTGGCCACTGTGGACATTTATTGATAAACACAGGATTTAACAATAAAGAATTATGGGACTGAATATTAGCACAGAATCTGAACAATCCTGCAGCTGCCAGTTAGAGACACAATACGGTCTAGTGGGTGGGGTAATGGAGATCCGAACCATGCTCCAGACCTGAGCATTGTGTAGCCAATGGCAGGCGCTGTATTTCGCTTGTCCTAGTACTGCGTGTCATGAAATATGGGCAGCGATGCTTGCCTCGTTTGCAAAGCACTTTGACACATATACCAATGAAAAGCAAAATCACGTATTAAGAAAGCTTTTAATGCTTCTTCCAAATTAGACCCAATATGGATAGCTCTACAACGTACATTATGGGAAGATAAAACTCACTCTGCCTCCATTCCAGGCAGCTCAAAAGCTGTTAGCATGAAGCTGATCCTGAGCTATTAGTCCTTGCTGAGGGACAGGGTGCATTAGTTCAGATTCAGTGCTGTGCTAGTATAGCTTTTCATAGGCCTGAGGCACAGAGAGAACTCACATCTGCGCATGTTTTGCTGTGCAGATGTGTGTTAGCAGCACGATATTGAAGTAAAGAAGAGGTACAGAGAATTCAAAAAGTCAGCAAAGAAAAGCGTCATCCTTCTAGTAAGCTCACACACTGGTAACACTGGAAAATGAAAATCCAGTTTTAAATCTGCCTTTTCACTTTCCCTTTCTTTTGCTTCCCCAACTCATATTTCACATCACATCACTTCTCTTGTGCCATGTCATCTAGCCCAAACTTACTGATTTCTCGTGGTTATAAAGTGTTCCTCTAGCCCTCAGCACAAGTCCCTGGCCCCTCACCCTAATCACACCAGTATCTTCAGAGGCTGCTTTTCTTTTCAGTGGTTGTCATGAAGTATTGTTTTAGCTCAGGCAGCTGATCAGAGGAGGAGGCCATATGCAGGCTAAGTAACTGGATAAAACATCTGAGGGGGGAAAAAAAAAGCAAAAAAAAAAAGCACAGAGAACATTACAATAAGAAATTCCACACAGCAGTGGAAGAAAATATCCAAGCACTGGAAAATTTGGTGGAGTTGGCAGGTAAGAGGGTGATTTTGATAACATCTGTGCCCACTCACCCTAAATTAATATTGCTGGTCTGTTGTAATTTCGGGGGGGGGGGAGGGCGGGGGGGAATGTTCTTTTAAAACCATAGTTGTTGCTTTAGAAACACTTAAGACTTTTTAATGCATGAAAACTAAACTAAGGGGACCACAACATAAAAATACAGATGTGAAATGCAAAATACGTTGAATACTAGTGAAAATTAGGAAATCTCTAGGTCATTTTGTCAGCTACACCTCTCTTCTAATTCTGTTCTGTTTTAGGCTTTGTTCCAGGTCGTGCCTCCATTCTGTGCCTGACCTGCCATTTTTCCCTGCCTGTATACAGTACAGAGAGGGGCAAGTCACAGTTTGCTAGCTCCCCTCTTCATGCTGGTTTGACTTCATCCTGGAGGCCGTAAAAGGGAATCTAATCCTCAGTGCTGCATTCCCTTGGGTAAGAGGAGGAGTGGAAAGACCTGTCACCTTGCTGGATGTGTGCTATTTCAGCAGGGACATGAGCAGCCATAATAGCGTCAACTGCATGATTTGCATGATAGGTTAGCATTACTTATAATGAGAGGGACAACTTGCCATAAAGACCAAGGGAGACCCGCCCATTTTGGTTTGTTTGGTTTTGGGGTTTTTTTGTCAACACTGCGTATGTAAGTGTCAACAATTGACACTTTTCTTCATTTTTTTCACTGGTGGGCTTGTGCAAAGCAATGTCTTTCATGCGAGAGAACAGAATCATCAGTACTGCACTAGAAAGCATTGCTACACCAGAGTCACTTAGCTTTCTCTCAAGAAGTTTCTATATTTTTTGGCAAGGAGGGCTCAAAGCGCAGTAGAATAGGCACAAACATTAAAAAATGCCTGATGACGTTAATACCCACATTCGATGATGAAATTAATTCATACACATGCATCTCTGCTGTATGTTTATACGAGAAGCTCAGAGCTAATTTCCCAACATCTGTTAAATGCTGCTTCATACAGTACGTCAAAACAAAACTAAACAGACCATCCAGTTATAGGCCAGCTAGTATATATGTTTCTATAATGCTGGTCTTGTTTTAATTATAGGCTCCTTGGGGCAGGGACCATATCTTAATCTTTTTCTTCAAATACGAACAACTACAGCACAGAAATTCAGTAAGTAATAGCATAAAGCTATTATTAAAAGTGGTTGTAAGATGACAAGAAATTGAAGTAGACCTGGTGCAAATAACCAGAGATACAGGCATATGAAATCTACACATAAACCAGCTCCAAATAGTAAACCCTTAGTGTGGGGTATGAAGATGCAGCTGCCCAAGTAATTCTGACGTTAATAGGAGTTGCTAGGAGAAGAGCCCGCAAACCACAGTGCTGTCCCTGTGGGTCTGACAAACCCACAGAGGGGAATAAGAATTATACATGGCAATATTTATTTTTATATATATATTTAGTTATTTAATTATATGGCATACTAGTTAAAAATACCTAACCAACTGTTAGCATAAGTTCCATTTGCAAAAGTGACACCGGTCCTGAGAAATTGAAGAGCTGTTTCTGCAGCTTGTTCACGTTAAAACTGTTAGGAATTAGGTTATACGTACCTTTGGAGATCTTAGTCTAAGAAAATCACTTTCAAAAATGGCATTTAGCTGTTTCTGAAAATGTTACCTGTAATATTTACAAAAACATTAAATCCCTAAGCAAAATGAAAGCAAAAAACTAGTGAACAAGCAAAGCACTGAATTAAAGTATGTGTTATATTTCCTTTATAGGCAAAACCTCTTTAAACTCCTAAAATGCTAATTAGCATGGATTATTGTTATAGGGTCTCTAAAAGATGAAACACAGCAGTTTATGAAATCCACATCAGACAGCAATTTCTGTCCTTCCTCCCTGGTTTCCTACCACTCCTCTTGCTTGGGCTTTCTGCCTCTTCTACATCCTGAAGAAACAACTGAGCAGTTGTTTGGGGAAAAGTTTAAGGTTCATCAGCTTTTCCGGTCTTTTTGCTGACAATTTTGGCAGCATTAGTTTAGCCAGAACACCCAAGACGTATTATAGTCTCACAAATAACCAGTGAATTTAACTGACCGTGAAAAGAGGCAGATTTTGCCATATAAATATACATATATATGAATGTATATAGAAATAAAAATTAATTGGCACTACACATACACACACTAGGTACTTTAATGCTGATGCAGAAATAACATGTAGTTCAGTGTATGCAGAAGAACAATCTTTCCTCATCTAAAAATATTTATTGGTTTCTTTTGAAACTACCTGAACTACTTAGTTCTTTCAATGTAATCTTAAGTGGTCAGGGACATATTTAGGTCTGATTATAAATGGCTCCAAGGCATCACATGGTAATCCAGAATAACACTCTAGCTACACTTACTGCTTCACCATGCCCCCTTTTTTCTTATTCATCATCATTCCCCTTTCTGCTTGCTGCACAATTGTGTCCTCAAATCCAGCTGACCTCCGGTTCTACTCATAGTCTCACAGAGAAACTAAAAAGTTGCCTGGAGACAGGCCAACTTACGAGCTCTTTGTTCCTCCTAATCCAGTCAGTGTGATAATTCTTTCTAGAACATGTTGAGTAGAGGACCTAGATCACTTTACTGTGTGGTCTATAATTCATAATTACAACAAAAGCAACTTTTAACCTTGGTGGCATACGTTCTGTGATAAGGTCCTAATTTATTTTACTCTGTTTTCTGAATTTGCTGCCAAAAAGGCAGTTGAAATTTGCTCTTCAAAACTTTCTTACTGAAACACCAGCTTTGGATCAAACCAGGAATTCTGGCAGAAGTCACCGTACTGTACAGAAATATTTACGACCAATAAAACATTTTTAGACCTTAAATCAAACAAATGTTAATAATTTGAGCAGGTTGCTGTGGTATTGGTAAAATGTTTTTTGGGAGTCGCAAGCAAACATAGTTGAATCCATCAGCATTCAAACTCTTTAACAGAATGGGCAGCTTGAAGGGTAACTAAAGAGTGCCTCCTGCCTTATTGCCTAGAGAGGGGAAGCCAGCCAGGATAAAGGAGAAGGTCTGAGCATGAAACTGCAAACCTTACAGACTTAGTGCCGTTAACTCTGGCCTAGCAAGTTCTTGAAGAAAGT
This sequence comes from Aptenodytes patagonicus, assembly GCF_965638725.1. Taxonomy (NCBI): domain Eukaryota; kingdom Metazoa; phylum Chordata; class Aves; order Sphenisciformes; family Spheniscidae; genus Aptenodytes; species Aptenodytes patagonicus. Next base: position 5,445,102 of record NC_134958.1, on the reverse strand, counting down.
GGTCAGCTATGGTAAGCACCGAGACAAGCATCCGAGGAAGAGGCAGTCACCCAGTGATTAGGTGGCCACATAGCTGCATGGCATTACAAATTCATGCTTATCCCTATGGTGAGGTAAAATGTATAATAGATCATAATTACAAAAATGGGGAGTGGACTAATTTCTTATGTACATGGTAAATCAATGCAGCTCAGGTGAGGGGCAATAACTAACTCTGCCTTTTGTTTTTATGGCACCACAGATCAGTGATCATAGTAGATAGAGGTAAAGAGTGAAGAGACTACCCGGGCCAAAAATCCCCTATGTTTGACCTTTGTATCTCCGTTCACTGTTTCAAACAAAGACAAAACTCCTTCCGCTTCCCTAGCTAATACCGATAATGGTAATGATAATTCTGCACTTTGTCATACATGCACCATGTGCCCTTTCATCCCTCATTTACCATATCCGTGCATCAGCATCCCTCCCCATTAAATGGGCATAACTCTTTCCTAAAGGAAGACAGTAAGAAGTCTTTTGTGGATGTTTATTAGGTGCCCGTAAGAACAACACAGAAATATTACAAAGAAAATGTTATCGTTGTTCTTAGGTGTCCTGACATTCTAAAATTTACCATAAAATTTGTCTGCATATATTTGGTCTCAAATGGCACCAAATTTCACAGGTTGAATTAATAAAGGTATCACTTTTGATTAAGTTATCAATTTATCCAGACAAAAATTCTCTGGATCTAGTCTCTTTTCCCCACATTCTTTTTTCAGACACAAATGACAATTTGTTTAAAACGGATCCGTGTAGCTACCTCAATCATTACAATGTGTGACCTTTGACACAACATAGCTTAGTGTTCTCACTGCTCATCGAAAATTTTTATGCTTCCAGAAGTACTTGTAATTCAACATTTTCCTCTGTCCCATACTAATTAATATCTAACTATATATCAACTGATTGTGCCACGTTAGGCGGTTACGGAATTTTGTCCTTAAGTGCTAACTGATTTTAAACAGTATCACACTTTGCCACTAGTGAATGGTTTCTACTGAACACTAGGCTTTATACAGCATTCAGAAACACCAACACAAATTCCTGCTTCCTATGACATTAGCTTAATAAGGATTTGGGGAATAACCATTTGCACTATACGGTTGATGTGTGCAGCCTTTTCATCTAAGCAATTATTTCTGAGAACAGAACATTCATTCATCACAGAAAGAATTGAGGCAAAGTCGATTTATACCACATATTTGGCCAGTTACACGACACAACCGTTAGCTGTTTGGTTTTAGAAGTTAAGCGTTACATATAAGCCAACAAGTGGTGAAGGTCTTTTGGTCAGCCCATGTAACCTATAGCAATTTTAGGTTTTCTGCAATAACGCAAGGCTCATATTGTAGAGAAAGATGTCAGAATTGGTATAAATGCACAATAATGATTTTTCAAGCATATTTGAAGCTATTCTATGAAAGAGAACTTATTAACGTGCTGGGGTAGGGCAGCAATTTTTCCAAATGAACAGTGTAATTAAGTGAGCACAATCCTCCCGTGTAACTGTCATGAAGAGAGTATTCATCACCTAGAGTTCTTGTGCATGCAACGTAAGAGCATCGTCGGCTAAGACAGGCTTCCTGAGGGTGGGACAATGAAGTTGAAACTGAATTGATAGGCAATGAAAGGAGTCCTTAAAGAGTTTGGAAAACACATCCATGAGAACAAAATTCCAGAGAAAAAACACAAACTAAAGCTGTTCAAAATATATTTAAACTTGCAAAGCTATCTGTCCCTGGGGAGAATCCAATATGATGTTAAGCTTCTGCAGGTGAACATAGGTTATTTTCCCCACAGAAATAAACAATGATCTTTACCATTTAGTAGTCAAATATAGCCATAGTTATACTCTTCGATAACAGTCTATGAAGTTTTGTGTTGATACTTTTCTCCCTTATTGATGAAAGTTAAAAAAGTTCACTTGGAAGAGTGTTTAAGAGATCAAAAAAAAAAAAATCTTTGCCACAGTTAAAAACAGTTTGCCTCATATAGTTCCTGTTACTGCAAAATGATCCTGGTACGATAAAGCCACTGGTTATGAAATAAAATGTGTATTGGGTTTACATCTCAAAATTCATTAATCTGTGTAACGTTTGTATGTTGAGTACAGTCAGGGCAACACCTAATAAGTTATAATTAATAGCTTCACTTAGGTAAAGAAAACAAACCATTAGTGAGGTGAATCTATTTTAGCCGATTTTGCCAATTACTACATTACATTCTTCCAATCCAGAAGAACATTAATGCAAAACATGAATGGCTGGGCAGGCTTTTGAAAAAAAGAACTAAACAGAAACGTAGCTCCCAAAATTGGTTATGAGAGTATTAACTGCTGAGATTAGCCACTATGCCCAAAACAGTACATCGCTGCTGTGGTAAATTGCATACAGCAGAATAAACATTCCAGGAAGTTCTAATTACCTTAGTTATGAACTTTCATTGAGCCATATTTCTGATTCAAATGCATCTACCTTCGCATTCCAGTCCTCTGAATTCTGTCTCATGAAGGTACGTACACAGACAGCAAAGAAATCACATTGCAACAATCTGCTGGAAGAAAATAAAACAAATTCTTTAGTCTCTTACTGCAAAAAATGCTCCTCAGACTTCTTATAATTGTTTTCTGAACTCTTCCCACCTTGTAAACATCTGTGCTAAAAAGAGCGGATGCCAGAGTGTCTCGTTTAATGCTTTATTCAGTAGTAAGGATGCTGTTCCTCCTTGATGCTTTTTGGCACACGCGTCCATTTTCAAGGCTGCATCCAAGGCCACAGTGAGGGTGGGTGGCCTGGAGCTAGCTGGAGAAAAGAGTTGCATCCTCCTCCAACCCCCCTCCTGTTCGCATTTGTCTTTGCTCGAGCGGTCTGAGACCAGCACAAGCTGTTCCCCCAGAGTCAAGGAAGCAGGAGGGGAAGATGGAGAAGTGAGACTGGATGCACAGAAGAACATGCTTGGGCTCAGTAGTTAGGCTGAGAACACCTGAGAGCTGCTTTACTGAATTCAGCCGTTAGTGAATTACTCCACACTGCTCTTGGGAGACTGGAAAGGACTCTTGCACACTGAGACGACGATTTTCTCTCTCCTGTCATTCTGCTGCTCTAGGTAAATGCTAGCTTTGCCTGTAGCTACTCTGGCTGTATTTGTCCATACAGAGTTTTAACAGCCAATTGCCATGAAATTCTTTAATAAAGACATTAGAATAATGGATAAAAGTATAGTTTTAGAGCATAACCTAGCTGTATATTTTAAATGGCATAAAGTGTTTAAGGATAAAGAATAGCTGAGGACTAAGAAAAATATTATGACTCAGAAAGTAGTGTAGGCCAAATAAAAAATACAAGTTAATGGTTATTTTCAGCTGGGAAGGATATTAACAAGGGGAGATCCCAAGACCTACACCAAAACTGGGGTTAATTTAATATATTTACTACTTATCTGGAAAGCAAGCATGCAATAGCAGAGACAGCATAATTGGGAAATTTTATGTGATTGTTTAGAAAAGCCACAACTTTAAAAAAAAAAAACAAAACCACAAACCAACCCTAAAGGAAGAAACCAGACAAGATGGCAGCTGAAATTTAGTGTAGGTAAGTGTGAGGTAATGTGTATTGAAAGGAACAATTTGAACTATTCATATACACTGATGGTTTGCAAAATCACTCAAGAAAAAGATCTAGGCGTTACTGTGGACAGCTTAATGGAAACTTCTACTCAGTGCACAGTAGTGGTCAAAAAAGCAAACAAGATGTCAGGCTATATTAAAGATGGATTAGAGAATAATACTGGAAATAATAACAATACCATCAAATACATCAATAAAGTATTCTACGTTTTAAGATTAGCTTATTTTGCTTTCATTGTCTGAAAAGAAATAGGAATCCCTGGAAAAGGGAATTAAAAGGGATTTAGAGGCATGGATAAACGTCTATAAACTGAAAGATTTTTAAAGGGTGTCAGAATCGTGACATCCTTCAAATTAAGTTTTTTTCGTTCAAACAACTTTTCTGGTCCTCAGTTCATCACTTTGTAAACAAGGATAGCGGGAGCCACAGACCTTTGTCGTATCTACCGAGATGAATGGATGAAAAGTAGCATACAGGCTGTGGATGAGCTTCTTGCAAGCACAAGGCCTGTGTGTCATTTCCCTGCTGCTCCAGAGAAAAAGGGAAAGGGTCAGTTCCCCACCAAACCCCTTCTCTGCTCTCCCCTGAGCCCAGTCTGCAGGGCCCAATCCAGCACCACATCTTATCCGGCTTAGATAGCTAAGAGAGAGAGAGAGAGATATAAAAATATATATATACCAGCTGATATAGCTGATGCCTATACCCAGCACCTTCTATTCAATCTTTACCCACTTCAGCAAATCCAGCCTAGCATCCTAACTTGAGACCTTTCCTCCTTTGATCCCTTCCTTCCCCTCGTGCCCTGCACTTAGGTATCTGAACTACCCTCCACAGTCTCACACCAGTTAACCCACTGCTCCCCACAGGGCTTTTTAGCCCACTTTCCCCTCAAGGCAGGCGCAGCTCACCAGCTTAGTTCCTTCAGCGTCTGCCGTCAGGATTATCAGCACTGTTGGACAGCCATTAATTTGCCTCCCCTGCAGTACCTGCACAGCAGGCCACTTCCCCGTGTTCCGCAGACCACCGATAGAAGCGCATGATGCTGTTGACTTTATCAATTACTATTCACGGTAAATGAGAAAAACTAAAATCAGAGGTTAATTTACAGCAGAGGAACACCCCCCACGCATGCACACCCCCCAGCTTAGGGCTATAGTATGCCTCAATGCATATGTTGCTTAGATATTAATTAAGGCAGAAGGTTTCTCTCCTAATTACTTGACGTGCTAGGTTGAAAGCTGTCCTGTGGATTATGGACAATGATATACAGCAACCTCTGTGGCTCTTAGGGTAGAGTACTTGCTATAAACAGGTGTCAGTTTTGTAAATTTAACATTGTTTAGTCTGAGGATAAGTGAGGAAAGCGGGAAACTCTTTTGCCCAGCAGTGGGAGGGTGTGGAGTGTTGTTTTCTGTTGAGGATTTTTATTTTTATTACTAAACTCTTGAGAGCCTAGAGATGTCACCAGGTCCTTTTGCTGTTCTGGGCTGTGAAACCAGGAGGGGAAAATATGAACTGATGCAGTTTTATATAACTTACAAATGTGTTTAGCATTTTCTGTGACAGTGAAGGCAGTCAGAAAATTTAACTGTTTCCTTTGTGAACTTTATTTTGTTTGTGTGGAAGTTTGCTCTGTTCCAGCAGAACTGGCAGTAGTCTTGTGCAGAGCAGGGCCAGGACACTTTCCCACATAAGCAAAATAAATTCTAATTACAATAAAAAGGGTAGGAAAAAAGAAAAATTAAAGTTATGCTGTGAAATGGCATTATTACCTCTCTAACAGGAAGCATATGGAATAGTAGCATGCACATAGGTCTGGGAGCCAGGAATAAATCAGTGCTAGTCTAGACATGCTGATTCCAGCTGTGGTCCTGAAACAAGCTGTTAGGGCTAGAATTTGATTAAGTCTAATACCCATCTGGAGACGATGATGAACGAAGACAGAATAACACTGTCCCATCAGAGTTGTGCTAGAGGTACTTACATTGTGGCTGGGACGCAGGCAGGAGGACGAGTTGCCCATTGTAACCCCCTCTTTCTGACAGTGACTGATCCCACAGCCAGTATCAGAAATCAGGGTGGTACATCCTATGGAATAGTGACTTATCATGTAGCCCTGTTCTCTCCAGCATAGAAAAGGGAACAGAGGAGATGTCTTTACTCAGTCCTGTTTTCCACTTCTTAGTATGGCACTCACTCATGATTTCTCTTGTGCTTTCTCCACTGTGGCTATAACATTTAATTAACTAATATTTATAAGTACCCAGAAGATGGAAAGCCTACATATTATCTCTTTAGGGTAATTACCTCACAAAAAGACATAAACAAACGTTGACCAATGATGTAATTTCAGAGAGGAAAACACTAGCAGAGTCTTACAAACCCTCACAAAAATACCTCCTACCTCCTCCTGCCTCCACTCACTTCCCCAAAACAATGAATCCCTCTCAAGCAATCTGGTATGATAATGTTTGCACCTCCTTTACTATTATCTTATTTTCACACAGCAAAAGGATCCTAATTTGTGTCTGTTTGCTTTAGCTTGATTTCTGCCATCCTCAGACAAAACTCTTCCCTCCACTACACAGACTTTATTCACCAAAGAAAAACCTCCCAAAGCCCTTGCAGACCTTATGAAAAGCGTTTTCACTCACTTGGGTTAAATGAGCACTGTGTGTTTTCTTTCTTCCTTTTTTTTTTTTTGGGGGGGGGAGGGAGTAAAAAGTAATAAATGAATCATTTCAACTTTGGGCACGAAGTTTAGGTGTTGTATTTGTACCATGCAACTACATAAACACAGAACGAGCCAGTTAACCAATGAATTGCAGGAATGAGAAGCAACGAGATGATCTAAAACATTTTAACACATTTTCCATGTATTAGCCCTTGGACTAGTTGTGTTTTGCTTTCTTACAACAGACACAAGTCAGTAAAAGTCCAAAAGGAAAGTCTGAGGTTTTACATTTCTGTTTGTGGTACAGGAAAAGGGTTACGATCTCAGTGGTTGATTCAGTGAAATAACATCTCTTTTATACACATCTGCCTAGCAAGTAGGGCGGTAGTTGGAAATACCCAATCTAAAGCATTAAAGATTTGCTGGCAAATAGCAAGGCATTTTCTGCAGAGGAGAAGTTGTTGTATTGAGTAGTCACTTTGAATGCTTAGGAGTTACAGTCAAATATCCAAACACAGTGGAGTTACACTGCGTTTATTATTTTGTCAAGTATTTAGCACACTGGGAATTGACTCTGCTGCATATTTCACATCCAAGAAGGCATGATAATAGTGGACTTAAATAAGAAGATACTTGGCAATGGTAAGTGATATTTTTATAGCAAATTATTTAGGCATCATACAGTCAGCTGTTTTTACATGTCAGTATGTATCATTTTCAACTGTTCTAATTTGAGACTTTAAAAGAGAAGAGTAAACAGATAAGAGGTAAAACCAGAGGTGCTTCACAAACTATGTTTTTGTCTGTCTATTCACTATCATTGCTGTTTTGTTTTTGAATTATATGAGAAATTTGAAGTAAATTATTGTTGTTCAATTATCAGCATGATGACTTAAAACAGAGATGCTCTACATGGAAGTACCTTAATTTAAGACACTTTTAGTTTGCTGTATAATATTTCTCCTATTTCTCCTGACACATATAAAAGCCAGCAGAGTGGACTAGAGACTTTTGTGAGTTTGTAGCTTTCTTCAGTTTTGAAGGCCTCTCTAAACCTGCAATATTATAAGAGGCGGAAAAGAAACAAAATCACAAATCAAATGATTCATTACTCAAAAGCACTTTAAATATACAAAATCTCTCTCACTGCCAATTAATCTTCATAAATAAGAGAAATGAATTAACTTCAAAACCAAATGAAAAGGAGAGGATATGGGGTTTTGTTTTGTTTTTAGCTTTTGCTAAGTCCATTTTTTTCCAGAATTGTTTCTAATTTTTCTACTCATTTCAACTCTGCTGTGTAACTGCAGGCTATATTCTTTAAATATTTTACTTTTCTTTAAAGAAGCAATGGAGAAAAATGCATTTCTCCATGAGAACTGCATAGGGGTAGTATATCTAATCCTCTGAAAACACATGCACGTTTCCAAACCATTTTAAAATTAAACATTAATGTGATTATCTACTACAGTTTCAGAGCATAGTTCCAAGCAAGACATCCAAATGCACTATTTACTTGAATCTCTGTATGAACTAGCCTATACAGGAAATCAGTAAATTGCTCCAGAGTCTCAGCCTCAAAGGGGATACGTATTTGTTTAGTCATATACTATAAATAACATCTGTAGACTTGAAACCTTGCCAACATTATAAACGCAGCGTTCACTTAATAGTACCCTTTATTATGAGCCTCATTAGTAACTGATTCATACAGTATGAGCCTACAGAAGAAACACGCAGGCTAGCATAGCACACACGTATTGATGATATATTATCCATGCTGCCAGTGTAACCTCATTTGCTGTGGAGCTGGTATGCTCTGAGCTGAGCGCACACCTCCTGGCGAGCAGCCCCTTGGGAGAGACAGCCAGCGCAGCGGCTTCTGGAGCACCCCTTGCTGCTCCTCTGCAGGGGGATTGCTGTCAGGGTGGAGGTGGGGCCAAAACACTCCCCTCTTCCCCCACCGTACCAGCCTGGGGCTGTGAATGGATGACAAAGCTGCGGGGCTGTCACGTTGCTTCAATTTATGCTGAAGGACTGACCCAACAGACGATGGCCTCTTCGTCACTTCTACAGCTCTTCGCTATTAGAGAGCACCAGTGATGTGATCTGCTGCTTTTATTTGCCTGGTGCTGTTATAACACAATATTTATGCTGTGTATAGTACAGTATGACACATACTGCACACTGTAAAACAACTTGCGTGCTTTATCATATGGAATAAACTTCGTATGTGATAGATTCTGCATAATACGAGATGGGTTGGTGTAGGATACCATTACTTGACACCCGCAAATTCTTATTGTTTTCTAAGACTAGTTGTTAATCGTTTTGTTCTTTGTCCCATTAAAAAAAATACCATTTAATTCTCTTATAGCACTTTTCATCAGAGAAATCCCCACCCCACACATCCAAGAAAAAAGGTGACAGCCACAACTCATTTTCATTGATGAGGACAAGGATTCAGAAGTGAGGGAAAGTAAACCTATCTAAGGTCAAAACAGCAGGTCACTATCAGAGCTGGAAGGAGATCTCCATACTCAATACAGTGTTCTGTCAAAAAATGAGCTGGGGCAGATTGTTACTGCTTTATAGTGAGCGATGTGTATTAGATGCGGTTGGTAAGGTTCAGTTATAAGTAGTTTACACTGAGCCTAAACTGATATTGTCAAGATCTTAACATTTTTCCTCTACCCATTTATGCATTTAGGGTCCTTTGTTTTAGCCAGAAATAGGGAAAAAACCCAACTTTAAAACTCCTGTTCTTGCATACAACCCCCAAAGGTCTGGGTATTCTTACCTCTTGAATGTTTATTTGAGTCAAGTCTTTTAAGATTCACTCCATGAATTAAAAGACAAACTTATAATCAGTTTAAAAGATGTTGAAGAAAAGGAAAGAACCAGAATGGAAATCCTGGGTTACGTTGGTGTAACCTGGTATGGTTGTCTTGGAACATGATTTTGGACAATTACTTGGAACTTAAATTCCAGAAGAGGCTGTTTCTTTTGGGAAATCCAAACTGAGAGAAAGGAGATAGTATTAATTCTTCTGGAGAGATTATTAGATATTCTCGGGATCAAAAATGAGCATACATGAGGAAAGGACACTGGAAAATTTGACCTCCCTGAGCACATCTCTGCTCCAGCACCAGGGTCATTCAGTGGCTGCCCCCAGGACCAAGCCTACTGTAGTACGTGGCTTTGTGTGAGCCTCAACATGCTGTTTTACACATTCACAGACATACCGGCTTTTCGTGCATATCCAGACAGCCTTTCCAGATAGTCTATTCACAAGACAGCCACGTGGTCAGGAGGCAATCTGTCACACAACCCAATCGTATAGCTGCTCTTGTCCCCTCCATCAGCTGCAAAATAAATATAGTACCTGTGATCTGTGTTATACCAGTTTCTTATGGATTAAGGTATCCCTTCTGCTCCCTAATGCCATGGAGCTTAATTGCTTACTAGCTGGTAGCCCTGGACTACAGACTCTGTGGACCTAACAGTTATTTTTCCAGTGTTTAAACTGAGGTCATCACAAAAACCCCAAAGCAATCAAATGTTAGGTCGTGCAATAAAGTTCCATGACACCTCCCACCCCATGGTCCCCCTTACTGATCTTCACAAAAAATGCTGGGGAAGTGATCATGGGCCTTTACTGTGCCATAACAGTAATAGTCAAGCTCTTTTGGACAAATACCAAAATAAAAGCAAATGAGTGTCAGGACACAGCAATGTTTAAAAGAAATGGTAACTAACAAGTGTAATAACCTATCTGAGCATATAGCAAGTTTTCAAGGTTTGTGGAATGATGTCTTTACATTCAGATTTGGTGCTTATTTTAAAAGGTATGCTTTACCTGGAGCAGAAGTTATTGCCATCAGTACAGGAGTTACAGGTTAAATTTTTCTCTTTGACAGATCAATTAGACTAGCTAATTAGAACAACTTCTTCTGGGCTTAAAACCTGTGATTCTGTAGGAAAACCAAAAGCCAAGATCAGGAATCCTCAGCTGAGATCTCTCAGTCACCGGCTCCAAGCTATTTAACATTCGATACTTCTCTGAAGGTGTAGGCTGATTTCAAAAGATGGAAGAAAAGTGATGTCCCAAAGATGCTAGATCCTAGACTGTTTAGGATGCTACCGCTGACTGTGGCACCATCTATCACACCTATGAGCAGGGTGTCATCAGATCTCATGAAGCACCAGAAGCGTTGTGTTTTGTGTCTTACCAGGGAGCTATTTATGTGACAGATTATACTGTTTCACCCATGAGAAACCTGTAAAATAATCTAGTCTCATCTTGCTGTCAACAATAACGCTAGGGAGCAACATACGTGGTGTGCATTACAACTAAAGTTAGTGTTAAAAGCTACAGTATTGCAGAAGTTAAGAGCAAGAGAGGTGCCATTGAAGCTTTATACTGTTACCTTCGACACCACAAATAATAACCATCTGCTCAGCTTCATTCTGATTGTCACAGCCTTAGAGATAAAGTAAAGCAGCAGCAATGTGAAAGGTCCTCAAGACTTGTTTAGTGCAGAGTTAACCAGCAGCCTGTATTAAGTAGCTTTGCCTCTGCCAGGCACCAGGAATCACAAATACTCAGAAGTAGCTACTCCAAAAGCCTTGCAGCTGAAATGACAACTGTACTTATAAATGTGCTACAGTCATCTTATTCAGGCATAGATATCCAAGAGAAAAGATTGCATAATTCCTCATCAATCACTGACAATGCTAATTTAAAAAAAAACCCCAAACCAAACCAAAAACCAAACCAGAAAAACCCCACAACACCCCTCTCAAAAAAAAAAAACCAAAACAAAACAAAACCAACCAAACAACAACCCCAAACCAGCAAACCCAGCAATGAAGACAGGACCATGCATGCTATCTGTGAAATGCTAAAGGATAACAAGTCCCTGACTTCAGTGAGACTAAGATCAGGCTGCTGTACAAAGTGGTGCCCGTGCCAGAGTGTAAAATACAGAGCAAATTCTGCCACTGGTACTCAGATGGACTAAATATATTCACCTTTTCAGTACTTCCATTCCCTCAGAGTGCCAGCCTACTCTGACCAGTAAGGTACTCAGAAGAAACTCTTCCTGAAAGCAAGCTCTCTCTTGATTCTTTTTTTTTTTTTTTTTTTTACAAGGTAATCCCTTTGAAGCAATTGCTATTAGCCATTGCTGGAGAAAGCAGTAGCAACGAATATGACAGAATCCAGCTCACAATAAAATGTAAAACCAGACAGGTCTAAATACACCTTTTATACTGAACTCCTGAAAAATACAGAGAAAATTTTCATATGATTTTTGTATGTGGAGTAAGTTCATTTTTCTTTTACCCTTTACTTTTTTTCCTGATAAATCATAGTTTTGGCAATTGATAATTCTCCTTTTATTCAACCTAAAGGGCCCCTTATGTCAGCCTACAGTTCAGGGGAATATAAATCAAAAGGAATGCAAAGTCAGATGAAAAAGGAACATTATGTGACTGGAAATGTGGAAAGAAGAGGTAAAGTCATAACTTTTTAAAATATTTGTTTTAAATTAGAATGACACCATACAGGGGAGCTCACATAATGTTTTTACTACTCTGGCGCTGCAGTAAGTTATAAACTGTGTATTGGTCAATGGCTTAAAAAAATTGATGGACCTTTTCTTCAGTACCAGATATTTAGCAACTTCATAGCTGACACAAATGTTCTGTAGTGTTTCTCTAAGCCCAACATAATCGCTTACACATAGTCTATATACCCAGTACACAAACATTAAAATAACAAACACAAGCCACAACCCTTTGTAAAAGGGTACCATTCTTGCTATGCCTCATATACAACACCATGGCTGCAGTCAATGCTCTTTACGCTGATAGCACTGTAATTTTTCAACCACACGCTCATAATACAATACTTACGTAGATCACACGGGCTACTTTTTCTGTAAACAAAGCATCGTATGTATACAGTAACATATTCTTCGTAGAGTTCCAGGATAAGTTCTCAAGATGAGATAAAAATACTTTTTGATGGGTGTACACTTAGGATTAGACCCTCTTCCATGGAACTATATAAGCAATATTTTACAGCTTATCTCTAAGGCACTGCAACAAGTAAGGACACCAGAATAAGGTTAGTAATCATGCAGAGTGTGAGTGCATGTCATGCAACACAAACGTATTTGGGAAGACAAGGTCTAGGAACTTTTATTAACTCACAGGAAGGCAATTCACTGGAAAACAGTCTGGAAGGCTGCAGAGCTGGATACCATTATGAAAGAGTCAGGTAATAAAGTTCACAGAAAGGAAGTAGGTTTTTAAAAAAAGATCTGAAGAAAAAGGAGGAGATCCAAACATATGAAAGCAGCACGAAGCTGAGAGAAAGGAGGGGCAGAAGAAGAAAAGATAAAAGTATGTAGAAGATAGAGGATGACATCAGTACAGAGATCAATGAGAAAAGGATTCTACGGAGACTTGAAGATCAGGATATTTTTCCTAGTACAAGAACTGAACAAATCTTAGAGGCAGCAAATTTAAAACAATTACAAGGAAGCACATTTTTATGTAACACATGAAACTCATTGCCTCTGGATACTCTTGAAATCAAAAGCTTAATGGGAGCCAGAAATGGATAAATTACAGTTATGTTACATTACACAGGATTCATTTCATCTGTAGAAGAAAAAAAAATTCTTTGTGCTTCCTGGCAAAAGTTAGGTACTAAGTGACGAAAGGAATTAGAAAGAGATTTACCTAATTTGACATAATGCAATACTTATCCATTATGGGGCAGCTGTAGCTTCTGCTAAAACAAGACTATCCAATCATAATGTAAAAAGCTTCAACAGTTTTGGAATACATACAAAACCTCAGAGTGCCAGCCTACTCTTACCAATAAAGTACTCAGAATAAACTCTTCCTGAAAGCAAGCTCTCTCTTGATTCTTTTTTTCTTTTTTTAAAGGTAATCCCTTTGAAGCAATTGCTATCAGCCATTGCTGGAGAAGGATACTGGATTAACTGTGCTTATAGGGTGACTCAACGTGCCATGTTGCTATGTTTTGATAGATGGAAGAGCAGAGTGAATGTTGCGAAACCCAAGACAGAGATGACTAATCCAGTCCTGGCTTAGCAGCAATGAGGGGATGGATTGTCCTGTGCAACATAACTGTTGTCTGGAATACGGCAAAATGTGAAAATTGTGACTGTGTTTAAGGCAAAAGTATTTCATCAGTTTGCTGAGCAATGTAAGGACAGGACAAAAACTAGAACACTCCAAACTATTGGCTTTCTTTCCTATTAACACAAGTAGTATTTGGAGTTGGGTGGAGATCAGGACTGAGGCTAAGTTCCATCATTACTTAGATTTGCTTTGCCCAGTACTAATGTTCTGTTTAAATTTATATGCTCCTTTTTGGAAAAGGTTATCACCAGTAGCAACAGGCAAAATATTTAGTACTGAATAGTCTGCATATTTGTCCTCTAGAATGCAAACCTTTGGATATGGAAAATAATTTGGGGAAAAGAGGGATCAGCTCCTGTATCTGTTATTGTTCCAGACACATCCTGATTTTAGTCAGGCAAAGGAGAAGAACTGTCATAAAAAATAAGTTCAATGGCTCCTCGATTTCCTTTTCCCACCTCCAATAGACACTAACTCCAGATGTCGGAAAAGTTCCTCCATTTTATGGTAGCTAGGACCCTATCCCAGGGCAGAAGTATCACTCTACCTGTGAATGGTACTGTTTGACTTTTATTCTGAAGCAAGAGTTGCTGCCCCTTCTGCACGCTATTCCCTTTAACTGCAGATATTATTTTCATCAACTCACCTCTTGGGGTGAAATCTCTGTCCCACTGAAATCAAAGGCAAAACAGCTAACTTCAAAGTGCTCGTGATTTCTGCTATCTTCTTGTTCCACACATTAATTATGCCTTAGGTTTCAAGTATTTCCTTTTATTTGTTTGAACTCTCTTCATTTTACTGCATTCTTCTTTTCCTGTCCCTCACATGAGAAGGCAGTAAAGAAACCCAGCTGATTTTCCTTATAGTACCTATTACCTCATAAACCTTTATCAATGCAGCTCCTTTCTGCAAAGGAGACTCAACATAATTTCAATCTTTTAATACAAAATTCCAGTCTCTGATCAGTCTTCATTGCCCTTTTCCTGGTACAATACCTTTGAGCTAAGTAATGAAGATTGACCACAGTATCCAATATCAAAGCATACCATTAGTGCAAGATGGCAGGCGCAGCAGAGGTTCTCTCTCTCTCTCCTTTTCCTTATGGCTTCTAAAAATGTGCTTTTCTGTTCACCATTGGGCACTGAACAATTACTGTATAGAGAAGATGGAAAAAACTGCAAAAGGTTAGAGTGAAACAACATGAAAAAACAGCCCCTCCCTGTGATATTTATGTTTCTGCTGCCGGCCTTGGCAGAAGTCCAGATTCTGAATGAACAAAACTCCCAGTGGCTTAGGGACTACAGTATTCAGCCCATAGTCAGGAAATGCAATAGCATGTGACAATGGGAAGAAATAAAAAAAGCTTTCCAATGCTTTTGAGCTCCTAGCTCAATCAGTTTGGACCAAAACTCAGGGGCTGTTGAGATTTTGTGTGAATGAGTTCTCTATTGCTAAACAAAAACATGTGTGTGTTACAGTATAAGGCAGTTAAGTGGTAAACAGTATGGGGCTTTGCTTCCTCACTGATATTTCATTTTTACAGTACTAGCACTGTAAAACCCCATTTTATGTACAAGGCCACTGTCCTTTCTATTCAAATACAGTGAGGAACTGTTTCCCAAAACACAAAATCAGCTCCCTATTTCTCCTCCTTTCCAGGAAAGCTACTTGGTAACTGTTGTTCACTACTCAGTGTCAAATCATGGTTCTTCTACAAGATTAGAATTTAAAAGAGTTGGGTAATGTTCCATGTTTATTGTCATCCAGTGATCCAGGTTAAAACCATTTCCTTTACAACAGATTTCCTTCAGGGAACTAATAGCTTGAAAACTTAATTGTTGGGAAAATAATGTCAAATTATTTTCTTTTCGTAAACACTTAAAATATAAATTAGCCACAATTGTGGACAGAGTGTTTCGGGGCTCCTGTAGACACTGTACAGAGCAGAGATTTCATCTTCACTTTTTCTCCGAGTACGTACATCATTCTCATGGGGCAGATGCTTGTCTTCACAGTCCATGTTTTATCTGGAAGTCACAGGATGACTAAACATGAGACCATATCAGTGCAATATTTTAAACCTATTATACAATTTCTCTCTCTCTTTTGCAAGTTTAGTGACAGACCAATAAAACCAGGACCTCCAAGCCACAGAACACAGAAAGCAGCAGGTGTCTAAGCACTCTCTTGTTGACCATTTCCATGACCAGACAGGCCCAAGTGTAAAATTCAGGTTTCTGTTTACATTTTCCTGAAAAGTATAGGATTTATAGTTTGCGAGAACATTCCAGAGAGGCCTCACTATTTCAATAAACTAACATTAGCTGTTTCAGAGACAATCCTTTCTGCTGTGGAACTTCTTTTTATTATTTACAAACTCCCTACATATCTTCTCACACAAATTCATTGAGAGAAAGTAGGTTTCTGCAGCAAGATTGTTATTTGTCAGTGTGAGCAGAACTGAGGATTGACAGGTGGGGACTGACACATCGATCTGTGTCATTGATGAAAAACAGCTAAGTGTGCCTAGGGGTGTGGCAGAAAGGTGTCTGCCTGCTCCCACGATTGATGGTAGGTACAACTCAAGCAGTATTTCGTGGGGGGAGTTGCCACAATAGAGTTGCCAGTAGAATGGACTGTGAACCGTTTACTGTGCAGCAAATGAAAGGTGTAATTGAGGCAATTTGGAATCCATGGCATAGTTCTCATTTCCCGGATGCTCTATGGAAAAAGCAACAATTTTCTGAGTCCTTGATCAGGTTGGATCACAAAGTTGCAGTCTAGCCCATAAAGAGGAGAGTATTTAAGAATTGGTAGGTTAAAGGGACCATGTCACTTCATGGTGCACAATACAAGGGCTTGGGATTCAAAAGCGGCTCCTATTATGTTTTGCTCCTGGAGTAGAAGTGGCCTATGAAATTCTTACTAGCTTAATGCTTAAAATATCTGCTAAAAATTACGAGAAACATGCTTGCCATCTCAGCCTCCAGCAGGAAATCCTGCACTTGATTAGCATGGATTCTGGCTGGCCCCCCTCACCTCCCCCCAAGTAGGTTTAACATGCCTGAACCCCATCAATCCTAGGGCCAGAGCGCGATGGGTAAAGACAAATGACACAAACTCCTTAAATGGTCCTGCCTTCTCTGGGTAGCTGGGAGCCTGCTGGAAACAGTTTCCCCAATACTGCATCCCATTGCTTTTGTTTATCTATCCTTTCTAACATTTTCTTCAATTAGGAAACAATAGCTCCGTTCCAATGTACTGAGCAGAATTACTGAAACCGAGTCACGTGACCCCATGAGAGTGTGTTTTCAATTATTCACTCTGTCTTTTTTTGCCAGGCCTATGAAGAGGAACAGCCTTCTGCAGGAGTCAGGTTTGTCTGCCTCGCTGTTGTAAGTTCCTCCTTTTGAATTTTTATTTTACAATTAGGGAGTTTTTAATTTTTTTAACAGTAAATTCAGCTCTCCAAGAGTTTCTTACTCTTTATTAGAAAACTTCCAAATCTCTAGCTCTTCCTACTGCCTGGAAATCCTAGACATCTGCAATAGTTCAGTGCTAATAGTACTGCTCAGTAATGAATCTGACAAAGGTCACAAGATCTAGATTAAAATGGGATGCAAGATATCATGCTGTTAGCACTTGGTAATGTAAAACTCATCTTGTTCTTGCTAGTAAAGGAAAGTTCTATCTTTCCTACTGTCTGGTTAACAGCAGAGCATTCGCATTCAGTCTGGGAGCTACACCAAATTATTTGCATCTTGTAAATGCTCGGTTTAATATCCAACCAAAAATTTGAACCAAATGGGCACAGCTCAAATCATGTATTTTGTTTGCAGAAGACAGACTGAGTTAGGGCTTTTTAGACTTAAAGCTGGAAAAATAAAGCTTGGGGAAAAAAAAAAAAAGAAGCAGAGAAGGAACATTTGGTTTGCATTACAAACCCACAGACAACTTCCATCAGGCGTGCTGGAGGTATAAGAATGGCAAGAGAAAATGACAAGCAGTGAGTGCACTGGAGGAAAAGATGAATGGTTTGGAGAATTGACTTTGAAGTAATTGTTCATGCCACCAATACCTTGAATTAAATTTGGTGGAAGATGGCAATGAATCATAAAGCTTCTCTGGCAATTGTGATATTGTTTTCTGTGTAAAATAACTTTTCTGGATAATTTTATCGGAAAACTTATAGACAATGTTTTTGGTACCCCCTATATTTCTGTCACTTATGCAACCGTGAATCAGCAGCTCTGGAAAGGATGTTGCCTTAGTTAAGACTTGGGCTGTGATCTAATACTTAGAGCAAAACAAGTGTTTATCTGGAAGTCTTCAGGTCTACAGGGTTTATTTTCACCTCAGCCACTGGCTTGCTTTGAGATACTAGGTAAGTCATTCAGAGTTAAACTTGGTCTTTGAGCTGATGGAGCTCTGATGGGGGAGGGGGAGAAGGAAATAGCTGATGCAGGAGGGCAAAAGAGATGTTCTCTCTGCATAAGGTAAAATTCCTTAGGAGCACTGCAGGGGGTGGGATGGCAGAAGGTACTTAAAACAGTTTCCTTCACTGTTTCAACAGGTGCTTCTGTGTGTTCCCTGCATCCCAGGTGCTTAGCATAGTCAGAGAGGCACCTCTTGGAGCATTTAGTACTGATGGCAGTGCTCCCTTTTAAGCTCAGCAGCTTCAGGCAGAATGAGGAAGGGCTCCCTCATCTCTCCACCCTACATGCTAGCATGCCAGTCTCTAGAGAGCTGTATTTTGACCATTAAGCTATCAAGTTCTCTGCTTACCCATGTGCTTAATAGCTCGTTTTTAATTCTTTCTCTTTGGGGAAGTAAGAGTGCAGTTAATGTTTCTACAGCACTGAAATCCTTGAATGAAAAGTGCTATTTCTTCTAATTTTCCCCCATAGGCAAGATTGTTTAGGTCTGAATAAGCAACTCGGGCTCATTTCTGACATTCTTATTGCTAGTGTCTAATAGCGATTGCCAGAGTCACAGAAGGAGCAGCAATCCCTGTTGCAGACTTTCAAGTGATGTGCATTCCATGCACCTTCAGCAAGTTAGCTCTGTTGCTTCCTACCCAGGTGCTGAGGGGATGTACTTGCAGAAGTTCCCCTCATCCTGGCCATCCTATTGCTTTTCCCACTCCACAGTCTCGTCTAATGGGCCGGATTGCATTTTTACCTACCTTCAGACATACAGCAAAAGCAACATCAAGCTTTACAAGATTAATTTCCTAACACACTGGGAACACTAACAGGGATTTCCCAACTCAGAAAGTGCAATTAGGTACATATGTATTATGGTAGACTAAAGCTTTAGGCTTACCAAAACACCGAAAAGTGTATTTTTTAAAACAAACAAACAAAATCTCCAAACCTTGAAAGTCTTTACGTATTAGCAGGGGTAAGTGTCAGTCAGCTTTTAACTAACGTAATCAACAAAAAAGCATACAAAAAATTGCAAACTTGTGATGCTGAATTACACCACAACTAACTACTTATTTCAGTTCTCAAAATTATTGTTCTAATATAATTCAGAGCACTTCTCATCTCTTCACTTCAAAATAAATTACCGCATAGAGGTTCTGAAAAGTAGCTTGTCTCAATAGTGCAGGAAGGGAGATGAATCCCAGAGAAATAATACCCCATGTCAACCACAAAGTCTATGTGTTAAAGCTGAGCTCCATCTATGTCATACCTTTCCCCATCCCCTCTGGCCTCCGTGTCCTTACACATAGGCTTAGATGTCCTTTTATTCAGCGTGTGCTCTGCATCACAGGAAGGGAGCGTGGCTGTGCTGTTGGGCAGTCCTCCATCCACACCATGGCTGCATTCAGCCGTGGTTGCAAATCTTGTTATTCATAAGAAGAGAGGCTACTCTGAAAAAAGAAAAAAGTAGAACATTCTGTGTACTGAAGGGAATGGAGAATATGCTAGTTCAGTTTGACCCTGAAAGCTTTCCTCATGCCGGTGTGCGGGAGGTTGGGAGCCCAGTGGCTTCGGTTCCAATGTTCCTATCCAGTGGGCTCAGACTCTCCCACAGAGAGGAGCAGAGAGGATCCCAAAGACAGACAGGAGAGGGGCAGAAAACACACCAGCATTGTGGAACTTGACATGTTCTCTGGACACTTTCAAACTTAAACTTTGTCCTGGAATAGTGTCCTGCTAGGAAATCTGACGAGTTCCAATACTCAGGGCACGAGTTTCTGAAGCATTAGGGATTTTGTTTTGGAAAAGAGACATCAGGGAGCAGAGCAATATGAGGACTGGTATGATGGAAAATAAGTTATGATGGAAGGCTGTAGGAGCATTACCTGTCAAAAATGCCAGAAAGGACTGCACAAATAAACATCCTTCTCCCTGGGAGATGAAGGGACCTCTTAGCTGCTCCTGAAAAATCTGTGTGCAAATTATTTTTCTTTTACAAATCCAAACAAATTCAGATTCATGCTGAATTGTGTATTTCTCCAGCAATGCCATATAGCTCCTTTAGACAGGTACTAAATGGCATAGTGTTTATCATCTGTTTTTGTTTTTCCTTGTCATTTGTATGAGAGAGGAAAAAAAAGAAAAATAATCCTGCAGATTTATTATAAGGCTGGCTTGGATTTATTATATGAATATGGCTTGGTGAGAACTCGCAGGCCTGTGTTTATTGTTGTGGTTGTAAGGAGCCTTTAGAAAATCTGCCGCCTTTTATTTCTATGTCACCACTGGCATCTCAAGTACAAAGTGCATACGTACCTACCTAATTCTGCAGAGAAGCAGTGAAAAAAACCCAAAACACACACAACAACCCAGTTTAGAGCACAATGTACAAACTTTTTCTCTCAATAGTATACTCGAGAAGTGCTTTTCAAATTACATTGATTTTCAATTTTGTGTATAATACCTATAGCATCTTTGATTTATGCAAATCCTTTAGTTTCAATAGGTATTTTCTCTAGAATGGCAGCATACAGTATCAGTTAGGTACTGTGAAGAGAAAAGTTTGTGTAATAAATATGATAATAAAAATTAAGTGAGAAGGTCAAAGTAATTCATTTAGACTTCCTCCTGTTGAATTTTCAGCACTGACACATACCTACCAAAATATTTCTAGAAAACTTTTTCTGAGAGAACAAGGAAACAGTTTAACAAAAGCTCCCCTTTTTTATCGTAACATGCTCATTACCTTACTCATTTTACAAAAGCTCCAACTTTTGCCACATTTTGATTGTATAGCATTTCTTCCATTTTCTCTTAATTTTGTATGCTGAATCATACGCTGAAACAAACCATTTCTGTAATGGGACACTTTTTGATTAATGTATTGGAGCTGTATTCCTTTGTAGAGTTCAATCCCTAATCAGATATTCACATCTTAAGTGCTTCACTGGATCTCTCTGTTACTGTTAAATGCACGGTCTTAAGTGAGTTCTGGTCTGCAAAGGTAGGAGTTTTATAGCAGCCTGACATTCCTTACTCTCTCATGGCTAAGATCTACTTTTGCTAAACCACTTAAATCAGGCGGAGAACTTATCCTCGACAATTTGATTAAGCTTCTTTGAATTATAGTGGTTTCATGAATCAAACTTCAGAAGGAGCTTCCGCTTTCCAAATAATGTTAGGAGGATAGAATAATGCTTTTAAAGTATCTTCCTTTTCAATTTGGGATTTCAACATGCAAATTCAGCAGAAGCCCAAAGGAAGCAGCACAATGGAAGCATCAAAAACATTTATTAAAAGCACTCCATTGTGCTTGGGGAGCATGGGAAGAGAATGAAAAGGTGAAGAAGAATTTAGTAGAGCACTGCACAGAAACAGAATTAGCAAGTCATGAGATATCACGTGGCTGTTAGCAGACTGAAAGGCTCTGTTGATTCGATTTATTCATTAGGGCTTTTCAGTAGTGTAGGTTATTAAGTGGGAGAAAGTGGGGTATATTACAACTTACTTTTTATATTTCCTTTCCTGGAGGATATTTAGCACCAGAGAAGCAAAGAAAGTTATTGAAAGTATCATGCCGCATAAATGGGAGAACGACAGGAAAAAGAGCAGCACCACCAGCTCTCTGAAGATGGATCGAAAGAGCAACGCTGGGAACAGGAAGCCCAGAAAGTTTCGCTCCATTTCAAGATCACTTATACTTTGCAATGCCAAAAACAGTGACGATGGGTCAAGTCCTGATGAGAAATGCCCTGATCCCTTTGAGATCTCTACCAGTTGGGGTCAAGAGGATTTTGACTGCTGTCCTAGAACACAACTGCCATGCACATCAGAGACAGAAGACAGCCTACCTAATGCTCCGCGTGTGATCACCAGCATGGTCCAGTCCAAAGCTGCAGCAAATGAGAACTGCAACAACATGAGAAGAAAGTTACTCACCAAGGTAGGCAACTCGGTGCAGTGTATTGTAATGTTTCCCATTGCAGTAGTTCCTAAATGGATTAATTCATATTTCTTGGGAACACAGGACTCCACTTGGCTTTTTCAGAGCCTATGAGCCTGCAGTGTTCCTGCTCTATAGAAACAGCATGAAAATGTACTAGCTTCCCTGCTGTGCTGTTGCACTCTGCTGATTGACATTCTGCTGAAATCGGTGATTGCTAGGCCATTCTCAGTGTGTTCAGATTAGCACAGCTGGTGCTTTCTACCTGCAATATAGTATTCAGCTCAAAATATTAAACTGTCACTATAGTAAAGTGCATTTGTAAAGTGTGATACCATGAGATCTCACAAGCTATGCAAGTATGAATTAAATTAATACTGTGAAAGGCACAGGAGATTCAGCAGCCAGATGTTCTTTCTCTCTGATTCAGGAAGGAGGTAGTGATAGCTCTAAAACCACCAGAGATGTCACTTTTTCCTAGAGATGTAAAACTCTTAACAGCCTCATATTACAACATTATTCTTTAATCAAGGAGTAACTATGTTAACCCTAACAATCTGAACAATTTTTCAGTCTGAGCAATATATTTTAGATGCCTTTAGAAAGTTTCTTTTCAGTGACTTATCGTAATTTTTCCACTTTCTCTCTACCTGTTGGTGTGATGTGTAAAAGACACCTCACTGCAAGTATGACATGTCTTTTAATACAGTTTGTGTCCTCCTGGCACCTCCCTCATTATATGCCTTTTACCTGTGCAAATAGTGGCTTATGCGAAAGAACTATTCTTTCACCTAAAATATTTCTTTCTTCTATATTCTATTTTATTTTACATACCTTCAATAGAAATTGGCTAAAACTAGACCTCTACGTCTAAACACACAGTGGCACAGTGGTACTGAAAATCAGAATCTCCCCTTACTCCTTGAGTTTCTTGCTAATGACCAGAGCATGCAGCCCAGTATTGCAAAGACTACAGCAGGACAGAGTTCTGGATGTGAGGTGTTTCAGCCCCTGGCAAAGTCCCAGGATGAGGACAAAAACAAGCCAACTTTCTATTACACTCTGACAGAAAACATAAATAGGTGACACTGACCCAAGTCCCAAAATACGCTCAGTCACTTGCAAAACCATACCACCTCCTCCCTTTTGGAAACAGTCCATATGTACTCTGCCGATTTCCTTCTGTGAGTGAAGAAGGACTCCCTCTCTGAACTCCCCCCTTTTCTCTTTTAACAAAGCTGAAGCACTGTCTTAGGTGTGTGTCAAGCTGCCACAGCCTACTTGCTTGCATACCTCCAAAATATGCAGGGCTCCAATAACTGCTGTGATCCATACCCATATGAAACTACTCAGTATCTTATTGCAGACTGTAAGTTTAGATCATTTGCTTTTATAGCTGGCAAGCAGCTCAAATAGGGATCTGGGGATCAGAGTAAGTCTCATAACTAATGCCATTGCACAGATAAAATGTAACTGCTGAGGGTATAAATCCACTCTTAGGCTGGAGTGTTAGTGTCACTGAACAGGATGGGTCAGGAGCCTGGATGGATGGTGACATAAATTAGTCAGCAACCCAGTCCCTTACAGCAACGTTTGGGTTGCTTAGTGCCATTGTAGACGATGGGTACATTAAATTCCCTCTCCAGAGCTCTCATAGCAATATAAACCTCTTCAGATGCTCCTTGCTAATCTTCCATACCTTTCAGAGTCATGGATCAGTGAGCGATTCTAAAAAGTCTTATCTCAGCATGCTAAATAGGATGAACTTTGATAACAGCTACACTGACCTTATCCTGTACTACTGCTGCTGAGGCTTTGCCCTATATTATGAAAGCAGTGATCTCTATCTTCCATATGGCACAAGCCTGTCAGAACAATCTTCCTGTACCACGTGTCTTAGAGAGCTTAAGCTTAAAACCTCTCTCTTTAAGAAAGGAGTCACATTTTTCAAGTCCCAGCATAACACTCACTCTCTCCATCTCCATGTGACACTTCAGAAATTCATGACGTATGACTCAGAGCTGAAGGATCATTGTCTTTGTTCAAGAAAATTGATTCCATTCTTTCTGTGGTGTTGCTGAGGATATTCCACTATTCTTCTTTCCAGTGCCTGCAGCCCTAAGCATGACTCCGAAGGTGCTAATAACTCCCACAGAACTGAACAACTTAATTTTTGCTGTCACATTGGAAGGAGAGAAGAATGTTTAAAAGTCCTGCATGATTTAATGCTCCCTGTGCATTTCTTCTCCAGGGCTAAGGGGGAAACTGGAACATCAGTATTGCAAATAGTAGTTCCTCTCTTCTGTTCAAAAACTTAAGTATCTCTCTGAGCCATACTCTGCTGATAGCATGGGATTCACTATTGCATAAACCATGTGCAAATCAAACAGTGTTTCAGGACTTCTGCATATCTATTAGAGGCACATTTTCCTGATTCCAAAATCTTTAGGATCCCAAAGAGTCCTATGTCCCATTACTAACAGTCTGAGAAACTAGGTGCTACTTACAACAAAGAAATGAGAGGTAAGAGGAGGATTTTTGAAGAGAGGGCATCTATGCACCATGACATCAATTTCTTTCACTTCAGTCTTCAGCAGAAAGTGTTACTGTAGCCATTGAGGGAAGCACTGCAGCATGAGCACAACCTATATTAGATTCCAGAGAATCCCCACAGAAACGCTTTGTTCTTATTGCACTACCTGTAGAAAAGACTTTGAGCTGGAACTCGGATCTTATTATACACCAGAGAATTTCAGAAGGCTGAAATTCTGATGATACCAGGTTTTGTTCATTCTTTTCAACAAAATATGCACAGGTTTTGGTGCCAATAGTCCTACACTGATTGGGGTGGGACTGCAAATTGATGTCACTGCTCCTCTATCATCTGACTCATAGCGCAGTGCTAGCACATGTGTGTGAAGGGACCACAACCTTGTATCTTGGGTAAATTTGGCTCTTGTGAGGAGTATTGCAAAGGTTGGCCCACAGGTACCAAAAAGTGACTTGTACCTGTGCAGATATTTTTGGTTTTAACCAGAGCATCCATAGTCTTACACCATAGCATTTACACCACTAGTGCACCAAAAGGGCAGAGGATGGACACTATTTAACTGTGATGGTGCCTACCACTTTTGCTGGGATGGTATGTGGGCAGTACCAGATGATAGGGGTTTCAGTTCATAACTACATCTTCTAGGCAACTTCTTTCCAACGGTACGTGGCATGGTGGCACACTCAAGATGTAAAGCTGCAGGGACTGACCTTTCATCTGTACAGAAGTTATAACAGGTGGAAGGAAATAAGGTTGAGACAAGACTTGAATAGGAGCCCATCAACAACTATTCAGCGGTTCATTACCTTCAGGGTGAAAACCTCAGTCAGTGCTACGTTCATGTGAACTATGCAGTTACCTCAGACATTTGGATGACCAGATGGTCATTCACGTCCTACTGAGACATGACCACTATATGTCACATAGGGCCCTGTGTAACAGTCCTGAGTGGTTATGTCCTTCTTTGACCTCAGCCTACCCTACTGCCACAGATATCTCACTTCCCTGCTGGAGTCCTATTTCCAGTCATTTTTTGTCACGGAAAAGCTGCTGCCATGACATACAGAGAATGGAAGAAAACAGGAGATAATCTGGGAAAAGGGAAACGGAGAGGGAAGAGAGAATGTGGAATTACAAAGACAGGAAAAGAGGAAACAGTTGACCATGGAATACTTTAAAGCAAGTGAAGCGAGGGGAGGAGAAAGCAACAGTCAGGAGCAGTGAAGGAATCACATCTGCAGCAAAGTGCATCACCTAACTACTCCCCACCTCCTATCAAATGCCACATTCTTCCTTCTTTTGTTCTCTGTCCCCTCAGCATGTTTTGTGCATTGCAACAGCAGCTTCATTCATCTACATGTTGCTTAGCAGAAAGGCAAGTAGAGATGTTTCCACTAAGGACTATCACTTCATAAACTTCACAGCCATCTCTCTCCTTCTGCCTGGCTGATTGTACAGGAAAGCAGCAGAAGCAAATAATATATCACCATGCACACCCAGGCAAAGAAAAGCTGTATCAAAATCTTACAGCACATAACTTATGCTTTGTGAGATAGTACCCGGGAAAGAATGTCTCAGTCTGATCCATTAATGTCTACATCCTCTTCAAATTATCTCCTTTCATTATATATTCATATATAGAACAGCCTTTTAATTAATTTGGTTTCTGTGTTCCAATATTCACTCATATTGACTATTGCTCATTGCGTCTAGAGCACCCAGGATTACCTGGGTGTCATCTGTCCAGCCAGCTCCTGGACCACTTAGCTTCCAAGATGAGGCGCGCTTAGTCTGGGATGGACAGAGCTGGAAAGCCAGCTTGTCAGTGTATAAACAAGCAGACCTTTATAGTTTGCTTCTCACAAAATCAGCAATTTTCAGGTAGCCTGAAAGGAAAAGAAAACAAAAAATTATAAGCAGTGTCTGATACCTTGTGCACTGACACAGCAAACACTGTGGAAGATGGCCTTGCCTGCTCATGTCATTACAAAGTCTGAAACCATGTCAGTTGTAGGAAGAACGGACAGGACTAGATAACATCAGCTCCTATTCTTCAGAGAACAGCAGTCTCTGCTGAGTTTGAGAGCTGCTTCAAGAAGCACTCCATTACCTCTTCCCTGCACCACCAAGACTCTGGGAAGCACCGAGAGTTACCAGCCAGAGGGGCTGGTAGCAGGGTTGAAATAGCACTTAGAATAAACTATAACAGGGAAGGGCTGACTCTTTATGCAAACATTGGATCCAAGTTGATCTGACCGCATGGTTCCACTCAGTTCTAGAAAATTCTCTATCCTTGCTTCCTTTGGTCCCCGACCCTCTACTTGAAGGAGGAAAAAAGCAAAAGGTCATTTTTCTCCCTTGGTCATCACCAGAATATATTTTTATTAACTCGCCTTTATGCAAACACCAGTTAGCTGGCCCTTTGGTACCAGGACAAGCGTTACGGCAACAGACTGTAATGTCTTAAACATGAGCCTATGGGCAGGATGGAAAAACAAAGCCAGGAGAGGAGACCACATTTATTTAGACATTTATGTGTCCTCCTCCCTTTTCCTACTTGTTCTCTTTTTTTGCTTTCCCGGCCTTCTTGCTTTTGTGACATCAGGGCCATGTTATCCCCAGAGCAAGTTGGGAAAGAGGCTGTTGTATTAAGACAGTGTGTGCTGCAAAATGTGGGCCAGGGCACAGGCTCCCAGAAAAACATACCAAAGGCCAGATGATGAGTGGAAAGATCCGTCTGTAACATCTGATGTGCTGAATTGTCTATCTAGGGCAGAACCTGAATCCCATGCCCTGCTTCTTGCATCATCCAAAGGCTTTCTAGCTTCTGCCATTTTATTAATTGCAAAGGGAATATGCTGCTGGGAAAATGAATTACATCTACTATAAATATTTTGAAAAGACCAAGGCATTGGCTAGAGTACGTCAGAATCGGTAGAGTCACGTCAGTTTATGCCAGAGAGACTCTGGCCCTTTCTTTGTTAGAACTGATGCAGAAAAAAATACTTCTTGAAGAAAATCCCCAAAGACACTGTATTCTCTTAATCTTCCACTTGGAAATCCCAGCCATTTCACAGTCAGGAGGCCAGAAAAGCTAAATATTTAAACTCATTATTGTACTGTTGTTAGATATTTTTTTTGTTTTATTTTTTTGCTCTTTTTAAAACAACAGTCAATCAGCTAATTGTCATACGCTTGGTTAACTGAGTCAAAGACCTTACTTGAACTAGCCTTGTATAATACTTCATTTCAGACAATCTAACTACTGTGTCTTACGTTAAGAGTGCACAAAAGTTTTTCAGTTTTCCGCAGATGCCATGGTTACCCTTATTTCTAAACAACATCTGGAATTAGATGTTTTGAGAGGGGACTCTGGGCTAGAAATGTCTAATGAGAGCATGAAGGAAAAAGAAATCTTTTAAATGGCAGATAGAAAAACACCCTCAGAAGCTTTGCATTTCGCATGACAAAAAAAGGGAAGCAGGAGGAGAGAGTTGGCCTGGATGTGCAAATTACTTTTCCAGAACTAAACACATGAAAAATTAATCTACTCTCACCTGTGACAAAAATGCATTCAAGAAGGCTCTTGAACTCCACCTTTGATTTTTATCTTTCAGCCAAGCAGATTCAGTTTAAAGACAAATTTTGCTTATAATGCAAAGTCCCACAGACTTTCTTCATTTTGTTTTCACAGAGATGAGTGGCTATTATAACGCAGATAGAAGTTTCTCCAGAGTCTTGAAGTGCTCAGCGGCAAAGCCCCTTATAAGCAGAGACATTTTATTCACTGGCAGCAAATATGCATTTAAACATATGTTCTAATAATGAGTAGGCAAGGTTGACCTAGAATCCACCTGCCCACACACCAAACCTGCCAACCTTATTTTAGCAAATTTGCAGCATTCACTACATTCAGAGCTATAAATCACCTTTCAAAATGAGCAGGACACTTTAAAAAGGAGGAGGATGCAAAATAAAAACTGTCTTTACTCTTGGAACAAGCAGCAGTTTTTCTATGCATAAAATAATAAGTGAGACAGGAAATAAAAGATATTAAAGAACAAAACCCAAAGCAAGTTGACAGCTGGCACATGAATTGGTCAAATGTTTATTTTTCTAAAGAACAGCTTTTATTAATTTTCTGTCGTGTTGCAATAACTTGGATGTGAATATAGTGATCTATATCCAGGGCCCAAAAAAGTGCAGATTCTGACAACATACAGATATTTGCGATGTGTCCCTACAGCCCAATAAAACCTTTTTTTTTTTTTTTAAGTAATTCACGTAAATGAATTGCATAAACAATTGTCACACAGAGCTTATTTGAAATGTAGCCCAACTTGGTAAGATGACTACAGATTCAAACAAACATTCTTCACAAGATTTTTCTGCAGTGTACAATGGATTTAACCTCTACTTACCTTCTGACTAAGTGCATGCAACTTACTGCTCTTAGAAAGAATATTCATATCAGTTTTTATTTGGTGTCATTTCACGTGTCTGTCCCAATACAACCCAGAAGTTCCAGCCTGGCATGTGTCCCGTTGTACAAAATACAATGTCTTCCCCAAAGGACTTACACGATGCTGCAACGAAAAACCTCGGAGCCAAACCCACTGCACTCTGATGTCCTGTGAAACTGATGAGAGCCAAATGACTTTTGGACAATTAATTATGAAGATTTTTATAAACACCATGAATGCAGCAGCTGTACACTGTGAACAAGTTATAGGCAGGGCATAAGCATGACTGTGCTCTTAACAGAGATGAGTTGGGGACAGTCTGAAAAGGCCCACCATTAAGTTAAAATCAAGGACAAAATGAAGCGTGGAGAACAGCTATGCAAAGTTCTCTGTGTGTGTGCCTGATCAGTAGCTGTGAGAGGATATATAGATATTTCAAGGGAGCAGTACACAAGAGTAAGGATTCCTAAGAGGAGAAGTTGGCAAGCCCAAACAAATTCTGACTACAGAAAAAAAGGAAAACAACTTTTTTTAAAACACTGACTCTATAATACAATTGTTCTTTCACAACAACCCCAATCCATGATCAGCTGAGGTCTCAGAATACTTAGCCAACCAAATTCTAATCTTTATTTTGTTACCATGCCGAAGACTTCAAAGCACTGCCATAAGAAAAAAAAGAACATAATGTAGTCCTGATTTCAAGCATGTATTTCCCAAGATATTTACCTTTGGTGAAAAGCAAATATAGAAGCTCCAAAACTAATACTAGAGTTCAAACAAACTGGTTTAAAATAGAATTCTCTCCATGCTTATACACTTACCTGTTACTCACTAGAAGCACTCTTCATGAACAAAAGAGGCTTCGTAAAATTCAGACACTCCTCATTAATGGCAGACAATCTGGAATGCAAGCAAACCCACAGAGTTAACAAGTCAGTCAATACAAGTATAGCCCTTATGCATTACCTACTGAATTCAGCCTGCAGTGAGCCTAGAGCTCAAAGTTAAATACTTAATTCATTCACAGCCTTAGATTTACTCTGGCAGGTCTCAGAATGGGAGCCAGGCTTCAACAGTCAGCCTGGAAGATAATGACCTTTATTGACATTGCTGTAAAGTTGAAGTTTGTGTTTGCTGTAAGTCAGGTATGATGTGATCCCTATTGATTTGTGGTGAAAGGGCATAATGATTCTAAAACTCAGGGCTGGATGAACTTTGCTTAGGGCAGAAATGAAGCCCTACTGGTGGTGAAGAAGGTGGTTACACAGCTTTCCTTGTGCTGTCAAAGGACTACAGATTACTGGAAATAGTTCATGCCACTCTGACTAGGGGACCCAGGAGCAATACAGACAGTTGACCACTGCTATATTTTGTGGGCTGTCCTAACATATGAAATTTGCCTCCCCTTCAGAAATCTATACCTCAGTCATACAAATCTCTCGGGAACAAGCCTGGATCCAGGATACACTGAGAGCCCTCTTCACTATGTGGAGTATGGAGAGGCTGGCGAGGGCAGAGGAGGTGGGTTCAGCTGGGAGCAGAACAAGTGAATACTTGAATTAGGAGATTTACTAAGCAAATGGAAAAGAAATTATGTGCTAACTTTTTCCAGCTTTCCTTGTCTCTGTAGAATTTTTAAGTGTTCACGCATTTGTGCTGCAGGAGTATATTTGCTAGACAAATGTGTTGTCCTTCATGTGCTTAGTCAATCCATTCTTTGCTTTACTTACTCGTATGACTTAAGATGCTTTCTTTCTGTATGGCCATATGTTAATGATTCATAACTGTGTTAAAAATGTGCTTACACGTAGTCCTCCAGATGCAACCTTAACAAGTCTGGAGCGGACAGAGAATCTTCCACTGTTGCAGTCCTCTCTGGTCCCCTGCCCCCACTTAACAAGTCAGCAGCAGGGGTGGAGCTTCTAGTGTTTTGTATACACTTATTTTCCATTCAGACCTCTTCTGTTTTCCAGAGTATTTCCTTTTCTGGCATATGTTTATTTTCCTCCCTGTCTTTTCGTGTAATAGTTAGCATAGGCAAAATTTATCCAGTTACTATGAAAAGTCTATTATCTGTTGTCTTCCCCTCTGTGCAAAGGGGCACTCTATTCTAATACACTTCCCTCTTGTAGCCAGAAGCCACTGAAGTCCTAAGGAAAACAACTTCTTTTAAACACTGACTCTATAATACAATTACTCTTTCACAACTGCACAGTGTTAAAGGCCTGCTCCTGTTCTACTTGGAGGCAACCTGGTTCTAAGAACAGGAACATTTTCTGCATTTCTTAAAAAGGCTCAAGATAACTGTAAGTAACTTTTAACATCCTTGGTACATTTTCTTTCATGCAACCTTTCATCTTCTGAATCAGGACAGCTGCATCTGCAGGCTGTGTACAACCACAGGGAACAGCAGCTCAGGGATCAAGCTCTCTAGGAGTCTGAACTGTGCATCTCTCTGGAAAGGGTTCACAGGGAGCCACGTGCCTGCCGGTGGCACAGCAAACAGGTACAGTACATGTGAAGTCAGCAAGCTTATTAAGGAGCCATTCGCATGGATTTTGCGTGACCAGCTTTGGTGACGAGCTACGCCTTGAAGCTCAGTTTCAGAGAAAGGCCGTGAAGTTTGGGAATCATTTGTTACAATGTTTCCCGTTGGAGACACAAGTCCAGATTCTAGAAAAAGAAAAAACCTGTGACCACTCAGGGATCTAATGCTTCTCAATTACACTAAGAAATAAAACCTGGAAGAATGAAAGATTGTACATAACATTAAGTTTTCAAATGGTGTTTTCCTTGTTGCCCTATTAAAGGGCAACGTTGGATGTCAGCAGCCTAGCAAGGCCACTGGGAAGCAATATGAGCCAAAGTTCCTGAAAGGGAGTGAAGTGTATAGTCTCCGATCAACTTGCAAATGCAAGACGGTGAGAGGGGAGGAATATTTTGCCTGGCTTGGGCTGTTCTATGCTGTCATTTTAGCCTGGATGTAAGCTATGTGTGGAAAGGCAGCCACTGATCACCAGGACTGAGCAGAAGAGAGCAGCAACAGGAAAAAATCCTAGCAGGGGATGGGGTGTATCACACATCAAGACATCTCATGGCAGCTCTGTTCAAGGCAAAGGGAGGGTTGCAGCTGACTCCTCAATTAGTGAGACATGTAGCACAACAGTGCCATATTGTTCTTTGTAAAACGATACGCAAACATGTTCCTTTTTTCTTTTTCTAAGGGATGGTTGTCTGAGCCCAAGGGATGAACTGTTAACACTAAATGGACAATCACTTAAAGATCTGTCCAGCAAGGAGGCTGATTCTCTCATTCACCCAACAACACGGCTGGTGAACATCATGATGGCTGGCAAAGTAAGTATGAAAGTTGTGGTCCCCTCCCACAACTGTGGGGTGATTTGACATTTACTTGAGACAGAAGGGCAATTTGTGCATCAGACATTTGAAGAACATGGTTTTTCTCTTCCTGACAAAACCCCAAGCCTCTTGTGGTCAGACTCTGGTGACTTTCAGCATAGCTTTTTCCCAGATAAACAGAGGCTATGGGGAGGCCGAGGCCCTGGGAAATTCTAGCAAAGGCTCTACAACCCCTCCTTTTAGAAACACATAGCTTGCCAATGTTAATTTTCCATTTGGAAGTTGAGCAAAGGCAGAGGTGGATTTAAGGGAAGATCCATGAATCCAGAAGCCAGAGAGCAGGCCCTGTACTGAAGTAGTTTTGTGGATCTACGATCTCTAGCTAGAAAATTCCCATGGTGAATATTACTAGAGTCTGCTACAGAGAGAGGGGAACAGGAGGCAGCATTAACAGGTCAGCAACCCTGCATTATCACCAAACCTTTCAGTGGAAAACCCTTTTGATCTTTCTTTCACAGAAGCCATTTCATTGGATTAGACACATTTAATTTCAGGCTTCTTATCCTCTCATCGCCACCCCAAACTGGATGGCACCAAAGGCTTTTCACCTGCAAATTCTGGAGGAAAGTTGAGGATGATGACCGGACAGAGCTAGTCCCCTACCACACATTTACCACTTTGAAGACAACAGAGCTCAGCCAGAGATTTGTTGCAGGCTTCAGATCTTGATATTCATGGAAAAAAGGCACTTTCTGCTTGCTATCTGCAAATGGGTCAAACATAAAGCTCTGATATAATCCTAGACTGAGAAAACACCCCTGACTGGAGCTGCTATCAGGTCTGAGTGTGCCTCTTTCTAGGACGGCAGTGAACTGTCTCACTCAGATGTCTGCTGAATTCTGCCAAGATTTTTGTTTATTTTCTCTCCTTTAAATGCCTAAGTATCCAGAGATGAACTATATTAAACTTTTGTAGCATAGTACCACCCAAGAGACAGCCAGGTGAACTGTGCCTTTAAAGACAACCCCGCACCAAATTAATTAAGGGTTAATAGCAAAGGCTTTTCAAGCTAGCTAACTTGGTAAGAGAAACACTGCAAAATCATTTTCAAAATGCCTCTTTAAGGATCTTCTCTGCATTTCTTATTCTGAAAAGTTCCCAAGGGCAACGGGACTGGAAAGCCCTAGTAGGATTTTGCTACTTGGCAATGCCTCCACCTGCTGTCGAAGAGGAAAATTATCATTCATTACTTCTTGAGGTATCTCCAAACAGCACTACTGAAGTCAGGCTCCTGAAAGAAAGTGTTTGTCTTGGTTGGCTCCAGACAGATTAGGACGTATAGATCCTGCTCTAATGCTGCTCTTGTGGCCTTCTTAGCCCCTGCAGAACATCGCTGAACAAAATCCTTTTATATTTGAAGGTTTACTATATTTCAATCAGTTTCCATATGCTGTCTGTATTTAGTAGTGTTCTTCCTTTAACTGTGGTTTCCTCAGGATCAATGGCATTCCCCATGTCACAGCAGAAGCAGGACTTTCAGGAACCATACACATCCAGAAATTATTCCTAACATCAACTGTTATTCAGATATGATCATTTATTCATTTTCAAACTGTTCTAAAAATCTGCATTTAGAAACCTGAATGTTTTATCTACAAGTTTTTAAATGCTAGAATTAATGGCTATATTTTCAAAAGCAATTAAGAGTTTCCAAGTAGAAGGGACTGAATTTTTGGAAAACACTAAAGCCTAGTCCTCAAAGGTTTTTAAACACCTGGATCATATTTTGACTAAAAAACACCCCTCTGAAATCAGCAGAAGTTGGATACCTATCCACCATTCCAAAGCTGGGTCTAAGAATTTTCCTTTAGAAAATAACGCCCTTCTAAGTTGATGGAGACCGAGTCCCCAAAAGCACCACTTATCTCCAGAAATTGGACAAGCATGGCTACAGTTTACCCATGCATCAAAATATTAGTCAGTTTGAACCAACGGGGGGTGTCCAACTAATTTTCTGTCCATTTTGACTAAAGACCAGAATCTATTTCTATCTTATTACTTTGGCAAGTTATAATCATTTTTATAGCAAAGTTTTGAGCTGCATTCTCCTTTATCATCCTATTTATTTTAAATAATTAATTTTGCTCCATGTTTTTTGATTCAGGCTAAAATTTGTGCAAGCCAAATTAGAAGAAATTTTATTTTTAAGTTTAGATCACTCGAGAATTTCTTGCAGAGCAATAGGGCTTTTTTTTCTTTTTTTTTTTTTGTAGGAAACACCAACCTGTAAGGAAAGGCCTTTGGAAATACAAAATGGTTTTCTGCACAGTAAAGCTGCATGTCAACGGACTCGCAGTAACTCAACCAGTAAGTTGCAAAGAAGTAATCTTTTCTCTTGTAATATTCAGGGAGTGACACACAGCGCTTCATCATGTGATGGCACTGCAATGCTGAAAGAAACTGCAGCTGTTGTCCAAATTTGATCCAAACTGCAGCTGGGATCATTAGCTAAGAATTGCTGATGCATAAAAGCATCAGCTTTTGTATTCACAATATCCTACAGTCAGAGGTTTTGTGCATAAGCATTCCATTTTACGTTTTTTAAGGTGTATTCTAAATAAGCCAATGCTCTTTTGGTAGGGAATGTTTGCTTTTTACTATATTTAACATTAATGGCTATCCCCACAGTGAGGACTGAAAAGATCACACCCTTCACAGAGAGATTTGCAAGAGGAAAAACACTTCTAAGTAACATTTACCTGATAAAATGAATGTGCAGAAACGTCCGGCGCTTGAGAAATAACCCACGTCACTCTCCCCACATCTGACAGGTGTAAACCCGTACTGGATGGGGGAGATGGACTGCGCGGTGCCCCGGAAAGCCGTGCCCTTCAGAGACCGGCAGCCCCATGCTCTCCACACCAGCCGCAAATCTCTTTCCCAACAGCTGGACTGCTCTGGAGGGAGAACCCCAGTAAGTGCTACAGGAAATCACCTAAAAAATAGACAAAACTGTCTCCAATAAGAGTCTTTCAATGACCTTGGCAGTCACTTTCCCGCCAAAACCTACCTTCCTTGCAGGCCCTGTCAGGGAAGATGGCGCACTCTGCTTCCTCCACTTTTTAACCCCATCCCTCCTCTACGAGGAGTAGGAGAGCGGGAAAGGCTCTGTGCCAGCAAAACCCCATTTCTTCAGCAGCTTCTCCCTCCCGTTGCCCCAGCAGGTTTTACAGTGTGTGTAAATCCCCCTGTGTGGTTCGCACCACCTTGGTAGCCACCCGGAGCCGCCTCAGAGCTCACCGCTGAAGAGGCCCTTCCCGGGCGTCTCCCCGCCGCTGGCCGTGGAGATGCTCTGTGCACGTGGCCGATAAAACCCCGGCCTGAGCTTTGGGCCCCGCCGCCGCGAGCCTCCCGAGTCACCTCCGTTGGCCCAGCCATGGCCACAAGCAGGTATGGACTCGCCTCATGGCTGGTAGTCGCTGCCCCCAGCTGCACTGGCTGCGTGAGGCATCCCACTTTCTGCCCCACAGTGAATCAGACATATTTAAACAACCCTGTTAATGTAGGCTAGAGACTGACAGTCTCTTGCTATCCAGATGGATGCCAAGCGATTCACTACAGGCTGGGAGAGTGGAGGCTGGGCAGGGTAGAGAGGGTGTGGGTATTTATGGCCTCAGGTCCCCAGGCTCAAGCCTGGAGTGGGGGGATGGAGGTGGAGCTCCTCACACTCAGCTGCCACCTCCTGCCCCTCCTGAGGCCTGGCTGGGGGACTTGCTGCTGCTCCCCTGCCTTTTGCTGGCCAGTCCCTCACCCTGGGGGCACCACAGCCCGACCTAGGGCTTTAATGGGGGTGAGGAGGTGGCAAACTGGAGCACAAACCCCAACCAAACAACACCCGGGCAGACAGACGGACCCTCGGGGATTTGCTGGGCTTCTTCCTGCTTGAAGGTCCTGCATGGCAGATGCTGCCCACTGGCAGAGGCTCTTTGGTGGCATCCTAGTTTTGGGTATCGTTACCACACACGGAAATACAAAATACACCCCCTCACAGCAGCAAAAGAAATTTGAAAACTTCCGATTTCAGATTCAGAAGACCCACAACAGAATAAGCAATCACCCTGATCTGGCAGAGGTATACTTTTCAGAGAGTATGTTTTTGGTATTACACAGACATTTCCCTCCTAATCGTGTTCCCAATCCCACATTGAATAAATAATCTTGTTTTCATGTCAAAATTGAGACTTATTTTCTGGCATATGCAGAAACTGAAATTTTGGCTGATGTTCCACACACTTCAACACCTGTTAGTTTCACTATGCTGCATTAAAAAAAGGTGTTGAACTCTCTTGGACTTGTAATGCGTGCAATTAACTCTGGCCCTGCTGAACTTCATGCACAGTTAGCTTTAGGTAACGACTTTTGTCAGTGCTTAAATTAGTTTGTAATACCCAATTCCATGTTCAAATAGGAGGTTTTCATTAAATATTTCATTAAAGGTTCATTAAAATGGATCAAATCTCAGGGGCTGGAGTTCTGAAATCCACTATCTGCAGAACAGAGGGAGGAAAAGCACTGAGAAATTGCTTACCTTGGTTATCAAGCAAAAAGGATGTGCTTCAGCTCTTTCAGCAGTAGAAAGAAGCCTATGTGGTAGCTTAACGGAGGCAGCGCAGGGTAGTTCACAGTCTGAAGAACTTCCATGAGCACTAATTCATATTTGGGGGGAAAAGCTGAAAACAGGTTCTGTATGGCCCAAGATAAAGTTATTTAGTGGCAAGATGAGGGAAGGAGTTAGAATTTCTTGTTTCTTAGTTCAGTTCCTAGAGGCAAATATGGTAATACTTGTTTAGGACCCCTAAAGGCCACAGATGGGATTTTGGCATGGAGAATCAAGTGAGAGCACAAATATATCTTCGCACCACTTCAAGGGCCAACATTCTAGTTTCACTCTAGTTTAGTCACTGTGGGACAGTTTTAGTGAGCAGGGATTGTCTGAATAATAAGTGGCTTCTGAAAATTAGAGAGAATTGATATTTTTTAAAAATCTTTAGTACCGTAAGTTATAAGGAGGAAAATTTGAAGTAAACAAGTTGTCCTAATGTATGTCCAAGAATTTCTGGTTCTGCATTAAAATGATTTATTTTTTTTTTTTTATGTTCACAGGCAATTTCGAGGCCATCTAGATCACTAAGTACAGCACAGCTAGTGCACACATCCTGTGGCTCACAGGCTTCAGTAATCTCAAACATCGTATTGATGAAAGGACAAGGGAAGGTGAGACTGGCTCTGTTGATTTACCATAGGGTTTTACTTCATTTCACAAATGCAAGCTGCAAAGTGCGGGGAAGCGACTTCAGGTATTAAGGTTGCTACTTCTGGGTTGCCAATTTGTATTCAGGCTTTGCCTATGAGGATGTCATCAGCACAGTACTTTCACTTTTCATTTGAGGGACGTTAAATGGCTTCAGAGGTGTGAATTAGTCTTGCAACATCCTTCAAGGGTAGCAGGTAGTGTCTGACTTCTGTATAAGGGGAGGAAGGGCAAAGAATAAGTAGATGAGAAGTATCTACCTACAAAGGTCTATTGGTGTTGCTTAAACTTACAACACGCATTAACTCTGTTTGGTAGAGGGTGAGAGAGAGATATCTCCATCTGTGTGTCTGAATTAGTAGTAATATCAAGATCCTGTATGGTGGTTTTTATCAATCTCATTTATGGGAGAGGAAATTATGGAGAAGAACAGATAAATTGATCTCTGAAGGCTGCTTATTGGTTCAAGGGCAAAAAAACCCCCAACAATTTGGACACCTTCCTGTGAGTTTATAATAGTGAATTAATTGATTGCAACAAGCAAAAAGCAAATCATGAGAGTATTCCACTGAAACTTTAATTTGCTTTTACTACTGGCATGTGATTGACTATTTTTTCATGGATTATACTACTTCGTTGACCAGTACTGCCCATGTAGGTAACACAGAAGAAACTGCAAACGAACTATTATGAGAACCGAACATGGGCTCTCACACACTGTTTTTCTTCCATAAATTAGGGTTTGGGCTTCAGTATTGTTGGAGGGAAAGACAGCATTTATGGACCAATAGGCATCTATGTCAAAACCATCTTTCCTGGTGGAGCTGCTGCTGCTGACGGAAGGCTACAAGAAGGTGGGAAATCCCTCTTCTCTCCCTTTTCCCACTCCAGATTCCCAAAGAATGATACCTAAAGGCACATTAAAGTGAAGCTGAAATGAGCCATAAGTGACTTTTATGCCTGCATCCGTTATTGCATTTGCAAGACTCCTTTTGAGTACATGTATCATGTAACTTATGGCACAATACAGTAATAGTAACATAGTACAACTTTTCTCTTTAAAAACAGGTGATGAAATCCTGGAACTGAATGGAGAATCCATGCATGGATTAACACATTATGATGCTTTACAAAAATTCAAGGTTACGTACTCTTCTTCCAGAACAATTTCTAGCTTTACACACAATGTGCATGTGATCTCAACCCATTCATTCATTATCTTTTCTTTCTAACAGGCCAAAAAGGGTCTTCTGACACTTACAGTCAGGACAAGCTTCAGCACGCCTCATTCTGCTTCCAGCTGTCTGTCACCCCACTTGTGTCAGCCACTGAGCTCTAGTACATGCATCACCAAAGAAAACAGCTCTTTCAGTTCGGAAAGCGCAGCATTCTCATTAAATGCTACAAAGCCCAATGACAGGGTCATAATGGAAGTTACCCTAAACAAAGGTAAGTGCTAAAATTAACTGAGCACTGGCGAACAAGGCACTGATTGACAAAACACCGTTCATTTGCTCTCTGAATGTCTTTCCTCACTAACCTGATTCTTTTCCTGAACTAAGTTTTCTTTTATAAATAATGCACTAAATTAGATCTCGGTGCCTGCCAGTGCTAACAACTATCTATCAACAGCAGGATTCTGAACACCACCTGTCCTCAAGAGCCAATCATTTGGTTTTTTTCATTTAAGCATTAGAGTCACATTCACATCCTTCATGTAAAAAAGTAAACCTTTTGGCAACAACTACCAATTAGTAAGCAGATTATGCGACTCTTACCCATAATTATGCAAGCAGTTCATTTCATTCTCTAAAAGGCTTAAAAACAAATAAAATATATATCTATATCTTCTTGTAGTTCTTTCACCTCCTCTCTAACTGTCATCATCTTCTATTTATAAGCAACCACTGGCAGAATGAAATAAACTTTTAAATATGGGAACATCAAAGCAACGAACAAAGCAAAGTCTCTATGAGGTAACAGTATGACTTACCAAACACACAGTATGGGACCTGACATCAGAGTGATTGTGCAGAGCAAAGAGGGTAAATTCACAAAAATCTTAAGCTGTATTATATAAAACAGAAAGGGGATTGAGACGATATAGCAAACAATAGCCACACATCCTTGATTTTTGTTTGGTTTTTTTTTCCCTCCTTAACTTTTGCTCCTCCTTAATTTTTGTTCTTTTTTTTTTTCCTATTCTGTCTCCCTGTAAAGTCATTTGAATCCTTCTGTAATGACAGATATTTTGCAAAATAAACCTGCATTGCATCGTGTCTGTGACACACCGGTAATGAATTGCAAAAAACATCTTGGAACCCCACAAACAATATTAGTGTGCACTCACTTTAACCATGAGGGGAAAAAAAAATAGAAAACAAAAAAGGAAAAAAGCAGTAGGAGCAGCAGCTAACATTGAACACAAGACTTTGGTTCTGGTTTGTATAGAAAAAAATAATTAAATTGAAGACGGTTTTTAAACAGGTCTCTCCAATGGTTTGTTTTGGCTGCTTCTTATGTCTTTTTTTTATTATTATTAATTCTTTCAGAGCCAGGTGTTGGCCTTGGAATTGGGTTATGTAGCATTCCTTACTTCCAGTGTATTTCAGGGATTTTTATTCACACCCTCTCACCAGGCTCAGTGGCACATATGGATGGGAGACTCAGGTAGGATGAGAAAAAGTGTCTGTCTTATGCCACAAGTTTTTCATTGCTCTCTTTTATGGGTTTATTTTTGACCTGTTTGGGCAGGAAGTCTAGTGCTTTCTGGGAGTTTTGGGTTTAAAGCATACGCGCTATCTGAGGGTTTGAGCATGCATATTTAGAATATGTGGGACTTCCAGATACATAGCAACCCAGTGAAATTATTGCCTCCTGTCCAGGCTGGGCTAGCTTCGGGGGTCTTAGACAAGCATATAGCATGCTTCCCAGAGGAGATTTCCAAAAGAGAATGTATCTGGAAAAACCCAAACACATGGCATATTCTGGCTTGTTTGAGCACTAGTTTTTCCTGACACAAGCTCCTCAAATTCTATCCCTTCTTGCCCAATAGAAATACAGATTTGCTGAAATGAGCTTTAGTGAGAGTGTAGAAATTTAGTTTGTAAGATTTATGACCAATTAGTAGTGTTGAACATATTTAGAATTGAACAGAACACAGCATTTTCAGTGAAGGCTTTTTGATTTAACTTGAGGTGCTCTGTAACGCTCCTCTCTACATGCCTAAGACTTTAGCTAAAAGAACTGTGGTCTTATACTATTTGAAAGTTTGTATGATATGAATCAGTGCCTTCAGTCAGCATCTTAACGTATGTGGGTATTTGCAGTAGAGCAGAGAAGGGCAGTCTCGGTTTCATGTGGGCCAAATTTGGATTTCATCTAGAAATATTCAGTTTAGCAGTCAGCAGGATTACAATAGTTTGTCACTAGATTTTTTCTCTTAACAAGTTATTCATATGTAGCAGAAACACAACATCCTTTCTGACCTTAAATCACACTAGCAGACCATAAAAACGTGAAAAGTGAAGTGTGAACTTGAAAGGAAGGAAGGAAGATGTAGGTGGAAGCAGCAGCTGAGCTACATACAGCAGAAAGATCACAGACACAAAGTGTGCATAGCTGAACATGAAGAAAGCTCAAGGGTTGCATGCAACAAGGCAGTTAGGTCAAAAAGCCCTTGACGTCCTGCTCATTCCCATTCCGTTTTCTGTAACAGGAACAGAGGGACATAATGATTTAATCTGTGATCAAATTAGAGGTCAATCACATGAATTTGCTTTTTGTATACTTTCACACAGGTGAGACAAGGTTGGGAGAAAAAGACAATCTGTTTTGTTTACATCCTCTCTCTTTTTTTAATATCTCTGTAGGTGTGGAGATGAAATTATTGAAATCAACGAAGCTTCAGTACAAAATACAACTCTTAATGAAGTTTATGCTGTGCTAAGCCATTGTGATCCTGGTGCAGTGCAGATTATTATTAGCAGACACCCCGAACCCCAGGTAGCACACTCTGTATTCTTTCCAACTTTCAATAAAGCACATATTGAGAACTAAGACTAAGTGAAGGAGCAGGTGCTAATCTAAAACAGGTGGAAAAATGTTGATAACAAAGGTGCTGATCTCTTTATAGGCATCGCTGCACACAAACGAACCTGAGATATGCACTATCTTAAATATAATCATGTAAGATTTGAAGATCACTGGAGATGGTCTTGCAAGAGTTTCTGTGCTGTGAATAAGGAAACTACAGAAATAACATTTAAGGAATAAAGCAAAATACATTTCTTATTCGAGAAAGAATTCCCAATAACAAAATAATTTGAAAGAGGGAATATACCCCCCCCAAGAAAAAAATGTTTATACACCCATCTTTCAGTAATTAAAATTTAGGTCTTGCCCAGCCACTACTTATAATTAAATTAATATTAAAGTAAAATATCTCATTCTTGCAAGGTTTTTCTACAAAATGTTTCCTAACACCAAATACCATATAAATGATTGTCAAGTTTAAATTGTTGCATAAATTATCATAAAAACATAGTATTACATTATCATATACTGGTAAATCCAGAACTCCACTTCTAGTGAAATATACAAAAGAACATTTATCTTTGAAAGTTCCCATTTTATCTAAAAAACCAATATAAACAGCACATCCATAGATACACTTCAGCTATACTGGAATGTATACAAATACAATGGTGTGCACTTACTTAGCTTTAAAGTTAACTAATGTGTGATATAACTAGGTCTATTCATTTCCATTAGAGGACTTGCAGGACTTTGAAATCTTTGTGAAAGGAATAAATGTTTAAACGTTACTCACCCCACAGCAATCTCATGAGAGTATAATGGTATGATATTTCCTAGGTGTCTGAGCAACAGCTAAAAGAAGCTGTTGCACAAGCTGTGGAAAACAACAGATTTGGAAAGGAGAGACACCAGTGGAGTACTGAAGGTAAGGAAC
Organism: Aptenodytes patagonicus; assembly: GCF_965638725.1. Lineage (NCBI taxonomy): Eukaryota > Metazoa > Chordata > Aves > Sphenisciformes > Spheniscidae > Aptenodytes > Aptenodytes patagonicus. Next base: position 5,402,548 of record NC_134958.1, on the reverse strand, counting down.
TAAGTGCATTCATTGAGACATGGTATTTTTGACCTAAAAGATATATAGGATGAGTACGTGCTGTATTAGAATCCTTGATAACAGTCAAGTAACCCAGAGCAGAAAGGAAGAGGAGGAAACCTCACAGGACAGCGCTCCTAACACGCCTCCTAAGATACGTTACCAGAGTGATGAGAAAAGACCACATCTGTCTGATTGTCAGCAAAAATTTTTGTGCAAACTTCCCCTCGCTCTTGCTCATCCTTTCCAATTCATAACCTCTGCTTAAAGCTTTTCAAACAACTGTCAGTAGGATAGCTGACAACAACAGGACTTAGGATAGCAAGGAACTGCACAATGCAGGTGACGTCCTGGGGACAAACAGCTTGTTAATCCCCTTGTGAGAAAAGGCATATGAAATCACGGTTAGAGCTATTTGCCCAGTTCAGCTATGACATCCTCCCATGGTAACATATTGCAATGATACCCCTTTTTAGTGTCCTCATTTCTTCTAAAGGACCAAAGGTAACAGAATCATCATCAGTAAACTGTACTGCTGAGAAAGATATTTTTATATATATATAGGGAAAATGTAACGTTATTTTGCTGTCCAAGAACGTAACTGTTGACTCTTTGATCTACAACCCTTTAATGCGTAAATCATACCTTTGTATCAACCGATGATGGTATTTAGCTGCAAATTTCGTCAGCTGAATCTTAGAAGTGAGCACTTTGCTTGTATCTGAATAGACATTTTGAACTTGTTCCTGATACAGGTGTTAAAAAACTAGAAACGAGCTGGCATGGAAGACACCCATGTGAAAAACATATTGAAAGGAACGCTGCTCATTGCAACCGCAGGACACAGAAGCTGATGACCCGCTCCAGCAGTGACAGCAGCTACAACCCTAGGTCCTCATGTAGTAATGGTGCTGCATACCAACTGACTGACTTGAAAGCAAGAGTACATAGCATTGATGTACCAATTACCAGACAGCCTGGCCTGCTGTACTCACTGTCTGGTAATAATTCAGAGAGAAATTCCCCTCCTACTTGTAGTGAGGGAGGTCGACCCTTGCAAAACACTAAGAAATCATCAGAGATCCTCGTGAGAAAACCTAAATCATCAAAGCCCAAACCTCCACCAAGGAAATATTTTAAGCAGGACTGTACCTGTAATGACCAGTGTAAAGCAGACAGAAAAGAAAAGCTTGTATCGGAAGTGGCTGTATCACCTTCTGCAACTGTTCAGGTAAAACGAAATTTGCAAAATTTTTCTTGTGTTTGCTTATTTGTGAGGCAGGGGAAGGAGGAAGGCAAAGTGACTTTGTATGATGGCAGGAAGAAAGGCAGGGAAGAAAGAGAAAGTGTGCATAAATATGTGAGGGCTGGGGGAAGGGGATGAGGCTCTTCTGTTTTGAAAATAATGTATCTATCTTAGTGAAGCCAGTTTAGGTCAAAACGTGATGTTCCAACTAAGGTCAGAAGGCAGAGAAGTGCCTGAAGGAAATTTTCTTCCATATCAGGGAATCTGAGTTAAAATCCCAGTGAGAGCAGCAGCGAGAATGAATCTGAGTCCCTCAGTGTCATTCCTCATGAACATGTGCCACTGGTGGTATCGGACAGTCTCTGGTTCCAGTGCGACTGGAACAGTGATGTGCTCTGGGCTGGGACTGGAGGAGTTTGCACAGCCTTTGATGTCACCTTGGTGCGGTTGGATCCTAACCTCGACACTTACAGAGTCAAATCATTTATGAAGTAGAGAAGTTGTGAAACAATTTCTTTGTTTCAGTAGTGGATTTCTATTGGAAGAAAGCACTAACTTTATGTACAGCAAGTAGTCTTGGGCTCATATACATTTCTTGAGACCAGGAGGTACTAAATAAACTCATTTAAATTGCGAGGCACATACATATTTGTTGATGAGCGACAGTATTTGAAAACTGAGTGTATATTTGTATGTTACTAAATTTCAGTTCCCTCTCTTATTTAAGATAGAACAGAAAGACAGCGTTTCATATTTGCACGAGTGTGAGGGATTGCAAGAGCTGCATGTTGAAACAAAGTTGTGGTTTGTTTAAAAATGAAACTTCTTTTCCCTGGGTTTAGTAATATGCCAGCAGAAATGAGCAGATCTCAATGCAATGCAAACAAAAACCCCCACAGTTCCCAAGCTGCAGAGATCAAAATAAAATGATACAGCTCAGACTGAAGTCCATGTACAATGTTGATATCCAAGAAAGTTTCAATTCAGCACTTCATGTAAGGTCACTCTTTTACCACCCCCTAAGAGAGCAGTAGAAACATATTCATCGACAGCTACTAGAAAATCACTTTTCAGAAGTAAAATTCAGGGAAATAAGTACTTGTTGAACTTACCACTGCATGCAACTTACTATTCTTCAGTACTCAGTTATTCTAAATGATAAGGAGGAAAAAAAAAAAAATCTTAAGATCAGTAAAGTCTATGAAAAGTCAAGCTCTGTTAATGAAGATAACTTCCTGTAGTAAGACAGCCTGTATATCTCAGGGCAATAGCTCCTTTAAGTCCCCAGTAGAGAAAGGGTTTCTTGTCAGAATGTATTTCAGATCATTAAGAGAAGGTTTTATTACTGCCTTTTTTTTTTTTTTTTAACCTTTATTCCCCAAACATTTTGTATTAGTCAGTTTGAGGCCTGCATACCGCAGTTTTACGTGGGGGTTCTGCAGACTGTAAGGCTGCTTTTCCATAACCAAGAATGCTTAATTAGTATTTTTGACTGTGCTTTAAACTGCATCAATAAAAAGGTAGGTATAAATGCCATCACTAAAGAGTAAGATCAAACTGTCTGTTCGTAGTGCTTCCAAATTGTCTACTTCACTTACTGAACATCTGATGTTCCCATCTAACAGCAATGGAACACAAGTGCAGCTTTCAAGAAGGACCCTAGTAAGCAGGGGATGGAGAAAGGTTTTCCTAGAATAAGAAAGTTGCATAGCAAACACCACCCCATTACAGAAAAGCTAAGAAATTCTTCAATTACTGATTTTTTCAGGACAATCTCATTTGTTTCTAGACCTTCACTCTCTGTCCTGTTTGGTTTTGGTTCCTATTAGTAATCCTGGAGCTGAACTACACAGCAGAGAGCGCTTCCAGTGTCACAGCAGAGCAGATGGTAACTTGGTATCGTTGGTTACAAAGGAATCAAGTAATTCCAGAGCATGTGTTAATGACGTTCAGAGTTGCATTTACTGCAACCTCAAACTAATCCTCTCACCCTACATTTCCAGCCAAAAACAAGGAAGGGAGAGCTCTGAAACTGCAGTAACGATTTAGCTTGTCTGGCTTGTGCTTAAGGGCAAAAGGCTTCAACAGAAAAGAGAGTTTAATATGAAGTCAGAGGAAATTTGCTTGACTGGTTTGCAAAAGTCTACTGAATGGCTGATTTTACAAAAACTGAAACTTATAGTAGGCAATCTTTTAGGTTATTATAAAGTTTATTACTAAATTTCTGAGATGTTAATTGCATTTTTTCACAGTCTGTTTACAAGTGTAACCATAAAATATCATGCCAGCAGTCCTGAAGTATAGAATAAATTAAGTCCTATGAGGATTACATCCCAAGCAGAAGTGAAAGCTTGATTTCTATTCAATATTTCTTTTCAGATTAAAAACAAATGAAAATATGTGGGGGGTTTTTCAGATTCATATATAGTGTGGTTTGTGTAATTACATTCTGACACATTTCTATTTCCTGTTTGTTCCGCAGGAAGTTGGAGAACCAATGCTAGAGGGACATCAAACTGATGTAACCCACAGTGTCTTTACCACTTCTCCTGCAGCATATGATACTGAACACATAACTGCTGTTCCAGCGGGCAGAGATCAAGAAAGAAAAGCAAACTTAGGTATGTTTAATCCCATGAACTTTTTTTTGCAGCTGAACCTAGCATTTAGTTTGGATTCCAAAATGGGTATCAAGCTGACTTCACCTTTCTCTTTAAAAGTAGGCTTCAACCCATATCTGTAAATTTTGGGGCAAACAGATTAAATTTCAAGTTATTGATTAATCTTTGAAAAAAAGGGGAAACTATATCAAAAGCAGCATAATAGATGATTTATTGTAGAAAAAGTGTTAATGGACAGGTGCGCTATTGCTGTATTTCTTCAGATGAAACTGCTTATTTATATTGAAAATTTGATATTAAAGGTTAGTTTTAGCATTTCTAAAGGACATTTTTATGCATAGTTTCAAGGCTCAAGTGTTGCAATGGTACAAACCACTGATAATAAGTTAGTATCTTGTTGTGCTAGTTAGAATTAAGGAAACTTAGTGTTAAAGGAACTAGACAATCTCACGAGGTCTCTTACAACCTAAACCATTATGTAATTCTTAACTTCTGACTCAGATCATTAAAAAATATATTTTAAAAAAATATTTTTACTTACACGGAAGCAGATAACTGTAACTGTGCAACTGCACAAACAAAAGTTTGCTGCCATTCAGCTCTACCATATCTAACATTAAAATGCTTAATCAGTCTGTGATGTAAAAAATAATCCTACATTAGAATTGAGTTTTTACTTACTAGAAAAATATAACTGGAAATGCCTGCATAAATTTAAGGAAGCATAAACATTAATGAAAGAATCTTAATGGGAGATTCTTTTTAGAGCGGGATATACTTATAAAAGTAGGAAAGAAAAATGATTTTTTGAAATAATTTACTGTAACACCAGCTTTTTTCACTAGGCTGCAAGCAACATTGCAATTTTAGCCTTCTATTTTAACTGTTACAGCCTATATCATGACTTCAGCACCCCAGAATTTCAGGTTACCTTGAGAAGTTGCAGGCCCTTTAGAAAAGGGATCTTGTATATAAGCACAGAAGAGCCTTGTTTTTCAGTTAATTTCAGTGTCAGGAATCGGAACTTGTCAATCAAGAGTTGTGAATTTTAAAAATGTTTAAACTTTTTAGAAACTTTAAAAAATACCTATTGGAGGTTTGAATGAAATTTGAATTTAATGAATTAATAGCAATGCATAGATAAGGGATGGAGAAGGAGGCTTGTTTATAATCAACGTTTCTCTAATACAGGGAATCCACTTTCATCAGTACAAAGGCCTGTACTTAAGAGACAAGCACGGGTAGATTATAGTCTTGATACAACAGAAGACCCTTGGGTTAAAATTTCCGACTGCATAAAAAGCTTATTTAATCCTACCATGAGTGAAGACAACGTCCACTTAGATTTGCAACCTGGCATCGACACAAACAAAGAGAATCAAAATCGAAGCAGCTCAGAGACAGTTCTGAAGAAATCAGAATCCGAAATAGTCAGTTCAAAAGTGCTAAAATCAGATGAAAATGACAATGTGAAAAAGGGTCCTCCTGTTGCACCTAAGCCAGCCTGGTTTCGACAAAGTCTGAAAGGATTGAGGAAAGCAAATTCAGATCTAAAAACACAGGCAGATCAAAGTCCTCCTGACCTTGAGAGTATTTCCAGCAAAGAACTGCAATCCAGCTTATCCCGTGTCTCTCCTAGGGGATCATCGATAAAACAAAGAATAAACTCATTTGAATCCTTGAGTGCTCCGCAGTCACCCGAAAAAATACACCGAAGGTTTAGCCTGAAACCATCAGTCCAGAAAGAACACACTCCCACTGCAACAGGGTCAGAAGTGGCTCCAGCTCATTTAAACCAAGCCTTTCTCCAACATTGTGAAACCAGCCAACAACAGTCAAAGTCACCTGTGGTCATGGGTACGAAGAGCCTAGATAGATCTTCCCCTCCCAGGGAGGTCCTTGCGGCTAGCTCAGAGAAAAGCAACAATGCCAACACTGAAAATTCCTCGGGTCTCTTAATTACAGAAGCCATTGCAACTTCCCGTCCTGTATCGGTAGCAAAAGCACACAGCCTAAGATCACGAAGCTTCCCACTTACTGCTACCCAGTCTTGTGAGATGATGAAGCCATATGATGAAAAGTATAGCAAAATCTATTCCATCAGTAGCCAGGTGTCATCTGCTTTAATGAAATCTTTGCTTTGCCTTCCTCAGTCTCCAGCCTCTTCTGGAAACAGCGCGTGGGAAACTCTGGACACGTTGTCTCAGTCCTCTGTGGAGGAGGATGGGACTTTTCTCTCACCCCCAAGTGAGAATCATCACCTGGACACTGGGTTTTCGCTAAAGTAAGATACCATATTTAAAAATCAGATTTGCAGATCAGCATCGGTGAGCATCTGTGCTGATCCACTGACAGATTTACATTCTAAGGTAGCAGCACACAATAGTAAAGCACAGACTAAGTTAAGAGCTTTTTAGAGCACAAAAGTTGAATGACTCACATGACTGTTACACTTGTTTTTAATTTGTAATATATAAGCACATGTGTATTTCAAACTTCTGCTTAAGGAGGAATATGTCTAGCATCTCCACGATAAAGGAGATTTAAGTCTGTTTTTTGCCTGGGGCCAAGAGATTATTCCTATTCTTTTATGTGATGGATCCTACTTCTGTTAGGCTAACGTGATTAATTTACATTTGTATGTATTTATAATACTTATTATAGGAGCTACCACCCCAATTAAATGCTAATAAGGTCAAAAGATGACTGCACCTAAATTGTCTGTGCTCTGCTTTTGTGGGTATGTTCTTTCATAACTCAGTGTTTCTTTTTTACTCTGGTCACAATGGTACAGCCTCTCTGAGTTGAGACAGTATACTGTGAGCCTAGCAGACAATGAGAAAGAGGAAGAGAAACAGGAACACGGCTCACCTCAAGCATCCGGTGTGTCAGGGCAGTCCGTCATCTCTCTGCTTTCCCCTGAAGAATTAGCAAAGCTTATAGAGGAAGTCAAATCACTAGACGAAGCGACCTTAAAGGTAAATCTGCTTTTTCTTTTTGTGCATGATTTTCAAAAAGCTGTGGAGTGGATGCGCCTGGTTAATCTTTGCAACTTGATATTATAACAAATAAAGCAGTCATCTCAATATGTACCGGTAGTAACGTTTAGCTCTTTTGATCAAAAATCTCGAAGAAGTCTTCAAAGATAACTAAGCAAGAGTAACGCCCATTTAACTAATGGGATAACAGTTATTCAGCAGGTAAGGTCAGTGTATGCAGAAGTAGGCACTGATATTTTGGAGGCCTTTCTTTTTATTTGGGTTGCCAGTCTGAGATACCCAATGCCTCATTTTTGGGATACCGAGCAACCTTTAGTCTTTCTGGATTCATCTAGAATTGCGATAAAGCTCAAAATAAGTCAAAATCAAGGTTAAACTTGTGTATTCCAGAACCATAAAGACTTTTAAAGACTGATCACACTCAACGAAAAACCAGATAACATCCAGAGCTCTGCACTGAAAACAGTTTAGCTTCTGCTGGCAGCTACATGCTTGCTGTGTTAAGACACTCCAAGCTGTGCAAAAGCAGTATAACTGTTTTAACACACCAATGAGCCTAAGCTAATATAGTTTTTGCCTCTTAGCTAACTGCAGTGGCACGTCTCCCAGGTTAGTCCTGGTTTGTGTCTGTACTGCACGGAGCACGGGTAGAGAATTCATGTCTGCCTATCAGAATACTAGGTAGACATATTCTCATGTCAGCGACAAATTCTTACTGACTAATCCAACTTTGCTAGTATGTTGCAATCAAAAAGCAGCCTGACAAGCAGAATTTATGAAAGCCAGGTTTTGTATCAATTTGTGTTTCTTGTCAACATCCCACGTTGATATTTTTGGTCTGATTAGCAGTAAAAGCTATGTTGCAATGTTGCCCTCAATGGGACATTAGCCGCTCTCATACCAAGTCATCTGTTTTCACGGAATTTTCAGGACAATCTCTGAGCAGCACGTACCCTCCGTCTGGTTGCAGCTGGCCAGTGGGTTCAACTGTGGAAGGAAACGAGACACGATATCAAAAGACGCAACTACAATTGCTCACATACTGAACACGATTGTAAAATTGTGGTCAAGAAAGCCATGTTTCCTTAGGAAACTAGGTTGTTACCCTATACAAACTCATCTTTAGGATAACACAGTCAGAGATAGCTTACTCTACCTGTTGCTAGAACACTTAAAAAGTAAAAATAAGACTGAGAAGCCATTTTTTAAGCTGTGACGCTTATATCCACGTGAGTTGTATGCCAAATTATTTTTCCACTTTTTCAATGAAAAGGTCTTCTAACATGTTTCAGCAACATTTTCTGTTTCTACAGTACATGTATACACTCTTTAATATAATTCAATTTATGGTCCAGATCCAACTGATAACCTGTTTACCAAATCAGAACAATTTTAGACACAGAATAGCATTTTGTAAAACAGGTAATTGATAGGTAAATTTCATCAAAACCAAATACTAAACAGGTCTCAGTATTATGCTTATGCCATTAAGTGTCATTATAAAATGCACAATGTCAAAAAGAAAACATGCTGATTTTCCAATCATCTTGACATATCTATTGGGAAGTTCTTGACATTATTTCTTTCTCTGCCTAGGAATTTGATGATATTCATGTTACAATTTTGCATAAAGAAGAAGATACTGGGCTTGGATTCAGCCTGGCAGGGGGCATTGATCTAGAAAACAAAGTGATAACAGTAAGTAGCATCTTTCTTAAAAAATACTCCAAAACCAACTACTCTATCTAAAGATATATAACTTACTGGTTTTCTACTACAGAAGTTGGCTTTTGGCATCATCAAAGTAGGCAGCTGTTCTGGGTAGGGTCAGAAGAATCATGGTCTTAATGGGTGCAAACAGGATCCTTCTGCACAGAGCTGCCCTCTCCAGGTGACTGGCAGTGGTGTCCCGTTTCCTTGGGCCCCATGCTCCCCAACAGCTCTGAAAGCCAAGGCAGAACAACACACAGCCCTCAGCAGGAAGTAACCAACACCTTATTCACATGCTTACAGAAGGCCATGCAGGGTGCTCAGGAGGAATGAGGTGAGCGCATAGACACGTAAGGGGTCTGGAAGCTAGAGACTAGCTTCACGCCTTCTTCCTCCCACTAGCAGAGCAGCGAGAGGGTCGGGAAGTAGCACAGGCAAGGTACGTACTGTGGGCAGCAAGGCTTTGGCCATCTGATACCGGGGCTAAACAGATTGCCTAGCTGCTTGAGGAGGCCTGTGCCCAGGAGAACTCCTCTGTGCAAATTTATTCAGCCCTCAGTCCTGAAATGTGCTAGAAGCAACTTGTTCGTAGCAAAGAATGGAAAATGCACATGGTAAACAGTATTAACTGAGTGATCTAGTGATTTGTCCTTTTTTTTTTTCCTCTTTCCTTGTGTGCATGTGTGGTGACTGGGCTCTACAATAGGTTCACAAAGTGTTTCCCAATGGACTAGCATCTCAGGAAGGAACTATTCAGAAAGGAGATGAAGTACTATCCATTAATGGAAAGTCTCTTAAAGGTGCGACTCACAACGATGCCTCAGCAATCATGCGACAGGCTCGACAACCCAGACAAGCTGTTGTTGTCACTAGAAAAGCTAAAGATGGAGAAAAAAATCTCAACATTTCAATCAATTCTAGTACATCTTCAGTAGCAAGTGATGCCTCACAAGAGTCTGGTGAGTAACTTCAGTGCAAGTTACCCTGCAGCCCCCACCTGCTAAGTGTTTACTCATGACCTGAAATCCTGGGTGTTCATAAAGCAGCTCAGCCTGGGCTGCGTCAATCTGAGAACCATGTTTAAAGACAGCATGGTTAATAAAACATTCCTGAAATAGATGTTTGGAATAACTTTGTTGGAAAGGGAAAGAATTAATGGATTTCTAAAATAAAGGAACCCTCTGAAAAAAACCAAGTGGGATCCTCTGTAAGAATTTCTGTAGACACACAAAGATTATTATTGCAGTAACACATCTAATTGAAGGTATAATGACAACTCAGTGAACAGTGATTCTTTATTCTAATATTATTAGATTCTAGTTTACAAGACTTCCTCTGTGAAAGAGAATTTCGGTTTGAACAAACAATGTGCTATTGTTTGATATAGCAGGTGGCTACATCTGAAACATAACAAGGTCAGATTTTTGCAGAACTTTTCACATCCTTTTTTGTGTTGGTTTTTTTTTTCCTAAAGCATAGTCTGGACATCTGTAGCTTTATTTATGTACTGCAAATAAACATTAGCAGCTTTGTAGTTGATAACAATTTCACAACTAACATCAAGTCAAATATGTTTAACTTAAATTTTGTTCATTGAACACATTTTTCTAATTCTAGTAAATGTCACCAGCTTTCGTTTTTATATTTCCACTCTGCCATGAATTTGAACACAACTTTCTCTCCCCAGAGGGCCTTATGATGACAAAAAGAGGAATTAAAAGTTATAGTTTTCTCTTTCATTTGGCAGTTTATGGTGCCTTTGCAAACAAAACAGAAGTTCATTTTTTTGTAACAGATGTTTTAGCTTTTCAGACTATGTGGTGCCCATCTGCTAACTTTCCATTTGTTTCCAGCAACTGAAGATACAATCTGCACTGTAACTCTAGAAAAAACACCTGCCGGTTTAGGATTCAGTCTGGAAGGAGGGAAGGGCTCTATTCATGGAGATAAACCCATCATCATCAACAGGATATTTAAAGGTAAACACACTGAAATGCGTACACGGCAGGTTCTCAGCTGATGCAGACTTGTGCAGTTCATAACTGACTGCTGATTTATACCCATGAAAATGGTATTTTTTGTAAATGCAGCATTATCCTGTGCAGTACCAGTAATTTGTTGCCTGCTGAGACCAGGTGGTTTATACCAAACATGCTGGTGATCCTTAATAAGTGAAAGATACATTAAAGACTCCTCCATACAAAGAATTAAAGGAAATTCATTTTCTTTCTCCAGGGACTGCATTAGAACAAAGCAGCCCTGTTCAGCCTGGTGATGAGCTATTACAAGTGCACACAACTGCCATGCAAGGACTCACTCGTTTTGAAGCGTGGAATATAATCAAGGCATTACCTGATGGGCCTATCACAGCTATCATCAAGAGGAAGAATCCAAGCTCTGTTACCACCAAGTCATCTGAAACTTTGTAAGAGAAGGAATTAGACTACTGTCAATATTACGAACAAAAAAGGATTTTATTACTTGCAGCCATTTGGCTAGCACAGCAAGATACTCAGAAAGCGCATGTGAAAAGTACATATGATCTCACTGCCAGTTACAGAGCAAGCTGCCTGGGATAAAATAAGATGTGCACAAAATGTGCATGATTCTTATTTCAACATTCAGAAACAGATGTTACAAAGTATAGAATTATAAAATAATGACTTTATTAATAATATACTGGTTGTAATAAAATATGTGACAGCTATAGTACTTGCCTATTTTAAGCCATTAACTTAACAAATATCAGAATCGCATTCTGTGTTAAGTTTTCAGTCCTACTCTACAAATCTTGCTCCCTGCCTTACCTTCCCAGGAGGAAGAAATGTGTCTACAAGCCTACCACTAAACACTGCAGCAAAGGAAAAGCCTTAGAGAATGTGTAAAGGGCAGAGAAAGAGGGGTGTAACTTTGTGTGTCAAAACGACAACGTCTCCTGGAAAACTCCAGCTTTTCTATTCAAACCACAGAACAGCCAGAACAGTCAAAACCCATCTAGGGTAACTTTCTACTAGCAGCTGACAGAGCCATCTCAACTCCAGCAGGCAAACACGGGGCAGGGGGGGAAAGGAGCGTCTCACGGTATTGCAAGGGTGAGGCAGGAAGCTGACGGTAATAAGGCGGAGGTTTTTCTAACCTTCCTCTGGCCAGAGGTCTCAGAGGACTAGAGCAGGAGGGTAACAAGGCCATTTAGAACCAAGTCTTACCTTCTAACCACACATATTTTTTTGAAATGTCTCTGTGTTAATTTTGTAAGGGAAAGTACCAGTGCAAGTCTTTGGGAATTAAAAGTTCTGAATCCAAATGCTTATTCTGGAAACACTAAATAACTTGGAGATAAAGCTATGCTTCAAATGCTTCTGTCGGCATTTTGGCGGTGCTCTCTAAGCACCATATGGAATTCTACCAGCAGCAGCACGTGCATCTACGGCAAGATGGTCTTGTGCACCCATTTGGTCTTCTCTGAGCTACTTCACTAAAGGGAGAGATGCAACATCAGGATGGAAGTAGTGACTCGCCAGTTGAAAGCCAGATGGCTGCACTGGTTATTGTCCTTGGCTGTTCACCTTCCCATAGTCGGGAATTTGCTGCACCCTTCTTCGGTTACTTAATTTCACCAAACCATAAACTGCAGGAGTTCAGAAGCTATTTTCTGTGCGCTTAACACAATGTCACAGAAACAGCAGTTGAGAGAAAGGGAAGTAGGATAGACAGCAGAAGGTACTAATTGGATCCAGGCATACAGCTTGCTTTGGCCTTTCCTCACGAGTCAACTCTATGTTAATCCTTGAAAGAACATTCTTGACAAGCCATCTGCCCCCACACTTCCAAACCTCTTCCCACGTGAGTTGTCTTTTCTGAAAACCAACCAACCAATCCTCAAAACAAAATTTCTATGAAGTGGGTGGCAACCAGAATAGGAGAAAAATGTGAGAGGGAATCTTTTTGTACATTTTTTTTAACTGGTACCTACCTGAAACACTCTGAATAGTTCATTTTTTTTGTAGAATTCTTTGTATTTAACTTAATCTGCATTATTGGCTTAGGCTTAACAAAGTCTAAGTAAATGTCTGGTGCATATAAAAGATTCTAAGATTTTTCAACCACTTGCCCCTACCACCAATAATAGGAAAAAAACGAATGATTTCTGTACAGAAAAGCAGGCCTGAACTCTTTAGCACCGCTAAAGCTATTTCCTGTAAAAGGCAGATCACGCTTTTTGCTCACCTTCGTAACTTTAACAACAGAGACTGGACTCGATACAGCCATGGCACAGAATGCCTTAATTACTTCAATGCCATCTGCTGAAGGTGTCCTCACCTGAAATAGCTATTTAATTTCATCAATTTAAGAACTGATGCAGAACTGCCAAGACAGGTTTGATCTCGCTTTTTTCCAGAGGTGCTCTTCTCACTTCACTTCCAAAGTTTTTCACTTTTTGCATGCCTCTGCATCTGCCAAGATCAAAAGAAGTCGAAACATGCTGTGCGACAGGCAGCGTATCTCACTGGGGAGTCCTCCAAGATCTTACAAGATGATCTTTGCCCAGACATTTCCATCTGCAATTTGGCAGGGCAGAAGGCTGAACGTTAAGGGCTCTTAATTCCTTCCGGATAGAAGGTGTTGAGCACTCAGAAAAGGGATCCTGAAGTTATTCCAAGGAAGAGCCTCACCTACCACCTTCATTGCTCAGAGCAATTAAAAAAAAAAAAAAAAGGCTAATAAAAAGCCCCATTGTCTGTAAAAGGTTTACTTGCAGGAATAACGAGTGGCGACCTGAGCTCTGCTCCTTGAACTTTTTGCTAATTAAATTAATCATAATCCTGCAAAGACTTGCCGAGATATTGAACTTTATGCCTAACAATGTTAGTCCATTTAGATAAGTATGTACGAGCCTCTGTAATATCAGGGCCCAAATCTCTCCTCAGTGAATTTGTTACTCTTCTTAAGTACAGAAAGCAGCAATCTAAATTGGAAATAAGGACCAACCAAGGGCAAAGAAGTTGGGAGAGTGAGTGCTCTCACCAAACACCTTTATCCCCAGTTAGCGGGAAGCGTAAATGGGAGTGAAGGCTCTTCCCTGCCTTGTTGCCCTGAATTCATAGAGGTGCTGGAGGTCCAAGTGGCTCTTATGCTTCCTTGTTGGCAAAGCAGGTGCGTGAGGAACCATTTTAAAGGATGATCCAGGAAAAACAGCAAGATGTAGCAGAAAAGTATTTATTACATCACACTCATACAAGTTTTTACATCTTTGTACACAAAGGAGACTAGATTAAAAACTGATTCCTTGAAAAATCTATACCATAGGGTAAGATTTATAGTGGGAAACTTTGTATGCAAGTCCATGCCCTATACTAAATATAAAATAAATACAGGGACAGAAAGCAGAGCATATTAACCTTGTTAAATAATCGAGTTACAGCATTAAAATCACAACCTGCATTTAAATTCCTAATTCAGCAAACAGTTTTCCTTTTGTAAGTGTATGTAATCCATAGTAATCTCTGACATTCCTGCAGTAACCAGCACCATAAATATTTTCTAAAGCTGGACACACCACTGCACACAAGATCAGAAGCTGATTTCCCAAAACAGTGCTGTGAGGCAAACCAGTCTTACAGAAAAAGCAATGTCCTTACGGCCTGTCAAGTCAAGACTAAGCTACAGAAAAGATTATTTACCCGTTAAAACCTCTCACCACAAGAGACCGAAAAACATTCAAATACAGTTAAAAACGGTCATTTCCAGTGCTGTTTAAAAAATGGTAAGTAAAGTGCTTAATCCTCTTTATTTATTGCCACTATGTCAGTGCAGTTTGTTTCACGACATTGTGGAAATCGCTGGTTTTGGTACAGAGGGGAGAAAGGAAGAGTGCCTATTTGCCAACCCACAGACCTATGAATTGATTGGCACTGCTAGACCTTGATGGCTTGGACCCACTGAAGCATCTTAGCAGCTCTACGAGTGCTGGCAGCAAAAGAGCTACCTCTTATTTTGGGGAAGGAACGTTGTTCCACAGGAGTCTACGGGGAGCTTCAGAGACAAAACAGGGCTGGCCTGCACCTGGCTAATGCTGTAGTGCTAAGTGGATTTTAGCAGTGCTCCTCCTCACAGACACTGACAAAGTGTGGCCAAGAACAGATCTAGCACGTGCATCTTCTCTCCGCAGACAGCCCCCAGTGCTGCCTCAGGGATTCTTCCAGCCTCTGGTGCGATATTTTTCTAATTATGAAAATGAAGGATATCGCATTAGAAAAGAAAGTATTGCTTTGCATAGAGATAGGTAAAAAATGCCGTTTTAAAAATTTACTTTTCTCAATCCATTGTTCCCCTTTCACCTTTCATAAGTGTCTTTGCTGGTAGTAAAGTCCTGTAAGGCCAACTTCCTATTTCTACCCTCAAGCTGCCAGGTTTTTTCCTACCCTCAGCTGGAGATGTCAGGAACTGGTCTTGTCACGCTTTTAATGCCTTAACAGCTTTGGTCAGGTTGCTGTAAAATCCAGCTATGCTAGCTGGAAAGAAGGAATCCACCACCGCCTGGGGAAGATAGCCACCAAGATCAGTCTGAAAGAAACTGAGGAGTTGAGTCCTGTCTGGCTCCCTGCAAAGACAATGCAAGTGATTTTATAGCCAGCGGTTTAAAAGCATTAAGAACTTTACAATGACTCTTACGTGTATTGTCTGGTGATAGATATTTATAAGTACTTCTTTTTTTTAAACAAACAACAGACATTAATTCCAAATTTCAATGAATGTGGCTATCCCCACAAGTCAAATTACAGTTAAACTAGGCCCTAATTAGGTACATGACTGTTTATGAATTATGGCAATGTAATAAACAACCGGATACTCATTTATCAAAAATTCAGACCATACTTGTACGTTCTGCTGAATCTCTGCTTAAGAGGTCAGCGAGAATCCTACCATGATGATGGTTCCTGTAACATTAAAGACTTCCTGCTAGGAAACGAAGAGAGACTAATTCATTGCACAAAAAAGAGAACAAAAAGGGCACTCAGTCATAATGATTTATCACTCAAAGGAAGACAGAAACATGTTATTGTCAAGAGGCTACAGATCACATGTGGCCATATACACATAAACACACCACACAACGGATAAGAAGGGGTTTAGAATACATAACGTTCAAATAGATCGCTTCTTACCCTGGAAGAGGTATACAGAAACAGCCACACGGATAATTAAAACCTCTCACGAAATTTGGTTGAGGAGGACACAGCGGGTGTTCCGCATTGGTGGCTGTAAGAAAAAGCGTTCAGGAAAAATGTCATTTTCACAGGAGATGGGAAAGAGTCCTTGGTACTCAAAGCACCAGCTGAGAAGCAGACTCACTAAGAGAGAATACATTTAAGAAGAATGGCAGTATAACCTTTTCAACATGGGGCTGTGCCATACAAGCGCTCAGAAAAGACCAGTGAAAGGAACCACTCTGGCCGCGGAATGGGGAAATCAAAGCAGCGTTGAGTTTAGAAGCAACTGTTACTGAGCTCTGAACTAAGCATCGAGACGCTTTGAGGGAGTTTCACTGAACCCGTGTTGTGCGAGGACATTGCTTTTCTTGAGAGGTCATTCAAGTTACTTCAAACAAATCCATACCACAGAGATATATGCCACTTGACTGCTGAGAAGCTGCGCTCTAGCAAGTATATAAATGCCTGGCAAGGTGTTTCTGAACAGGATGGGAAAATGGGACAGCTGAACAGTGGGGCAATAAAAGCACTGACTTGTAACAGTTAAACAACAGGATGAAAGTGAAAACACAAAGAAACATCCTACCACACAGTGGCAGCCCCTTAAAAATCAGCACTATTTGGTTTCATAAGAACAATTATTTCCACATTCAGAAGTGGTTCATTTATTCAATGGCTTCACCAAAACCTAGCGGCATTGCAGAAAATGTTAAACCAGGGTTTAGCCTCAGTGGGACTCCTTTTAGAAAGTTCTGTAAATTCTTAAAAAATCAACAACAAAAACACACACACACAAAACCCCAGAACTTAACAGCAAGTGAAATACTTACTCAATCTCAAAAGTATAGCAAGGGAAGAAATCACAGGCCAACGATGTCATCATTATCTGAACGTTACCGTGACTTACGTACTCCGAGGACAATGATGTAAAGAGACCACTAATATTTTATCTTCCAATCAAGATCAGATCAACAACTACTAAACAGCGTATTACTTATTTTTTATTTTATATTTATTTCAGGTAGCTGCTGGTTATCTCCGAACATAACTGAACATGTTGAGAACAAAAGCATCTTACCAGCAGATAGCATCGTCCCATCTTCATATTGCTTCACTAGTACCACATCCACAAATTCTCTTGGTGAAATGATCCTCATGAAAGCTGAAGGGGTTGTGGTTCTGCATACAGAGACAGTCTGGAAATCACAAAACAGGGTTATGTCGGTTGATGCTTTCAAACGTCCAGCAGAAAAATCCCTGTACTTTCTGGTGCTCTCTCAGTTACGCTTTCTAAACTGTATCAAGGAGTTCTATTACACCCTATGTTGAACGAAAAGCCAATCAGCACAGCCAAAAGGCACTACGGCGTGTCGATGAAGGACAGTTTAATGGAGAAAAACAGAGTGATAATGCATTGCTTCCAGGTTGTTTAAGGACAGGTACCACAAGGGATGCCAAAAAGCAAATCTGGTGCATCTGTGCTCGTAGGACAGTTAAAATGCGTCTCCTTTCCAGGAAGCACCATATCGCATAGGATACAACTTGATACCCAGATCTGTTACACTGCAGCAACCTTAACGCTATCATCCCTTTCTACGGAGGCTCTGTGGTGACAGGCTCCCCAAAACAGAGGTTTCTACCACACTGGTAAGTGCTGGCAAGTCGGATAAAGTCTATGACTTTCAAGTGGCAGGTTGCAGCATTTCTAAAGTTTAGGTTTATAATTAATACTAAATGCCTGTAAGGTTCCCCCAAGAAAAATAATCTTCCCAGGACTTCCATGAGCATTCCTGGGACTGGTTGTGTTTGCACCCTGGCTGCCTCCGAGCACCTACATCCACTTCAGATTTGGGGATCTAAATCCAATGCCCTTTTAATGTTCTGACACACTGAAAAATAAAAAAAAATTGGAAATTAGACTGTACAACCACAGCAGCTGAAACTACTGCTCAAGCATAGCCCTTTTCATCTGCAATGCTCCAAGTGCAGCATCTCTATTTTAGTGATAAAGACACTGAGGCAAAGTGCTGGGTCCCAAGGTCAGACAGCCAGCAAGAGTGCGACACAGGCAGTGCAGAGCATCGCGTGCTGCCATGGTGAAAGACGGGGCCTGAATTAACAGCTGACGACATGAACGCTTCACTGCTTAGCCAAGTCTATGTATTCGCTAAGCCCCCTCCTTCTCTCACCAATAGCTTGTTAAAAATAATCACACTTGGCTTTATTTGCAGCATTAACAACAACGTAGTGCAGGAATCTTTGATGTTACACATTTACATATTTTAAGTAGGCGGTATTTACCCAGGAATGTATTAGCGGTTCCCTTCAGAAAGATAAGCCCTTGCTAAGAGAATACACGCAATTTATGGAAAAGAAAAAAATTCCCAATCCCAGTGTCGTCAGACTGATCCAGACAAAGAGGCTGTACAACTTCTTGAGACCTTTTTACTGCCCTGCACGTAACACAGGCCGTCTCACGAGGCCCTACAACAGGAAGGTCTGTGCAGAGCCCAACGCCTTCGAACACAACGCCGCATGAATCGCACCAGAGCAGTTTTTAAGGAACTCACGTCGCTGACGGCTTCGACGACCTCGAAGCCTTTCACGTTTTGGTCCCACTTGGTCCTGGGCCCGCCGGCCACCGGCTTTATGCATTCCCAGACATCCTGGGGGCTGGCAGGCAGGATCCCCTCTCCCCTGTACCTGCGGCGGGACGAAACGAAACCAAAACCCGCTGCTCTACCCTGCCTGGCCCGAACACCCCGCGGCAGCGTCGCGGGGGGCGGTCCCGCACCCCGGCATCTCGGGAAATGAACGCGGGGCGCCGGCCGTACTCACACGTTGCCTGCAAACTCGGCGGACGGTCTCCAAGAAACCGAAACCTCGCTCTGCGGGGAGGGGAAGCTTTCAGCCGCCACGCCGGGCCGGCCGGCTGCCCGCCCGCCCCTCCTCAGCCGCCCTCCCCCGCCCGCTCACCGTGCGCCGGCAGCCCCGCCAGCCGCCGGGGTCCCGCCGGTAGAGCCCCATCTTCTCGGCCGCCGCCTCGGCGAGCCCCGCGTAGTCCATGGCCGGGCAGGGCGGAGCCGCCGCTCGGCCGCCGCCTATGAGGGCGCCGCGCCGCACCGCCCCCGTGGGCCCATGGCGGGGCCGCCCCCTCACCTGAGGGGCCGCGGCCTCCCGCCGGCCCGGCGCGGCCGCCACCGCGGAGGAGGCGGCGGCGGCTCGCCTCGCCTCGCCCCACGGCGGGGGAGAGGGCGGCGGCGGGGTCGGCCATCTAGGCCAGCCCGGCGCCGCGGCTCTCCCGGACAGCTGGTAACAGCGGGCCTCCCCTCCGGGGAAAAGAGCCGCCAGGCGACAGGCGGCTGTGAGGAAACGTTACTCGGATCGCCTCCGGCCTTCAAAACCGGCGGGGAGCCAGGGCCTGTTCTCTTACCTAAAGAGGGGCCCGCCCCGCTCACCCACTTGCAGCCGTGCCGGCCGGCGGCCGGTCACACGCGGCCCTGCAGCGCCTGGGGCTGCGGGGCGGCCGGCGAGGCACCGCCGGAGATGTCCGTCCTCCCTCCAGCCTTTGGCCGCGCAGCACAGCACAGCACGGCTCGGTGGAGCCGGCTGGAAGGAGGCAGCGCAGCGCTGGCTAAAGGCCGATGGTTCTTTTATCCCGGTGTAATCCAAGTGACGTGAAAGAAAAAAGGCGTCTTCAGCGTCTAAAGAAGGTGTAAAATCGCAATGGTGCGTGAAAAACAGGACAGGGTTAAATTAGGAGTAATGAAGGAGGTTCTTTAAAGGCCACGGATAGAAAGTTTTCACAGTGAAGCTTAGGCTGGGCTGAGGAGTCTCACCAGAAAATTAATAGAAGATCTAGGATTTCATCTAGAAGGCTGGCATGCATTGCTACGATCAAATAACTCCGTTGCCCATGCAGTACACTCTAAAGAAACTCGCTATTCTCTGTAATTAACCTATTGCTGATTTGTTTGAGGTACACCATATTCAAACTAGGCACATCAAGATGTCATAAATTGTACTGTAAATAGCAAAGTCTATTTGTAGGAAGCTGATTACCTGCTGAATTTATTCAGCGGAAGCATCTTTAGCTGTGACTGTGTCAAAGAGACAGAAAGAGCCTCATCTGACATATTTTTGTACTGGTTTAATTAAAGTGCCCCGAGTACATAGCTTTTGATTTTCCAGTAGGTGGGGGTTTGGGGTTTTTTTACAGCATAAGAGTAATAAATTGGAATAACTTTCTCTTCCTAATTTTGCAATGTGTCCGTTGTGATATTAAAACAAGGTACAGTTAACAGTAAGACACAAGGCTAACTATGCGTTTCCCACCTCGCGTGGCCGCATACGCTGTTGTTGCAAAGACTATGTCGTAAGTTATTCCAACAGACCTCAACCAGCGAGTACAACAAAGGCACGCACGCCTGTTCAATACACAAACAGGTTGGGGCACCTTCTCAGACATTTGAGCATAGCAGTTCATTAGGCTCAGACATATTTAGATCAACACTGTTTTTTGATTTCTTTTTGGCGAGTTTTGTCCCAGGTTTCGGATACTTTTCCTTGCTGTGAATGACCTGGATATATTGGCCATTGCTGCTGTTCTGCGGATCGCTGCTGGATTCAATGGAAATGGAATCGGATTCTGTTAGAGATTGCTCCAGCTTTTGCTTCGATTTTGGTTTCACGCGTGGCTCAGGATAGTTCAGGTGCACTTTCTTGTAAGCATATGGAGGCCTGTCCAGGTCTAGCTCAAAACCATCGTCCCAGGATTTGTAATGCACTCTGGCTAGATCCTTGCTCATAAGAATGTGGCCATCAGCACGTTCCCCAATGTAAAATCGCGGTGCTGGGCGAAGATCAGACAGCGAACGAGGGCGATGGGATCTGTTCATGAATTCTCTCCCAAGTTCCTCTTCATCCTCCTCATCTTCACTGGGATGAGGGGAATACACGTGGTGTGGCGTTTGAACCACGTATCTTCTGACACTGCGTGGATACAACTCAATAATGTCTCCCGATTCGTCCTTTCTGAAGTGCCTTTGGAGTCGGGAGGTGGAACGGAGCGATTTTTTGCGGGACTCATTTTCATTAACAAGAAAATACCTGGTAGCATATGGTCTACGTCCCACAAAAACAGGAGCCCCTGCCCCAAGAGCATCCGGATTTACCTGCCGAATGCCTTTTCTAAAGAGAGGCTCAGAATGAACATCTTCAGCGTGCTTTTTGAAAGTCACTGGTGTGTAGGGCTTTGTTTTACAGAGCTCGCTTGCACTCCCATGCACAACGCTTGGGTACCTTTAGGAAGGAAAAAAAAAAGGAAGGAAATACTGAGATACACACATATATTAACGTAATTAAAACGTATAGAAAATTCATCGCTCTGGAAGTCAAACACAGATTACAGAATCTCCATTGTTCTAAATTTTTGGGACCAGTTTGAGAAAACATACCCTAGAAATTAGGAGATGTATTTGTTGTTCCCTGGGAAAAGGCAGCAGACAACTCACCTCTCAGGTTATGTTCCCGTTCTGTTTTATTATTATTCCGAGAACTGTTCTCTATCTGATCGCTTAGAAAAAAACCAACAGGTAGCTTAAAGCATCAGTCTGCTGATGTCCAAAACTGGTTGTCCTACAACTAGACCTGCACAGGCATTCTGCACAGGGTTCCTGCACTCTTACTGCGTTTCTCTTGTTCATGGAAACATTATCCTGCACAAACTATTTTAGTTATATGCCTGAGGGGAAGCTTAGTATTTACCTTTGCTTGAGGTGTGCGTAAACTCCATCAACTACATCATTTCAAAAGTTTTATAATCCCATCTCAGTTAAGGGAGAGTTAAGGAGATGGCGTCACCAGCAATCTGAATAGTACCCATGAATGAATCTGCTTTTAAAAAAAAATTCCTCAGCTGTTTTACTGCTCCAGACAGTCTGAACACACAGCTATCTTGTAAATAAACACAGGTATGTCATGGAGCTGCTGGAAGAAATGCTATTTCAAAACCAAAGCAGTCTTGCCTGTTTGTGATATGATCGTTTCTTGGTTTCTGCACACTTGATACTGAGGGAGCTGGCGTTAAAGACGTTGAAGTTGTGGGAGTTGCGTTGACAGGTCTTGCAACATCAGCTGAGGGCACAGTTTGGAGCACAGACTGGGAAATGGTTTGTATTCTGGTGCCTTTGCTCGCAGGAGATTCAAAGTTCAAGACACTGCCATTCCTTCGGGGAGTTGAGGACCGAACAGAAGACTCCTGGCTGATAATATCGCTTTCTTGCTCTGGTCTCTTGTCATTCCCATCCAGATTCTGGATTCTGGCTGGAAAACAGAAATTATTATTGCAGGAACTGTCCAGGTCTCTAAATTTAGAAGCTGCTGTGTAAATACAGTGGCTCAAATTCACCCTTCAGTCAGGGGATCCAATGCTAACAGAGCCCCACTGTGTTCAGGAAAGAGAAACGGGTGTCACGCTGGGAGACAGGGTGATAAAGGGGTGGATCGGCATACTACGGTACGTGGCAGATGTAGTATTGGGGAACGTAGAAAAAAACACTGGACATGGCACTGTAGGATTCCAAAATGGGCAACGAGCCAATGTCTCTTTTCAAGAGCCCCGTTTTAGTTCACAACGTACACCACTTCCAATACGAAGGTGGCCAAATTCAGCAAACTGGGTCCAGTGGCTGTGCTGGTCACAGCCAAAAGCTGAATTTGGTTTTTGTAACAAAGGAAATCCAACTAGGACACATACCTCATTGCCCTTAATAGGCACTCCTGATCACCATATTGCTATATATCAGGTATTTCACCATTTATGTGTCTGCTGGAGAGCTATAAGGGGGTCACAGTAGCGTTAAGATCTAGCCATAAGGCTACTGAATCATGTCTTCTCTTTGGCTTGGCAAATTTTTACTTGTTCCTTTCACTGGGAGGTATTAGAAGGACGGCATCCTTCCTGTGGTTTCTCATTGCTAAAATCTGAGAAGTGGAAGGTGCAGGTTCAAATTCCCTCAGGCACAGTAGACAATTAAGTCTGAAATCTTTTCATTGCTGATGAAATACTCAACCATCTCAGGTCAAAGAACAGGGGCCATTCCCTTCCTCCTCTTCTGCCTGCTAGCCTCTGAATTTTATGCAAGGTCTGACAAGATTTGAATCACCAGAGATGCCTCCCAGGTTCTGCCCTGTTGGTGCGAAAAGCAGGAAAATACCCAGTCCGGAGATCCCAGCAGAGTTTAGGTATAAACTACACACCTTGTTTTTCAGTGCTGCCAAGATTAAGTCAAGCTGAGCTCAAAAACCATCTAAAAGGAGGACTTTACAGGAAACGCAGTTTTTTAAATGTAGTTGAACTTCCCTACATGTATGAGAAATCAAAATGGGTCTGCATCCAAATGTTTTATTAATAGTGGCATTTCTAAAGCTCACCAGCTTACCTACTGCCAGCTGAACCACCTTTTTCTTATCTTCAGTTCTTTCCTAAAATACATTCAGAAGAATGAGAAGCAGTAAATTATTATGGATTAGAGAGTAAATCCACTGCTGTGTAAGGATGAAAAATACAGGATTGGTTTTACATTGTGAAACACCGAAAGTGACTTTAGAGATTTAATTAGGCTAGAACTTTACTGAAGACCCACCAAATTGCAGTAAAAGTGCTTTGCGCAGTACTTACTGTTTGGATCTTCATTCTCAGTTGATTGTTGGTGAATTTTAATGATCTTGCAATACTTTGTAGGTAATAGATGAGCATGCTAGAAGTGAAAGAGGTGATTATGAGTCACTTCAAACATTCTTGACACTTTTCTCTTTGAGGGTTTATAGGTCATCAAAATGATGTACAGGCTCAGTTGCGGCTTTGTAGCACTTCCTTTATACCGTGATAACGGATCACAGCCTTCTTTCAAGCAAACATACATGAAAGAAAGGAAGGAAACTGAAAACAGATTTAACAGCAGTTCTAATTGTACCTGTGTTTTTTGCAGGTCTTTTCGTTGTGTGTGTAACCCTGGGTGCATTTCTAGCTTTTTTCTGTTTAAATTCTGGACACGCTCAAAATGAAGACTTCAATAAATATTTTCTCGTCCTTTTTTCCCAGTCCAAGGTTGCGGAACAGAGACACCAGAATTACAGCTGAGTTTGCACACTCATACCAATGTAATTTCGTTGGCTGACTGGAATAACACCTTGTTTACACTGGCACAGCTGAGATCAGATCTGGCCTGACATAACGGATTACACCGGCTTTCAGATGAAATAAAGTCTTATAGCTAGACTTCATTCCACAAACATTTACATATGTGCTTAGCCATCAGTTTGAAGCAGTCAATCGATCTACTTAAATTTGTAAATATGTTCATATTTACATGGCTGGGACCTTAGAGGAAAAAGTTACAAATAGGACGTATTGCTTCGGTCTTTCTGATTTGTCCGAAAAGCCCACTGGTGGGACAAACTCTGCATTCGTCTGTAGTTTACAGGGAAAAAAAAAACGATACAAAGATACATGCAAGACAAATGATACTTCACAGAAGCAAAGTGAATTTCAAACAGCTCAAAGTAAATATTAATCCCCAGCTGTGAACAATTATTTAGAAACTAGAGTAAGAAAGGACTTCCACTGGAAAGTCTGCAGCAAGTTATATTACATTAGCACTTAGGAGCAGACCTTCACAATTGGTTTATCTTGTCAGAAATCAGGATGACTGAGTAGCTCCTTTAAATGGTAGACTGAGCCCTGTTCACAGTCATAAACTGAACTAATGACCATGAGGAAATGGAAAATTAATTTCTGAGGAGCTCTTGAGAGGGAAGAAGGATCTTAAAACTTCCTGGAACCAGTAGCACTGCAAGCCTTGACATAGTGAACTTGCTCTAACACAGTATATCCCAGAACAAGAAATTCCTTTTCAAAACGTGATGACAGTCTCTTTAACATACTCTCGTTCCTGTCTGATCTATGTACCATATATTCAATAAGGTGGGTTTTTTTTTTTTCAGATATGCTTAATAAAGTTACAATAATGCAGTGTTTGTTCCTCAGTATCAACATTTGACTCTCCGGAGATAAGGCCAGTATTAATACAATCAATTTAACCTGCCTCTGAAAACCAAAGTACTTACAATAAAAGTAGTAGTGCAGGGAGGACAACCACGGGGCTGCTGATGTAAGTGATCACCGTGTTGAACCATGTGGGAAAATCATTTTGAATCGTTTCAGACACAATATCATATATTTTTTCTTGTCCACTACAAGAGGCGGCGGGGGTGGGGGGGTGGGGAGAAAGAAGGTAAAATTAAGTTGTAAGAAATCCTAGGTACATCAATTTGTTAAGCAGTGTTGCACTGAATAAAACAAGGAGTTTCATCCAAAACTACTTTGGAACAGTATAGTGAAAGATTTAAAAAAAAAAAAGGGGGGGGATAAAAGCAACTTGTTCATTATTTGCTTTTTAACAATTTTTCCAAAGCACAAAAGCATTGGCCAGGCTTGGGAGGGTGCTGGAATTGAGACACAAGATGGTGATGTGTGCTAAATTGCTCGGCGGCACATTACGGTATGTAAACATAAAATAACTGAACCGTGTATATAAAGCAAAATGTCGAGCCTCACTCAGAACGTTGACATATTCACCTAATTAAATCCTAAACTGGAAAACACTGGCAGCAGAAAAACATTGTCCTGTCTACCAACTTTTTTTTTTAAGTTTTAATCGGTAATTTGGGTATTATTGAACCTGATTAATTTATTGCCAGAGAGTGAAATGAAATCTTTGCAATTTTCATTAGTCCATTATAACTTACCTGAAGGGACCACAGCTTGAGGATGGCTTATATCGGGCAATAGCAAAAATTGTTGGTAACATGCATAAGAACAACATGAACAGCAACATGGCCAAGTAGAAATTATTGGATCTGCAAGAAGGCGTAACGTGTTTCAGATTATACTAATCAGAGAGAAAAACAGAGGCAACATAAAAGGTGCAAGTCTGTATCCACCTAACAAGTTCAAGATCTACATTTCTGAAAGATCAAAATCATTCTGCTGTGATTAGAAAGCCTGAACAGACCCAGTTTAAACAGACTCTTAATGATCAAAATCCCATTTGCGCTGCTTTCCAGATACCACTGCTGCAGCCAGAGAACTGTTTATAGCACCCTTCTATAAAAACTGACCTTGCTGCCCGGTTGTGTTGGGGGAGAAAAAGAACAGTGGCAGAAGCTGAGACATCTTCAAAACAGGTTAGAAATAACTGATTCTTGAGAATTAAAGATGCCCTAAATTATTTCCATTTTGAGTAAGCAATTAAGATATTCATCATGACAGAAG
Organism: Aptenodytes patagonicus; assembly: GCF_965638725.1. Taxonomy (NCBI): domain Eukaryota; kingdom Metazoa; phylum Chordata; class Aves; order Sphenisciformes; family Spheniscidae; genus Aptenodytes; species Aptenodytes patagonicus. Next base: position 5,376,425 of record NC_134958.1, on the reverse strand, counting down.
GAAAACGGGGAAATCTGTGGTGCGGTGCAACAGACAAAAGCAGATACTGCATAGCTTTCAGAGAAAGAAACGTCGAGAAATAGGACTTGTAACAGTTAACACATGTAGCTTAGTGTGCTCAATCAGATTTGTATGGAAATAAAGCATTTATGTTAGGCCAGATATACTGGTCTAGGAATATTCCCTGACAATATTTTTCAGTTCTTGCATATCTTTAACTACTCCACTTTAACACCCCCCCAGTTTCTCCGTAACTATGTTTTTTTCACAGACCTTTGCTATCAGTATTACCGTCAACTTTCAGAGGTAAAATCTCCTGTCATTTTGTTCCTAATGCACAGAAGACATTTCCATTGTCTGCATTTGATTTATTCTTTATCTTTTGTTCTTATTTTGACTAACCGAGATGCTCTGAAAACCTGCTGATGTGGTACATTACACGTTAACACAGCCCAGCTCCTCAGGTACATGAGTCCAATCAGCTTGAGAACATTGAATGCTGGTAAGCAAGGTGAAAAGAAAGCTCCCATCCTGGAAAAATGATATCATGTCAGTGCTCAGTGTTGCCAGAAGCAATCTTAATAGCAAAAGAACATATAAAAAACCAGGTAAACAACAGCTCACTACCAACAGACAATCTCTTGTTATAATAAAGTATAAAACACTGCATTACCGATATCCTACTTGAATAGGCTTCATTGGAAATCATCAGACTGACTCAGTAATCAGCCAACGAAGGACAAGAAAAATCGCTTATGGACTACATACCAGATCATTCCTTGGTTGTAGACCAAATGCAAGACATTCTCTGCAATTTTGAATTCTCCATATTCTGGCTACAAGAAACACAGTATAGGATGAATACCTTGTCTTCATCTTTTTTTCAGATCATTTATTAGAAGCATATGACTGAATCGGTGTGCGGACAAGCACATAGCCTGAAACGTCCACATCAAATACCAACTTCTGGCAGGCAGTGGGAACACAGTAAAACCTAGTCTGCAGCAGGGGATTAAATAAACTAATTCCTCTCTGGTTTACTTAATTTATTTAGTTAGGGACAAAGAACAGTCCTCAGCCTTTCATGCCAACAGCTTCTTGCTAACCAAATATTACCCACCGTCATTTTCTTAAAGGGCTATAATGCTTTTGGTTCTTGTTTCTTGGACCACTATCTACATTATGGATCGACGTTACAGCTACAGAAAAGAGGATGTGGGGAGCAACTCCACGCCCTCTGTCTCATCTTTGATGCTGGGACTGGTCCAGGATCTCATTTTGGGAAGGACAAAGATTTTTGCACCGCGGCCATGGGAGTAGGCTTGAGAAAAACATCCAATCTCAGCATTCACCCTGTGCCCCTCCAATTTAAAACTCAGCGTGAGCTGTGCCTTTATAGATGTGTGCTACCAAGAAATTATCTACCTGTTGAAAGGCTTTAAGGACGTTCAATACTAAGGGAAGGAGCCTACCCATCTTCAGCATCTTAGTTTGATAAAATAAAGACTGTACTTACAAACTTGCTTTCTAGATCCCAGCACCAGCAATCACTTAAATATCGGACACACAGTCCACGGAAAAAATCAATTAGCAGGATGCTTGCGACTGTGAAAATCATGTCGATAATTGAAAGCTTTAGCATCTCCTGAAATACATATTGTTCACACATACTGAGTCATTCTGGAAGCAAATGGACTGCATAGGGCTCTTTTGCGTTTGTACTTGTATTTTGGCTCAAGCTTAGAATCCTGATAAAATATGATTTGAATATATAAATTATTTCCTTTTAAGCTTTTCCTGTTTGACTTTTCCCTTACTTGTCTTTGTTCTAGCAAAGAGAACAAATATAATCAAGCTTCCTGTTCGCCTTCTATTGCTTGCAGCAATAAAACTCTGGTCGTGATGGCTTCAAACTTTCTTTTTAATGACTGTTCTGAAAATTTATCTAGATAAACTGAAACGGGTTGGTTTTTCTATTGTACCCAATCCTTTGGGTACAATGCTGACTGTTGTAATACATACTTGCTAAGTGCTTCACAATGAGAAATGCTTATTATTCATACAAAACCAAAACCCAATGGCAGTAGGATCATCAAGCCATAAGAGACCTGTTTAGTGCTTACAAACGAATGGGGTTATCCTATATTTAATTGAGCTTTAGAAACATACAACTAAATAGAGAAGATTCAATTCCAAACTTCTCTAGCCCATTCTGGGGAAAAAAAAAAAACAATCAAAAAACCCATGAACACCTATTCTAAAAATTTCCTGATGACTGTGCAATGGGGAGAGGGGCATACGAGAATAGAAGTCGGGCTAATAAACCTAGGAGGGGTCTTTTGCTCCAGATGATCAAACAAGACCTTTAATATTGCTCACTCCGGAACAAGGAGCTCAACAAGTCAGAAGCACGCTAGCATCTTTCTTAATCTAGTGGCCTAGACATAAGTGCAACACTGACAGAGACCAAAGTATATTGGGATCAAATGACATCTTTTGCATTTTCTGGCATTAAAATTTCTCTCTGCATGTGTTAGTGCCACTGCTAGTCACTCAAAGTAAAGGCCACAAACGATGTACGCTTCACATGCAGGGAAGAAAAAAGTGTCATATTAAGTCTGCAGATTTTCTGCAACCTAACTGCGGGAGCACGCATACGTGGCGCTGCCACCCAACCGGCTCCATTCTCACGAACTGACAGTATTTTGAAACCTTTTGTTGTTGTTCTCTTTCTCTCTGAAGAAGTGAAGAACACTTGATTCTCTGGTGATTTACCGAGGCAGAACGAATAGAGGATTCAGAGGTATTGTACAAATGGCCCAGAACGCAATCTCATGCTTGGCTCGGGTCTGCATCCCCGTCTATCCAAGCAGCAGTCTGAATCTGCACAGGGTGCGTGTTACTGCTTATACATTTTTATAGTCGTGTTTCTCTGTACGAGTTTAATAGGATGTATCCTATTAAAATAGGATCGTATCACGCATCTGTAGAGATCTGCCTGTGCAGAGCTGAAGACAGGGGCCGAAGCCTGGCAAAAGGACATTTGTACAACACTACACACATTGTAGATACTGAACTAAAACCAAAGTTTGTATCTGTGGGCATATCACTTTGCATAGTCTTTACTCTTTCTACACAATCCTTAGCTTAATTCTGGTATTTATACAAAGAAAAGCTCTAAAATTGAACACAGTACAACATGATTTTCATTTTTTGTCAAATGTGGATTAGGAATAAGTTGATGACATAATAAAAAAATTACGTACTTGACCAACATACGTCTCCCAGCACTGATCCTGTGGGTTCTGGGTGTTATAGTTGAAGGAAACTGTTTTGTTAAGCAGTGAGTCAGGGACCATCAAGCCTTGAGTGCGACTCTCTTCCAACATGACAATGCCGTTTCTCTTAATTTGTACACCAGGAATAGTTGTAGATAAATTGTCTTCTTTAGAAAGAGTTTTGGTTGCTAAGAAGGTGGTAGAATTACTTGCATTGCTGTTAATGTCAGAGTCCTGAAATAATAAATGTCCCGAAAGCTACTTTTTCAACTGTACGTACATGCAGATGTCTGTACCTTCTACAATGTACACACACAGAGGCATTTCTTCATGTATTTTCAGGCAGCAGTTAGGGGACTGTTAAGTAGCTGTCAACATACGGAGTCAGACAGAACTTGTAAGGACAGTACTGAAAGCCGATTTTAGGTAGCTGGAAATATTAGGCCTAAAGTGATGGTTTGGTTTTTTGGTTGGGGTTTTTTTTTTTTAAATTGTTAAGCAATGCACAGAAATCCGTTTATCGTGTTACATCAGCAATCAAATGGATCCAGTTATCCTAAAAAACTACAAGTAGCTGTAAATGAACATTACAAATTAAACTAAACTTTACAATCCCATCAAACTGTAATATGTTTCAGTCAATTTCAAACAAGTTTTCACCTGACTTCCTATATATCACAACAAATGGCATTCTATCTATAAAGTCTACTAGCTTTACACATCAGAAAACATCGAGTTAAACTTACAGTGACATTCATACTGTCCACTTTATCCAGGAGAGCAATGATTAAACTGTAGAGGTTCCCCAGGTATAGAACGAGAACCCTGAAAACAAGAAGCATAAGGTACAGGTTATCAGCACTGTTATCCCATTGACTTCTCGTACATTCTCTGGCTTGGCTGGACTAAAACATACGACCAGAACACATCTCTCCTCTTCCTCCCTTTCTCCCCACATATTTTCTACACTGCATAATGCCCACACCTGGCAAGCTGGAAGCGAAGAGTGGTCCTTGGATGATACATCTCCAGAGCTGCCACAAGTTCAAAAGCAGAGGGTGCAATCATTGTAATCAGTGAAACAACCACGCTCACCTACAGAACGGAAAGACGCAGCATTTTTGTAGCTTTTTCATGTAGATCTTCTGTGGTACCTTGAGTGCTGATTGAAATACTGCTGATGCACATGCCTTGGTGATTGCTTTTCTTGGAGGAGATGCTTTAAAAAGTTATTATTGACATTAGTAATAACAGTAGTTATGATCCAAAATTGTAGATCTGGAACACCACTCAGGAATCTTTACTCCAGACATTGTAGCTTTAAAGTTACTACTTTACTAATTAAAATAAAAACTTAACGTGTGAGAAATATGAAGCCAGCATCTTCCTCTGAGACGGATGAGTAGCTTCTCCATACCTATTCACTTCCTACTCTCAGTATCCACTCATTCCTCTGAATGGAAATATTCCCAGAACATTCAGTATCCCCCAGCTAAAATCAATAGCTATTGTCAAAGCTGATTCCTTTCTAGTCCGTTGGCCCAGTGTTCGCTCAGCTCAATCATGGGCGCAAAAGTAGATTTGCAAGTGACAGGAGAGTTTATGCTTTGTCCTCACAAAATAGGGGCCAGCTAGAACTGCCGTCTCTGTGAAATGAGGACCTGCAGCATCCCCCTGCCCACTTCAGCTCTGCTAACGCCTTGCTGCAGAGCAGAGGGAGCAAGTGCACGGAGACAGATCCAGGTAACCGCCACTCTGCCCTCTCGTTCCTCATTTCTCCTGGCTAATCTCTTGCGATTTACACCTCAGTGCACACTATTGCTACAGAGAGCCCTGAGACAATCATCCTGCTTCTAACGCAGAGGTGGCGTAAAGACAGCGTACCTCATTTTTTTCCCAAAGAGTCAATTCCTTTTTGGTGCGCTCTAACCTTTGGGATCGATCCACAACAAAGTATATGATGTAAATACTGCCAGCAAGCGAGAGAAGCACAAGGATGTTTGCAATAATTCTTAAGCTTATAGTCACTGCCCTGGGAAAAAAAAAAAAAAAAGACACAGCCAATACAGTAGGTTGTCTTATCACACCAGGGGTCTTTTCTAACATGTTTTTTAGAAGTACAAGACAAGCAGATTAGCACTATCTGCATTGAAACAGTGCTTTGAAAAGTGTCTCTGATCTTATATACGTACAAGTTTTTGCTTTTCTTCTTTTCCTGTTCTTCCAATATAGCTTCCTTGAAAGAAACACAGCATTATCATTTTAATAGTGTTCAGCAAAAATAACGCACATATCATTCACAGAAGTGTCGTAGGTATCAAGTAGACTAATAAAAAACTTCACATCCTGGAAGCGCAAGAAGATAAATACCTCTCTGTCCTGCATAGCTTTTTAGGAGTGATGAGCGAGCTTAAATAGTGAAGGAGATTTTTGAGAAACAAATACACAGTAATCAAATCCTTGTGCACTTCCAGTCATGCATGTTCAATGGGGTACAACCAGAGGTTTACACTACCGGATCTTTTTGCAGGACGTGCCTATAGAATCCAAGTGTCAGTAATATAATACAGAACTGTCAAAAGTTATCCTCAGTCATTGAAATAACTAAATGTCATAGCTTATTAATTTATCCTTAACACAATTTGAAGTAATTTTGTTCAATGACTTAATGAGAATACACCAAATTTGGGAAATAAATTACTTCTGATGAAAACCACATCTATTCTTAAATTCTAAATGGATAACATCTGTATTTAAAGCAATTTTCTAACATTGAGAGAGCTGTAAGATGTCCTTGGACCATTTGTTATGGAGAGATGAAATAAATGAGTGTTTTCACATTGTTAACATGAATTTGATTTTATTACTCAATGAAATTGCATCACAAGCAAATGTGTTTCTGGTTATCTAACTCCTTGTCACACGTACAGTGGCATTAAAACTCTTCCGAAGAAGAACACAATGGCCTTGCTGGGACAGAATGACGGTGTCAGCAAGTACGATGTGACTGCAATACCACACGGAGATGCGATACCAGCCCTCCCCTAGGCAAATAGATCTGTAAATGAACATTAAAAAACCATAGGAAATGCAAGGGAATGAGAGGAAAGACTTATGTAGCTTACAGATTAACAAACAAATCAACTAAATAATTTGAAGGTCAGTTGCTCACCCTAATGCTATTAACTATGGCAGCAGCTTTGCTCTCTGCAGCCTCGGGGTTTCCTATTAAATAGTCCCAAGCACAGAACAGTCTCCAACAGAAAGTGTAATTTTCATCAGAGGCACTTGCTAAACTCATTCTTGAGTTCTTTGCCATTCTGTAAAAAAACAACAAATATTCAACTGTTGTTAATGCGTGAAGAGGGATATGAAGGAAATCACTGGTTTGGTTCATAGTTTTCAGATGTCTACGCCTTTAGAACTACCAAAACTTCGCAGCAGTTGGTGTCATTGTTGGCAGCTTTCTGAAGAAAATAAAACAGGGTGAGGTTCAGAGCAGGAACTTTGCTTTTATTCTAGTACAGAAGTGGCTCACTCTGGAAGGGCATTTTGATATTTATATTCTTTATAGCAGACAAATAAAGCTAATAAGTCTCACTAGAGCAGTGGACTTAAACATATTTCAGTTTTACGATCTCCAGGTAGGATCCAGCTGGAAGATACTATTGCTAAGATCACTATTACTGCGTTTACAAGCTAGTTTGGCAAAACTAGTGATCATGCACAAGATCTGTTTGGTTTTTGTATTGTTTTCACCCTCAAAATATATGTTACTGTCAAATAGAAATCCAGTGCCATTTTACAGACCTTGGGAAAAAGAAAGAAAACCCCACCTGCTCATCTCAGATAGGCAAGATGGCAGAATATTGCAAAGTGTAAGAAATGAAATGAAGATTAATAGCTTATGAAAGAAAGGGCATCCAAAAGGACAACGTTAAAAGGGGAACTGTAAGCAGCCAAGCAAAGAGTCAGCGAGCTAAGTCAGAAGGAGAAGAGCTAATCGTGTCCAGAAACTGCAGATGCATAGATCAGCGTCAAACACATCAGCGACCCTTGGCACAAACCAGCAGGTAGAATAAAAATAAAGGAAAAGGGGAGGTTTGGCTTCAAAACTGAGAGTTATTACAGGCAGCGCTAAAAATGTCCCTGGACTGCACTGTGCTGGATAAATAGGTATCCAGAGGGGAAGGGAAAGCAAATCGGGAGAGGGCAGAGTGACCTTGCCCCTCTCCAAGCATTGCACATTCCTGGATTTATGGTCAGTGCTAGCAGTCTTGCTTTCTCTGCTAAGCAACTCCTACTCCTGGCCCTTCAACAGCAAAGAAATTAAGCTTACATTCGAACGGGATGCCACTTACCGGCTGAAACAATGCAAATGATATTACATCTAGGATGGAATTTTTATATTTGTATTTCAATAGATGGGAAGAATAATGCTGAAAGCATTACACCTAAAATATAAATTTCTGTCACAGTAATATTTATACCAGAAAAGAGGAAAGCAGGAGGGACTTCCATGAGCGTCGGACCTTACACTATACAAAACACAGAGCACACAGATCATCTTCTGTGCTGCCCTCCTTCTATAGGCCGGGAAACTGAAGAGAGCACGAAGATGAATGACAGCGAGATAAAGAGCAAGCTAGAGTTAAACTCAGTCTGCCTCCCTGATATTAGCAGACTTGAACGGATTAGTAGAACTATGCAGAATAAATACAGAGGAAATGGGATAAATACACCATTAAGGATTGCCTGAACACACAAGCTTATGAACAGCAAGAAATGGGAAGTCTTACTTTTTTAAGAGAATGATGAAGCTGTAAGCAAACACTGCCATTCCAACAAGGAAGTAGGCAAGAGGCAGCCGATATCCAGCTTTCCCAATCTTCCTGTCACTACCGTAGTAGCCATAAAACAAAACAGAGTACTGGAGGTAGCCCTGCAAAGACCAGAGCCCGTAAGTAAGAGCAGTAACCAATGATCACGACAGAACAGCGATAGCGAAACAATAAAGAGTGGTTTTAGTCTTGCCCCTAGTGACCAGATGGTGTCCAGGTCTTGAGCAGATGCAATACGCTCCTTGGGAATGGTCTTGCTGTCCGTGCTGCCGAACGGTGCTCCGGCCAGTAGCTGGGAAAGAGAGAGAAGGTCTCAGAAGCTGTGCAAGCCCGTCTGACCTGGGGCCGCACACCGGAACCCACCAAGAGCTGCCCGCACGGATGATACTGTCAGGATAGCGAGTATTGGGTCATTCCTCGTCCTAAACTAGAAATTCCATGAGAAATCCTGCTTTCATTTTCCACTAAACCAGATGGGTTGGGGTTTTTTTTGCTATCTGTGGTCTACCTGTGAGGAAATCTAGTGCTCTGTAGACACCTTTGAAATGGCTGAGAAATTAAAAGAGAGATCAACTGAAACCATTAACAAAATAGCTTTAAAAGTTCTGTTTGTTTTAATTCAAGCATTTTTAAATTAAATATGACGGTGTTTGATCTCAAAACGGTATTTCAAGATTACATCTACTTTTCTTTAAAAAAGTAAAAAATGAAAGTGAATACCTTTTTTATTTCAGTTTACTTTCTTGTTTGTTTCGGGGGTACTTACTTTTTTTTTTTTAGTTTAGCCAATGAGAATAAAAATCAGATATTCCCATGTTTTCTGATAACGTTATTAAAGCACAGGTTAGGTGAGGCAAAATAACATTTATGAATAATTTAACAAAAGTTAACAAATAGCCTTACTTGCATGCAAGAACTAAACAAAGTTGTGGCTGTTCAGAACTTCTAGAAAATGATTTCTAATGGACAATAATCCGGAGTCTGGAGAGGGGTGTTATGTTTTTCTGCCTGTAAATGACACTAACAGGACTCGAGCGTACTCAACACCAACTACAGCTTTTAGGATTTGGTTCTCCATTTTAGTAATCGGATACAAACATATTCTGTAAAAGCATTAGTACCGCGTTGACAAAATATCATCTCTGACACTAATAGCAAAAATCTCTTATCCTTTGGTAGGAAAAAACCTCTTAATAGTGGAATTTATTTTAAATAATTCATTTTATATTGTACATTTCAAATTGATGCATGCCTTTAAGCGTGGCATTTGTTTAATTCAGAAAGGAAAGTGCAACAGTAAGCATTTTTCTGTAAATATGACCAATATGTTCTTACCTCTGGTAAGACTACAAATGCTCCTGTCATTATGGTAAGTACAATATTGATTCCAAATAGCCATCTCAAGAAGATGAAGTAAGAGGCGACTCCAGACCCAAAATGACCTTAAACCACAGAAAATAGTTATCTGAGCTACACAGTCTATAAAAGCTCATATCATTTATTCATGAAGTATTATTTGAATAATAAAACAAAAGGAAAACCTTTCCTATTCACGCAGGGCTTACAGCGAAATAGAGAAAACGTTAACACGTCATTGAGGAAAATATAATTCCAATGCCAGCTCTGTTGGGGAAGTCTCATGATTACCAGCAGCATTTACGCAAGAAGCTGCTTTGCTGGGTGACGTCCATTTTCCTTCGCCACTGAAGCACAGAGGTATGACCTGCCTGCTGATGTCATGTTAAGGGCTGCTTTAATTCTATTCAAAGGCTCAAGGGCTGGTGACGCAGGTTACAACCACGCTTAACCCTGGGCAGATCTGGGGATGTTGGCCCGAGGATGCTGCCCCATGGACTGTGATAAACTATAACCACATCTTGCATTTGCAGAACCACAATGGGACAAATTTGACTTTTTAAATGTTACCCCCCACTACGACCATAAATGAGAACTGTGGAACTGTGCAGTGTCTAAGGCACCAGGAAAAGAAGAAAAAGCAAGGTTTTAAATGAAAACGTCACCGCTGAAAGTTTGCATTTAACTCCTTCTCCCAAATATTATTTATTTAATTCAGTGAATTCAAAAATAAACCCTAAGACCCAGCATTTTAGCAAGTGCTTTACTGTTCAATACCATTAAGTCTTTATACTTACTCTCGATTTTCTTTATTCTCATTTCCCAAGGAATAAAGATTACCAAAAAATTATACGCAAGTCGAATAAACTTCCTCCAAAGCTGAGAAAAAAGCAGAGAAATGAGAAATATGACACTTCTGCATGTAAAAAAATAAAAATAGAAATGCAGAGTATTTTGCTCACGTCTCTTTCATCTTGTATCACAAGAAATATTACAAGCATTAATTACTAAGATCTTAGAGCATGCCTGTGGGTAAGGTGGGTGAAGCAAACCATGGCGGGTTTTAGAAACGCACAAAACGTGGGGGGCACCGGAGTCCTTGACTCTGTTTACCAGCCGAATGCCAACAAAGATGAGACAGAGCGCTCTTTATACACCTAGTATAGGTGCAGGCAGGAGCCACCGATCTACACCTTTTACACACAAGGACCATGAGGACCCGACGGGCACCGTTCCCTGTCGCCTTCTCCACGGTCGGGGGCTGCGGAGGGGAGGAACCGCGGACAGCGGCTCCGGGCAGCAGAAGTCATCCCAGTTGGGTATTGCTGGATGCCTAGCCTCTGTGTAATTTATGAGGGAATCCCGCTGCACTGCACATAATAAATTTGATTTCTAGGATAAACAAACGAACAGACAACTAACTTCAAATTTAAGAGAAGCATAATGCCAGTTTTTCTTAGAGGAAGAATAAGCTTTCATACTCAACAGCAGCAAATTCAACTACTAGATTCTCAGCTCTGTGTATTACAGCTGACACCTGCAGAAAACCTGTGGTTCTATTCTGTAGAGCCTTTTTTTCTTTTTGCACGGTCAGAGGAAAGCATCTTCCTGCACTCAGTGGGGTGTGCGTACGCACGTGGGAGGAGAAACAACATCTGCATGTGCAAAATTGAGGGCAGTTTTTGAATTGCTGAATTGGAGCTATAACTTTACAGTGTCAACAGAAGAATAATATTTGTATATCATGCATTATAAAGTATTTTTAGTACAGCTAGATGTTAAAAAACCTCTATATTTTAGTCAGCAGCAGTGTCAATATTATATCATGTAATCTAATCTCCTAAAACCAAAGAGAAGTAAATAACATTTTACTTACTGAATATATCATCAATCTCTTTGGCCGAAGTTAATTAATTTTTATGGTGGTATGGGTATTTTATTGCATGAGCGGGAAGTATTTTAATTAAACAAAGAGACTGTAGATGCTGTGAATTGCATGGGAATCGCTACCTTCATTTGAAAGCAGGGTTCACAAGGCTGAGAAAGGAATGAAGCAGCTTGTGCCAGTTGTACTGCAGACTTATAAAGTATACAAAGCTGTCCATGTGGGAATAGCATTTGTTAAAATTATAATTAGATAGCTATCACCTCTTTTCCTGCCTACTGCCTACCTGAACAGGTAATTTATACTCTTAGAATCCAGAGTATGGGCATCTGGCATTAATTGCAAATGTAAAAAAATACAATGAAAATATAAAATAATTGAACCGAAAAGCAAAAATGCTTTCAGTGTCAAAACAGTAAAAGGTATTTTAACTTCAATTTTCATAATAGCATGACTGGATTGTCCAATTATGAACAGTTTGTATTTTGCCAATTTTAAAAACTTATTAAAAAACTTATACACTCACAGCTGCATTTTGTTCTTAGCACATGTTCAACCATTGAGTTCTTCATTTTGATGATGTAGTGCTCGTTTTGCCGTGCTACAATTTTTGTCTCCTCGGTCACCATGCTATTTTCTGAGAAAACACGTGAAAATGAAGCCCTTCCAGTTAGAAGAAAATGCAGCTCTTTCTGTTGCATTTGCTGCATTTAGCCCTGATGTAAAGGCTATATTCCCTAATTTGTGCTAGGAAAAAAGAATGCAGTTCCCCTACAGATAATGAGTGGGGCTAATTAACTGCTGAATTATATCTGGGTGCTGAATATTTTCAAGCAAATATACACAATAGAGGCAATTAGATTAGATACGAACTTTTAATCATTGTGAACTCTAATATGAAAGCCTTAATTTTGTTATAGGAAGGGGAATATGAACAAGTAATGAGCCCAATCTCTGATTTGCTGACACGTATTGCAGACCCTTAGCGTTTACTTCTCTTTCTAGGTAACATCCTAGTTCTGCTCAAGTCAAAGGCAAAAACCACTATTTATTTTAACGGCATCCTACTTCCACTGCATTTGCCACACACGCAAAGGCAGAACAAGGCAAAATTACTCTTTCCTACCTTGGAAAGTAGAACTTTTAACCTTTGCTGTGGGCCAACATAACAGAACAACAGGTACATATGCAGCCTTTCCCTCGTTCATGTGAATAAAATACACAGTGTTCCATTTTACTGTTACAGCCCTGCCTTTTTGAAGGAAGGTAAGTTACTCATTAAAAGGCTACTCATTACGATGACAAAAATATTCTTGACTGCTTAGATGACTAAAGATATCTTCTCTGTCAGTCGCATATTAGGGACAATTTCCTACGTGTTATTAATTTCCAGCAACTAGGGCCAGGGTCTATTTTCAGCGGTGTAAAAAGAATTTGAATCTCATCTTAGAAAATCTATGAGTATTAGGCAAGCAAAAACCTTCATTTAACAGTGTATTTACCATAAGCTATTGTAGGATTGTCTTCCAAACTAAAAGCTAGACACATTTTTCATACTAAACTATTGAACTGTGGCCCCAGAGCCTGGTGAAATAGCTCTTCAGAGAATACTGACATCGTGTTGTTGGTATCCCATTCCCATCACCCCCTCTAGCAGGCATCAATATTTGTAGATTTTTTGAGAAGGAAGCTTATACTGCGTTAATAGAAGGACATCCATCCCTCAACACATCAAATTAGTCTGCAAAAATGTAATTACTAAATTCACAATAGAAAAAAAGAGAAGCTTTTAGCTGCTTTTTCCTCCCTCTGCAGAGTTCCTGAGTTGGAGATCAGGACTGCACAGCAAACATACGCTTCTGTAAATGAAAACTGCAGGCGACTATTGGTATAGAAAAGAGCTCTAATTTAAGAAAAAGCAGCCGTACCTCTGCACCAGCAGCTTGGTAACCCCTTGTTCTTGTGAGCCTCCCCTCATACTTCAGCACGATCTCCTTCGCCTGCCTGCACAAGAAGGTGGAAGTTTATTTTACATTGACCCCGTTACTCGGAGGCCCTTATTCTGCACAAGCACCAACTAGCAAAGTTGTCAAATGCTCCGAAACACCATCGTGGACTGTCTCACCATAAAATCCTTAACCAGGCAAAGCTTTTTTCTTTTCCTACGGAGGTTTTTACTGACACTTTAAAACCACTGAGAATTTTGTCTGAGTAAACTCAGCATTCAGAAGTTTGACTGCAGGGAGAGTTTTCTAGTCCTCTAATTTTTCCCTCTATCCTTTTGATTCAAAGTCTCTCTTTTAAAATGGTACAACCTAAATGAGTACAGTAAAAAGATCCCCATTACAGTCTGGTTAATCTCACGTGGATACTAACACCTCTTCTACAAATATGGTGTAGCGCTCTTGTCAGATGTGAAGAGGTGCGTGTTCATCTGGTCATACGCAGTCTTTGACCTTAGCAGAAGGTGGATGGGGACCACCCAAATCTCATCAACATCATCTTCCTTCATGAGCAGGAAGGCAGCAGGTCTCTCTGCCTAAGAGAGAAAAATCTCTCTTTGCTTCCAAGATTACACAAGGGCTCTACTGCTGGTAGGGATTCCTCACAACTAAAATGCCATCCCTAGCATCACACAGGGTTTTAAGAGAAAGATGCCAGATGAAAAGGAAAAATAAAGCAACCCCAAACAGATCACGCTGTGAAAGACCTGACGCAATTTAGACAGGTAGCCCAAAGAGTTAGGCACCACCCTTTCATTGTAAAGTTGGAATTATTAATATAATAATTGCAATCTTAAGCTGAGACATGTTATTACTACACTGCACGTACCTTTTAAACCTACAAGTGTCCAGTATTTACTGCCATTTACAATATAGTACATGAAGATTATGACCAGCTTCTGTTCTCATACCATGCAATTGTCACATGCAATTACCTTGAAAATAGCAGATGACTTTTCCTTTTTGGGAATTTAGCTTAAAAACCTATTACTGAGCATTACCAACAGCCTTTCCTTAGACCACTGAACAGCTGGTACACCGTTTTAATAGTTAATAGCCAAAGCGTGATTTCTTGCTCTCTCTTCTGGACAGTGACTGTCTAAAGGGAGCCACAGGCATGCACAGGAGAGAACTTCACCTGCAGACTTTCCACCCTGAGGCTGCTGCCTTCAGCCAGCTCTCAGATCTTGTCAGAGCATCCTCACGGCACGCTTTCCTAGCAGCTCTTAATCATTTCTGTGCTCGATCCCTTCCAGCTTACACTGAAAAACTTCTGAGGCTGAAAGCACTGTCACAGCCAGCGAGCGTGAAAGCTTCCGTGCAAACACCTTTACCTGAGCGCCCTCAGCTTCTGCCTCATCGGCCACGGCCGGCAGCGGATGTTGGACATAATCTCCTTCTGGTACTGGATGTTCTGAAAGATCTGCTCTGGGTCATGGCTCTCAGCCTTTTCTTCAGCAATATCATCGTCCGAGTTGCTGGCAGCCCAGCACACACCCCACGAGAGGAAAACAAGACAAATTATTCCCGTTCAGATCCCCAGCAAACTGTTGATTTGCACAGGATCCAACCTATTAGAGCGACATCCCTGCTCCCCACCACGCATCCCACTTTCCTCTCCGAGCATTTCCAACCTTACAGCTCATGCATCATGCCAGCAAGACAGTCTATCTATTTTTCTGGAACAAAGTGCTGCCTAAACATTTCCAGCAAGAGCACTTAACATTCATTTATTCACCACGTGGTGTTGGCCTTTTATTTTGATTGTAATAATGATAAAATATTTTCTTGTTAGAATGGGGGGAACAGATGCTTAGAACACGGTCGCCCTTCGTTCCCTTCAGAAGGGGATGGGAGCATGGGACCCCGCACACCAGGAATTACTCATCCCTGTAAAAAGATTCGTGTGCTTTGATGCAGATTTCTGTGGATGATTATTAAATCATCTTTTCTGATGCTGTCACTACATTTGCTAAGCTACAACTCTCTCAGTTCTCTGTTTGAAACAGGGTATTGTATATGAAACAGTGGTAATATTCATTCTTGCAGAAGCTTAGGTCTAAAAACCTGTGGCAACTGTTTCACCCTGAACGAAATGATGAGGTCTGAACCATGCAACAACCACCAGCTAGGAAGTTTTCTAATTGTATGAATTCTAATTTCTATGTACTTGTTAGGAACGTTCCCTGCAATTTTGCTGAAAAAGCAACACCTTTTAATCACTTAGAAATAAATCATAACCTCAGCCGTGCCTTGTAGGAACATTCAAAAGACATACTTCATCAGACCACTGATCCATCGGTCCACAGTCCCGTCCCCTCAGTCACAGGGGACGTTCAAGGGAAATGTATAAATACACGGGAAAGGTACAGAGAGATTTCTTACCCTGCTATACCCTGAACTCATTGGAGTGACACTGTTTTACGGACAGTGTTTACGTTGCAGTATGAAAAATGACTTTTGTGAAAATAAAAAACCAGAGAGGTTTGAAATACATCTAAATATAGAGAGAAGAGTGATTTTTTTTCTCACGCTCCTTTCCGTGTTGCCACGCTCTGTCTAAACGGAAGTAAAAAGACAAGATCCCACTTTCGTGCTAGATAAGGCAGATTTGCACTTCAGGAGAAAGGAGGGTCTCTTACCTGTGGGGCGGCTCCTGGTAGGTGTAGATGCCGGTGTGTCGCTTCACCGTTCGATACTTTTTGCAGGACTTGGCAGGTTTTGCTGCAGCAGAGCCCGTTGCTGCTGCCATGGTGGCAGCTGCCGCCCGCACCAGGTGAAACCCTGCCGCGCTAGAAGGAAGCCTTTAGCTCCCCGGTCAGCTGTCTCATAAGCAGCCAAATGTTATTAAGTAGAGAGCAGCGAGGGACTGTGAGCCCTGCCGAGCAGAGGATCGCTGCCCGCGCCTGGTGCTCCAGCAGTGGCGAGGACCTGCTGCTTGGCAGTGCCTGCATGCCTTAAAGCGGCAGCGCACAGCAGCCCCTGCCAGGGTGCTTTTAAGCGAGGTGCCCAGAAGCAAGGTAGGGAGCAGAGTCCAAGGGTGAGCCCGCTGCGGTCCTTAATTCGGAGCCAAGTTTCCCTTGTCATGGATGAGGTATTCCTTCAAAGCGCCATCCCACCGCGCTACGCTGGCCCGCTCTGGGTGATGTTTCCAATGAACGCACCGGACATACTGCTGACATCTTTGCTTCACGTGCTTGAGAGAACGTTATTGCTCGAGTAAAGCAAGGCAGTTTGCATTTTGGCCTTGACTAACAGCGAAAAATGTGACGTCATTCTCCCGCAGGACTTCCAGATCCTCTCCCGGAGGACAGCCCTGACAGAATGTGTGGTTGCTGCTTTCCTGGGCCCCGGCCCCAACCTCTCCGCGTGACCTCCATTCGTTATACCTAAATTTATGGCTTTTCTCTTGGAGGTAAACAAAATACCTGCTATTCAGACAAGTACAGATTACCAAGTAATTCACTTTTTCTTGACAGTTGTAATATCTTAATTATGCTCAATTCCACTAATTACTGTATTATCTTTAACACGTACAATAAGCATTGACTATATTATTGATAATAATAATAATGGTTATTCCTAGAGCTAAAACACTGGAAAACATTACCATCTGACGCTCATTTCCCATTTCTTCAGCTCTACTAATTAACTAATCTTATTGCAAAATTAATTTTATAGATACTAAAAGTATATTTACCGCAGAGAATCACTTTAAAAGACAACAAATGGACTGGTGCTGTGAGCTTGAGGACCCTGTATTAAATAACTATTCTCTCTCTCACTTTCTGTATGTCCCGGGGCAAATTCTTGCACTTTTATGCATCATTTTCCATCCTTAAATAAGGATAGCATTTCTGCATTTCACAGGAATGATGCACTCAGTGCCTATCATATGATGCTTACATATTATTCCACCATTAAGTAGCATCATATGGGCATGAACTGCCTAATTCACTCAAAGTATTCATGGTAAAACTGATAGCAAAACAGCAGTTTTCAGTTTCAAATGTCTCAACCAAAATACAGTAGCAATAGCTTTGACTCAGTTTACATCTACTCAAAACGTAATCCATCCATTTAATCCAGGATTAACTACCGGGCAGCTGACACACTGTACTTGCCAGCAGTCGTATTTTCATGGTGGAGAGTCCCCTGACACCGTTCCTAAGGTCAGCTCCAACACCACCTCTCCGTCAGCATCTCCGTGATACTGGTGGTGGGTTGTCGGCACAGCGCAGACGGCTCCAAGCTTTGCTGGGACCAGGACAGCTGAAGAACTTGACATACGGTCAAGTGAATTTCCAGTGCCTTTCTCCGTCATAGAAGTTGTGGGTGTTCTGGGTCACATTATTAAAACAGACCAAGAAAACTTCATATGAATAGTTTCTTTGGCCATAATTTGACGCTCAGAACGTGGGAGAGAAGGGAAGAGTTTACAGAGAGTTTTCACTTGTTCCTAACTTGGTGTTTTCCCTCCTTAATAGCTCTGTGCACAATGCGGCAAGGGTTTCAGTTACATAAATCAATGGTCTGTTGTAGTTAACTTTTATTTGCAGCCTCTGACAAGAAAGAACATTAAGTTCTCTCTGCTGAATTTCCTGTAGAGAACAGCATAGGCTGCTTTTTCCCTCAGCTCTGAGTTAATCTAAAATATTGCCACTTGCTGAGAAATTTTACTTTTCCATGACCATGGTTCTGTCCGTTGTACTAGACTTACTTTGTTAAATAACTAAAGGGCTAAGTAGTCACAAGCCTCATTATTTATACTCTGAGAGTTACTTGCATGGTTTTGCGGTTTTGAAAGAGTAAGTCCATTTGGTGTAATTCACTCCACACTTTTTAGATGACAAGGAAGGACCAGTTTAGATAAAGACAACTCTGCATTTCCCAAATGTAGTCAACAGTAAAGCCCAGAGCCCCAGGTGCATCTTGTTTGAAGCTTCCCCAGAAATCTGGGAGTTCCATTCGCACGAGGCAGAAGAGCACCAAAATGGTAAAGAAACGCCCCTAATGCCCCTATTCAGAGTTCAGTAAAACCAGGCAGCTGTATTCTGCACCACCCCTTTCACTCCCCCTTTTGTCACATATGCATGACTTCTAAACCTAGTAAAAACCATCGGTGGAAACACCACTTGGCCATGTTCTACTTACTACACGGGTTTTTCCGTGAACTGAACTCACTAGTCCCAACTCCATTCCGCGCATCTCTTGTACACATCTCCTTTAGCCACAACAGAGACTAAAGGGTGTGGGCTGTACTTTCCAGCTTCCCAAGAAGGATGGACCATAATACTTTTACTTTTTCTGTGCCGCGTTTTATTATTTTTCACGGTGAAGTCTGTAAAATAGAGGCTGTTAGAGCTTTGACGTATCAAACTATCTGTACCATACTTAAATCCACCAGCCTTGGAATGGCTTTCCTGTTTGCCTTCTAGATCACAGGACAGAAAAAGCATCCTACTATCCTCTCTGTGTGTCAGACCATTCATCAAGTGAAAGCAAACACCTAAAAGGAACGGGTGTCAGCCCAGAAACACGTCTCCACTAAAAGGCTTATCACCTCTTTCCAGCTGGAAAAAACAAACAGAGGAACTATTCTGAGTGCCAGAAACGCCCCTTAAAGCTTTGATGCTCAGAGTGTACCGCAAACATGCCCACATCACCACGTTTTTTGACCTGCTGCAAGATATCCTTTCCATTTTATAATTTAAAAGCAATAATATGTCAGTTCAAATATATTTCCTTGGTTGTAGTTATTCCTTTGCATCTAGGCCACTGGCAACGGCATTGGGGGCCAGATTCTGCTGCCTTAGCTCATGAGGATAAGTGCCTCTCTAGTCAGGCCAATCTACTAAAGTCCATTAGCTGCTGCCTGCTTATTCCAGTTACGTGTGGAAACGTTAAAATCACGTTGCAGAGACATCTCACTAAGGAAAATTCCCGTATGCCCAGAAGGTAGGTTTTAACACAGTAACGTCCCGAATCCCTCAGAGAACATAAGCTAGATCTCCAAAAACTACAGGAGAGAAACTCACCTGTTTCTCCCTCTGTGTTAACGTACCTACTTTCCACTTTTCCCCGGGCTTTCGGATGCCCTAGTTTTCGTTTGAAGAGATTAAGACTTAACATCATTGGCAGTTCCCAGAAATTACTACATTTCACAGACAAGCGGCATCCTTTGATATGATGGTGATATAGCACTACCAAAACCACTAAAATGCTAACACTAATGATTTACATAGATTTAATTAACTAGTATATCTTAACAAGTCAACAAGGAAGATTAATTTTGTTTCTGTTTGTTAGAAGAAAGCCTAAAGTCTAAAAAACAAAGGGGCAATTTAAGCCTGACATTTATATAGCTCTAATACTGCCAGTGCTGAAATCACATACGTAATCTGAAGTTACTACCAAACACTAAAAGCACAACGAGCGGCAAGAGGCTCACAAATTCAGAGCCCATCCGACAGGAGGGTGCAAGGTCCTTTTTAAGAGAAAATGGAAAGCAGGCTTTAAGAGCTTATCCCTGAAGTCGGTGGCATCCTCCATCGCCCATGACCCCTGCCACGGTCTCTTTAAAGAACTCAAGCATTAACTCAGTTAATCACAAAGAGGGTTTTGGTTTTGCTTTTCAACTCGGCAAGCAGTTTAGCAGCCAGAACACCCAGCTGCCCATTTCAATATGCTCTATTGAATCCAGAAACCTACAGGGGTTTGTTTTACTCTGAATGAATACTACAGGGGTTATAGATTTGATTTCAATTGCCATTAACTGGATGTAAACCAGGACATTAACCTTTTACTGCAAAACTTATAGTGGCAGCTCTCTGTGCGTAATAGGAAGCCTCACATTTGATCCATAGGATCATTTTGCATTTTCAAACACTTATCCAGGAAAAAGCCAGGTTGGTGAACTCTGCTTACTGAAAATTCAGGCAAACAGTAGGCTATATTCTCCATGCTTGCCCATTCCCATGGACTTTCAGTTTGAGTTTTACCCGTCTTTTCAGCACTGCAGTTAAATTCTGGGGCCTTTTCAAAATCTCCCTGCTTGGGAGATCAACACTGCTGATCCCTGTTCCAGGGTGAAAATTCAGAAGGGACCGAGTTTTCCAGTCGTCTCCGTAAAAAGAGAATATTATCCCTCCAGATCCTTAAATACATAAAACAGGTGGGAAAAAAGTATTTGGAAACACTGAAAAAGGAGACTGGTGCACCTTTAAATGAATTAATTGTCAGTAGTGCTAAAAACATTCAACCCCACAGAAAGCAGTGATAGGTAATGCTGCTGTACCGCATCCCGCTTTGTGTGAAAACACTGAAACTCCTCTTAGTTTGAGGACCTTTACCTTTAGAGCTGCAAAATCTCAGATCAAAAGACAACCCAGCTGGGCTTCAAAGACAGACGTTTCATTCTCAAATTACAATCTCGGTTCACCTGTTCAGTCCCCCAGAGATATTATAGGTGTGCAGCTGGACATAAGAGCAGTTATGGGATTTCCAGGATAACAAAGCCAAAGTCATCGTCTTCACTTACTGAGAGTAAAATTGATCTACTGAACTCTGTTAAATCACTGTCTCCCCATAAGATTGTTGGACAGTTTAATTTCATAGTTTCAATTTCAGCACGTTCATAACTCTTGCTGACATTTATCAGACTTGGATCAAGGGGAATACTCCCGTCATGGTTCAATTTTCTTTGTGAATTCACATCCCACATAAAAAAATATTCCATTTAAAAAGCTCCTCCTGTGCAGTTAACTGATCTTACATCACAATGACTATTTTAATTCATTAGATAAGTATCACGACTATTAAAATATACATTTCTGTGACAGTACAATCCATAACAGAATACATCGAATTCAGAAAATTGTCAAGAGCGTTTTAGAGGCTAATGCTAAGACAGTGGCTAAGGACAAACAGAAGGGGAGCAGAGAGAGGCTAAGGACAAACAGAAGGGGAGCAGAGAGAGGCTAAGGACAAACAGAAGGGGAGCAGAGAGGGGCTAAGGACAAACAGAAGGGGAGCAGAGAGGGGCTAAGGACAAACAGAAGCAGCCACATGCAGAGCAAATCATCCATGGTGGGGCAGAGCAGGCCCCACCAGCTTTTACAGCCGATTCAACATGGCTTGCAGCACTGCCCTGGTTTGCATGACACACTGCCCCTGTGATTCGCAGCTCTCTACTTTCAGGTGGCAAGAAAGTAATTAGGCACCGTAAGAAAAATTATTTTTCAAGTGTCATAGGCTGTAGCTCCTTCTGCTACGAGGGAATCTGTATTTTGTGCGGTTTTGTCTATCCAGCAGTATAACGTGCATCCTACAGACATATTCATTTCACCAGAGACCTTTTTGAAAGCACTGTAACCAAATTATTTTCCAGACTTACGTGAGCCGTTATAAGTCAGACTTACAAGTCAGTGAAAAAGAAGATGATAATTATAGAACATTTAAAAATAAAGAGATAAAAGGAGAAATTCCACATTTTAGAAGAAAAGAGGAAAAGTTCAAGGAATTAACAATGGCAGAAAGTAACTGAATAGCCAGGGCTCGGGGTTGGTTTAGCATTTTTGACTGAGATGAAAACCTTGAATTTCACAACTGCTTTTAAGGGTATTTTGGCAACACGTTCTTCCATAAGATTGTCTCATTTTGGCCCAGGGTGAGGAAGCCAAGAACTGTCAACATTTGAAACGCAGAAATATTGGGTCTGGTTCAATTCAAGTTGATTTTCATTGTCCTCCAAACATTAGAATGTTGTTTCGCACCATTTCTAATATTCATCAAAAACACACCTTCATTCAGAGCTTTGCATCACTTTGAAATGCATGGGATGAAGTTCTCCAGCTAAGGAGAACTGAAACAGAGCAGTCAGCAATTTTTTTCAGCCAAGGCAGGGCTCCTGAGCACCAGTAGTCAAGCCTCTAAACTTCCTCCTGATCTCTCAGAGCTCGATTTTGCACTGGTCAAGTTCTTTAGACACTCCTTGTTCTTCCCCAGATCTTCTACCATCCGGGAGGGTTGAGGTGCTACGTGTTTATGCCATGCCTAAGTCCCCACAAAGTTTTATCCCACATGCCTAGCATGGAACAACATGATTGAGCTCCACACACAGAGTTACCACAACCACCTTCATTTAAAGGAATATGAAAAAGATGATAATTTTGTCCAATATCCCAATGTTGACATCACGCACTGAGGAAATACAAGACCTGAATTCTGTCGCTCAAACTGAAGGGATTCAGAAATCATACTTTTCCCCTGCTAGGAGAATGCTTAGGCTATATCAACTAGTTAGAGGCAAAGAGTAAGAAGAAAGAAGGGTGGGTACACATCACTTTTCTTGTCAAGTCAACATCACTTTGCAAAACTTACTGTGATTTATTGGCCGAATGAGTCATTTAAGAGAAGGGAGACATGATTTCTAGTACCTGGTCATATTTTGTACACAGAATTCAGTGCAGTTTATCGCTGATGGAATTATCCTATTGGAGTCTGCAGCGATCTAGACAGGAACATTTTTTAATTCCTTGATACCATATTTCTGAAATGCCAAAAGCCACTATGTCCAACAGAAGGGAGGAGAAAAATACTAGTGAATGTTGAAACTGCACTGACAAGTGCAATGAAACATATAGTTTGAAATGTACCTAGTGACATAACTCCAGCTGCATCCCACACAACGAAATGATAAATAGCAGCAGGACATCTGAGAGGTCCATGAGTTATATTTATTTGAGAGCAACAAATCTGAAATCCTGTGTTGGGGGAAGACAACACTAGAGCTTTCTACAGTAACGTATGTAGAATCAAATTCGGTACTGGAACTGAGAGGCTAACATTTGCATTCTGATTATTACAAGATGGCTAGTTAAATTCCCAATGTCTTAAACCTTTGATAAGAAAAAATAAATACAAAGCATTAAGGCTTCATTTTAAAGTCTCTAGTGAATGTTTTGAAAATGTTATTTTAAGGAAGAATGCTCAATCCACATAATATTGGTTAATCATATGAAAAACTAACTCCACTTCTAGCTTTCCCAAGGGAAACACTGAAAAGGGGGGACAGGGAAATTAACTGCAATAAAAGAACAATGAAATACATTTAGCTGGGTTTCTCTTCAAATAACTTTTAAAATAAAGATTTTTTTCAAGTCACAATTGTACCCTTCGATGACACAGCTCAGAGTCCTGGAAAAGCTAGATTTGGACTTCTCAGGTGGGTCAGCAGAAATATGGTGCGTAAAGCTGAGCAAAGGGGATACTATGGAGACGAACCTTGCCAACTACTCTTGCTGGTTCTGAAAATGACAGATTAAAGGGCTGCAGAGGTAGGGTGAGTAGGAAGTAGTGGCTGGATAGAGATGGGGAGGGAGGCAGGTACTAATGTACCTTGCTATAGCTCTGACAGCAGGCAGATTCGGATTTGGAGAGTTCAGATCATGGCTTTACCCATATCTTTCCATTCTTATTGTACTGTACGCTGCTATAATAAACCGTTTCAGAATTATTTGCTCCTGAAGTAACACTGTTGCTTAATGTAAAGTGTATTAAATACAAGAAACAGTTCCGATTGACTAAGAATTTCTGGAGGGAGGATACTTGGGAAAGTCTTACAAGTCAAAAGGCTGGGAGAGGTGTGGTGCAGCTGGAGCAGACATCCATAAAAATCTATGTTCTAGTTTCCTTGCTTTTTGTAACATCCACTCAACTTTACAGCCTGAAATTGCACCCCAATTTTAAAGGGTCTTTGGCATTGAAACAGTGAGATTATTTCACCCACATTTAATGTCTAATCTCTTCACAAACCAGATGCTCACAAAAGATGGGAGAGGAAGTCCAGATCAGCTTAATTTATTGCATAAGGACTGATATTAATTCTATTACTGCATCACCTAGGAGGCTGTTTAGATACACAACAGCTAACTCATTAGCAAACAACAATGATCTTTTGTCTAAGGAAAACCCCCAAACACAGCTATTCAAAGTATAGTCTGCCAGGAGATGCACTTGCTCCACTTGCTTTCCAGGATATCACATCAACACAGTACTCGGAAAAGCCCAAATGTACCAGGCTGTGGTTACGTGATCACTTGAACTCAGCACCTGTCCATAATACTTCTGACAATCCCCTGCCTCTCCCCACCTCCCAGATCAGTTTTCAGCAGATCAGTTCTTTGTTTCAGCTACCATTCAGCAGCATAATCCTTACTGTGAGCACAAGAGAGATGGTGGGAATGAACCAGGAGGAGGCAGGGCATCGGATGGGCTCATGCCTTTCAATGATAGCATGGACTTATGTCAAAGGTACCATGTAAAAACTGCCTGAGAGTTTTTAAGGGCCACAGGATCCCCCTGCAGTAATTCATTCACAGCCTGTACCTCTTACAGGATGTTTCCTTCAAGCTCTGGCTGGTCCCCTCCTCCCTCCCTTGGAAATGTAGCTGCTTCCTCTGTTAAACTTGTCTCCTCGTTTCCTTATTCAGTCCCAAACTCTTTTAGTCTTCCCAAGACCAGACTTGAAAGGCTGCACCGAAATCCGTCTCTCTGTTCTCTGGGGGAAGCTGCTCCCTGTAGTTTTCCTACAGGGAATTTGGAGCAAACTTTCTCTCTAGACCTAGGAGGCAAAATAAATCAAATATCGCTTTCAGTGGCCAACGTGCTCACTGGCAGTTGCCTTGTGGCCCATTTCTGTTTCTTAGCACATGAAGCACACGGTAAAAGTGCACTGAAAGACAGCCAAGCCTACACAGAGTTTGTAGTATTAACACAGGATTCAGAAATCCTACCTAGACAAAGTCCACAAAGCCTCAGAGTCAACGGTGCATAATGAAGATATACAATATCCTTAGCCTGGAAAACAAGTCCAGCTGATTATCTCTAGACGTAATGTAGACCAGGCTGGTGATGAGAGGAACTGGTAGCGTAATGATTTAGCTACAAGAGTTTTCTAAAGGGAAAAAAAAAAATTGCTTTAAGAAACACATTAGTTAAAAAAATACATCTAGTACCGTCAAGAAACTGCCAAGGGGAAGACTTTGAAAGCGTAATAAAACAAAAGAGCAAAGCTTTGGAGACTTCAAAACATTATGCCCTGGCACAAAACTATTCTTAATATTCTTCACACAAAGACAGTGTGCTAGTGGCTGAATGTCACAGTAACTCAACACAATAAGATTTGGCATTTCTTCTTACTCTACCCGTAAGACACACCTCAATTTCTAGAAATAATGATGTTAAGATTGATGTTTATTAAAAGCAGCAAAATGTTTTTATTTTATACAGTCTCAAAAGTGCTGTGCTGCCTGACCTCACTATGTGTTGGATGACCTTGAAAGCGCCTGAGTCACGGGCAGTTCGAGCTGCAATCTAAACCATCTTAAATCTTATACGTTGTCATGTTCTCATTATCTGGACTTTGTACTTTCCTACCATGGAAGGATTTTCACAATTATTCAGGAAATGAAGCAAAATGTAATTACAGTGTCTAACAGCTCCAAGGCGGATAGATAGCACAAGGCATGGAACACAGTTCAAGAGTCAGCTTTCAATAAATGTCACCTATTAGGAAGAATTTAAATGACACATATATCACTAAGCCACCCTTTTCTAAATTATATCATTATCTCATCACTGGAATAAGGAGTTATAAGGTTACAGCAATTTCAAATAATCAGCTTTCAAGCAGATTTCTCAAAGGGACTTTCATTCTTTGCTTTTACACATCACCATTTGGACTTTAACGTATACTAGAAAATTCTATTATACTGTATTAAATTGAGTTATCCCAATGAAAACATCTCTGGTAAGGTTAACCCAGACATTTAATAATCCATTAGCACCCTCACTTTTTCAGCATAACAAATTTTCCCATAATAGCTTTTTAGTCTCAAAAGAAAAAGACACAGCTATAGAGCTTTTGAGTATTCTGAATTGATGCGATTCAGTTGAACAGAAGGAACGCTACAGTGATGAATAAAATCACATTTTTGCCCCTGACTTCAGTGGATGGTAAGTCAGACCCATAGCCTTTGCATTAAACATTCATAGCCTAGTTTTTAGAAGAGAGCGCAGAACACTCGCATCTTCAAGGGAATATCCTTTCTTAACCCATTTTTGCAGAGTAAGGATCTTGGATTTTTTGCTTGTTTGGATTTGGGGGGCTTTTGTGTGTGCTATCCTCAGTGCAAAAGGATTATAAAAACAATGCAAAAAACGCAAAATATAGTTTACAAACACTAAGGAAATACTAACAAAATTGTAATATATATTTCAAACAGTCCTTTCCTCCAAGGACCTCATGATGCAAACACGTAAGCCTTACTCTGATGCTGAATTAAATGTTATCATCGAGGTTCTGGAGGGGGAGTGTTTGAGCCCTAAAAGTTAGAAGAAAAGCCTCAAATTATATAAGCAGCGTAGAGACTCTCAGATACTGTGGTAATGATCATCTCCTTCCTGCCAGCACATATTAAACATACGCTGGTTTTCGCAAGTCTGTCTATTGTGTTCACTGGTTTCATGGTATTTTTTTATATGCTTAGTAGGTGGAATGTTTTGAGAAAGCCCCATAATAGATAGTATGGGCTTAGCTAAATTAGCTCATCTAAGATTTGATATGTGCTACGAAGATGCATATGGACAGTCTCTAAGGCTCAGCTTATGCAAAGCAGTTTAAGCCTCAATAATAGGATTGTGGATCACAACCTATCGTTAATATTTAGCTTTTCATTAATGTTGCACAACAAAATTAGACTGATCAGCTTCATCTTTTGCTCCCCTTTCTTGTTTTTCCCTGCTTACAGTGTGGTCATGAAGTTCTCTTCTAGTCACAAACTTTAATTTTCACACATTTTTTAAAAAGCATATGTTCTTCTCAAGGTTTTAAGCTATGAGGTTCTTTTCCTAATTTAAAAATGTTTCCAAGGTGAAAACTAAATGCAGAAATTGTATCAGTGGAATTAAATCAATTTTTTGCAGGTTTAATTAAATGAGTGCAATCCCTTTGTATACTCGTAAATCATCTTAGCTGTAGCTAATACCGATTTGTTTAATTGGGTAACTGGTTTAAACGCCTAAAGAATTAAACTGAACCAACTCCAAGTTAGGAAGTTATTTAATTCAGCCTGCGCAATTTGTACGTATAGACAGACCTTTAAATTTGTATTCTATTTCAAAGGACACAAAAGTGAGTGAGAGAACAGAACCACTGAAAGTACTGGCATATGATCTAATGAGTTCTTTCAAGATGAGCACTCGTTTCTAAAGGGGTGCCATATGTACCAATAGGTAAGAAAAGATGATGAAAATAAATAAATTGGAAAAAAAAAAAACCACTAGTGAAAATTAGTTCTTACAAAAAGTCTTACTTTTATCAGCGAAAGGATTTTCCTTTGAGGCTTTATTTCTATTATCACACAATAAATCTTCTGCCATCACAAACACAGATGTTCCCTTAAGTCTGCACAAATGCCAAAAGCTCTTTGTCTCAATATCCACTCTGGAAGGACTTCTTTGTTAATGAGGACGGATTAGCAATTTATTAAGTAATGCTCCTGCATCTGCTGCTGGTCCTTAGCCTTTCCCTTCAATGTGATCCAAGTCAAGTGCTATACAAGACGAGCCTGGAGGAAGGCAAAGCATATAACGAGCTTCTTGTAGGCAGAAGTCCAGTGGGGAAACGGGGTGAGGATAGTATACTGCTTTTATTTGTAAAAATGAATGTGTACGTATGACGAATTTGATGCATCTGGGGATGACGAACAGGCTGAGGAGCCCTTCATCTGCATGTGACAGTAGGCTAAGAGTGCAGCCATAACGCTGGAAGTAAACCGGAATTTGCTGGTCTGAATGAAATGCATTGGTAATTAACGTCACCATCGGATGCAGTTTCCAGACCGGGGGGTGGGGGGGGAGCCATTCACACCTCTCATGACACATATGAGCATAAATCACCATAAAGAACGGTATTTCTAGGAGAACTTACAGGACTTAATATCTCCCTCTTTGCTGGAGGATTCTGGCAGAGTCAGGCAGCTCTTTTGACCATTTTTTCCCGCAGCAAGAGCAGAAAGCTCCACCATGTGGCCAAGTTGCTTCCTTGTATATCGCTTGCTATCAGAGTTAACGGGTTCCTTTGGAAAATGTGTTTTATCCTTAATAAAATTTAGATTAGCTCTCGGGAAAGCAAACAAAACATTGAAAAGAAGAAGTTTTCAGCTAAACAGGAAAAAAGGTGGATAGTTTATTAGGATGTATTCTGACCTGAATATTTATTTTCAACTCTCACAATTTCATTTGGAAGACTTGAAATGTTTTCCTTGGCCATTTGACTAGCAACTCTGCCACAGTTACAGTTCTTGAACTAGTAATTGGTAGAATTTGGGACTTCAGATGTACGGTCCATTCAAATAGCAACAACCTTGACTCATACTTTTTTTTTAGTTATTATTATTATCCCTATTATTATCTTGTTCTTTTCCGCCAACTGACTTGCAGTACACTTGCAACAAGACACTTCTAGCTAAAAACCAACTCCAGATACAGTTGTGTATATCTGGTTTAGCTGCGCAGCATAAGATGGCACTGGGAAGCTGAGATGAGCCCAAGAATACTAAAGTCACAGGAAATCGATGTGAAAATCTAGAAACAATTAAATCCCCATTTGAAATCCAGATCAGCATTTACAACTTAAAGACCATTCTTCAGATTCGTTAATAAGAAATAGCAAGCAATTGATTAGGAACAAAAAAGGAACCTATGTAACATGCAAGATATTTTTATTATCCTTTCTTTCTGAGATATATGGACTGCATCACTTTTTCATCTAGGGTTGTTTTTTTTCTTTACTTTTACTATTGGAAACATTAAGAATAGATTTTTTTTTTTTTTACTTTCTCCTTTTTGATTAAAGTCTTTAGTGAACTTTTTAAGCACTACTTCTTCAGTATAGCATAAATATTCAATGCCACATTAAATGCTTCATATCTGCAGATGACTAGAGAAATGAGCATTGCTGTTATTAACATTTATCAACAGGAAACCTAAAGGAAGGGATATTTAGGCTCCAATTCAAAGCCTACTGAAGCTCTTCAGTAGTTTTTCCAGTGCTTTCTAGGGGCTTTGAAAATGCTCTAGTAGGACTGAGGATTCCAACCATAAAGACCTTGAAAATGTCGTTTCTATAGAATGAGGACTCCACCTTCAATTAATTGGCCATCATGGAGCGGCTGAAAAGGTGGGAATGCAATACAGCTTTCTTCAAAGTCGGATCATCCCCCACCCTCTGACCTAGAGCAAATTCATACACGTACAGAAACAACATCATCTGCTCAAAGGTGAAGCTCTCATAAGAAATTAGATCTTTTTGAGAAAAAAAGAGAAGCACCTGATGCGGATGAGTAATGTCTTTCCTAGAAATGTGACTCCATTGTCTAACTGTTACAGAACAAATTTCTTTCTTCTCATAATGATGAACAATAAAATCAATATACTGTAAGTGCCAGATCATAAAGCAAGCTTGGAGTGCAGACCACATGGTATGTTGTGTTCATAGGAGTTTTTGAAGAAGGTAAATGAAACTTACAGTGGGAACAACAGCGACATTTCAACTACCAAAGCATCTTCCGAAAACTACTTTCTCAGGCTATTAGTTTAATCCACTGTTTACTTACTATGGAAAGTCTCCTTGAAATAAAATTAAGAGGGTGATGCATCCAATACTGAGTGCTTGGCTCCTCCTGCACACCCAAAGTAGACAAATTCTGTAAAATATGATTTTTTAAGTACCAGGTCCAGACGTTAAAGCTGTTCTGTTTAAGAACAAGAAACTAATCTGATTTTGTTGTAATCTGATTTGGAATTTGTAACATGACCTAATATGAAGAAACCAGATCAATGAGATTAGGAACCTGCACTTCTCTGAGGAAAAAAGCCAATAGAATAAATCCACAGACATACACAGAGACAAAACAACTGGAATCTGAGATGAATGTAGCTAAACAAGATTCTATCATTTGAGATGACATGCAATAATGTCCTGGAACATTCAACATTAATATGATTTGCTATAGATCAGTTAGGAACCAAGAATACCTGAAAGGGGAAGGTTCAAGTCACTGGATCACAAATCCCCATTTTAGAAGATGAAAATTCTCGTGCACCCATTCCTGATGGCAATATTCTCACTCTGGCCAGTGCAGCACCTAGCAGGAAATTCTGGAATGGAAAGACAAATTGCATAAAAGCAATGGCCTAAAGCATTTGTCTCCTGATTAGGGGAAGTGTCCGCAAGATACAGTTTTATAGAAGTGGGAAATGCAGCAATGCATCAGCTACCAGACAACAACAGGAAGAACTGGAGGGAAACAGGTTGCATCAGACCTGATGCTGGAGCTCAGTTATTCAGGGTGCTATCACTCGTACCATATCCGAACCAATCAAAGGAATTCCCTTTGTGAGACTGGTATGATAAACAGCATGCTGTCACCTCTAAATGTGCCACAAAGTCCAGATCTAAGAATATCTAAAAGATCAATTAGCAATGAGTTTCACTGATAGTGCATGAGCCATTCATGTTTCAGCAAACAATACGAGCAATGTATGAGATTCTCATGGCAGCCTTCTGCCATGGCCTCCCAAAACGGTGCACAATCTTGGTTTCCAGTTCAGAAATTTACCCATGATAAACCAGGCATATATTTAGAACAAAGGCACGAGCCATCACCAAGAAACCATTTCCACACTGCCCACCGTATCAAGGAAACAAGGTCCCTAGGAGACAAACCTGAGGACTGGAATCCTCCTATCGGCGAGTGGATGGTTAAACATGGCCAACTCACATGGGGAGGGGATGGTGGTGGTAGGCCAGCTTGCTAGAGATCTTCAGGAAGTTCTCCTAAGGAATTCAGAGAAAAATGATATTGTCTTATGAACATATTTCTACCTGGCTGGGTTAACAGCCTCTGACTACCTTCCTGACCCGAACTGCCGATGAAGCACTAGAAGCAGAAAGGGAAGCTTCAACTGGAATACATAACAGCATATGCTGTGGCAAAAGGCTGACTGCTGGCAGCAGTACAGCAGCAGGACACAGGGATAAGCATCATAAAAAGGCATTGAGAGTCCCGAGAGAAGAATTCATTAACTGAATGGCCTGTACCTCCATCACTTGGATCCTGTCAGGACAAACCTGTTTCTGAAGGAAGCTTGCTTGGTCTCTGCCTTCCTATAAGCTGAATCCACAAAGCCCTCAGGAAAATGAGTGCTGTTTCTAGTGAAGTGAGCATCCTTTGTTTCACCGATTTGCAGAGCAAAGGACTGCCAAGAAGACATAGAGGGGAAGACAGTAAAGCAGTTATGAAAAGAAAGGAAATACCGTCCCCAAGTGGAATTTGGCTGGTTGAGTTGGCAGGATGGGAACAGCAAGGGTATAATCAGAGAGAACGGGAAAGCAGAAGGCATCTAAGTTGACGGAAGGAGGAAACAGAAATGGACTGTTCAGCCTCTCAGCCTATCGGTACTGCTGTCAAACACAGCTAACCCTTCCAAGCTCCTTAGGGAAGTCAACAGCAACTCTGACAACTGCTGTGCCATAACACGACAGATTTAGCTTCAGCATGAAAGGGACCTTCAGCTGCTCTGCAGCCAGCGCCCCAAACTCTGCATACTTAGACATACTTAGACATATACTTATACATAGCAAGTCTAAGGTGATTAGGGGGGGAAAACAGGATTTAAATGTAAAGGAGAAATGGTCTACCACTATCTACAGTCACTATTCACTGGCATGTGCCATAAGGACTCTGCTCACTCGCACCCAGTGACAGGGAAGTAAAGCGTAGAGTTTCGACTTTACCAGCAAGGCTATGTGCTGCTTCCTACACGAGTGTCCCTCTCTGGCTCTGCCTCAGGGAACGTGCACAGACTCCCCGCGAGATGGCTGCAGAGACTGCGGCATTGTAGCTGAAGGTATGGCGTCTCAGTCAAAGGGCTCAAAGTATTTCAAATGCGCATGGATGCTCCAGAAAGTTGTTTCTTTCAAAAATGCAAATCCTTGTGAGTTTTTTCAAAACCTTATTAAAAAGGATAAAACATTTAAATTAAACAATTCTCCCTTTTTTGAGGTTTTTTTTTCTTCTTCCTGTTTTTCATTTTGTTGTTCTTGTTCAGTTTTTGGTTATTATGTGCTGCATAAGCACATGTTTCAAATCATCAGCATCAGATTATTTTTTCTTTTCTTTCTGCTTTCTTGAAATAAATGACTTTTGGAAGATCATTTGGAGCCATTACATTTCTGACCTCTGCAATTAGGCTTTTTGTGTTGATTACTCTGATTGTCAAACCTGTCTTCTTTCCTGTGTCTGGCTGTCATTCAGATTGTATTCTTATTACTGTTCACTATACTGCCTATCCCTTTTCATTTTGTATTTTTTGATAATTGGCCATTCCACGCCCTAGCTCGACACTGGCTGCGGGTCTTAAGCTTTAATTCAGCCAAGGAACATAGGCATAAATCCAAACATAAGCTTAAGTATGAAAAGCTTGGCCAGTCACCTAGCCCTGGAAACCTTGCCCTGACAAGGAAGATCAACACGACCTAAACAGAAATCTAAGCCAAGGACTCCGACTCACTCTGTCTTACTGAGAACAGCTGCGGTCCAAATTCTACCTCATCCTACCTGAAACAGTTTAGCATGGGTAATGCAAAAACTTTAGTCCGGAGAGATCTACATGCCCTTACCCAGCACTAATTGTAATTTTCTGAGGTCTGAAGGACATAACATTGATTTTAGCCTGGGAACCTCGTCTGTAACAGATATTAAATGTAAACACAGCCCAGGATCCCTTTTTTAGCCTGTATCTAATTGCAGCCTTTGTTTGGAAAGTCCCACAGAGAAAACCTACAGAATACTTCTCCAGAATGCATCTTGGTCCCTTCTCTTGGTTGAAATCTAGCTCTTATTAGGTTTCTCTGCCATTCAAAATTCTTACACTTATTCAAATCTATTTGATATTCCCCATATTGGGGGAAACTTTTGGCTACACGTTAAACCAAAGTCTATCTATTTCTACCCAGTCAGGCTTTAGGCATGATTACTTACAGATTTACATCCCCTTCTTACCATGCACCCATTTTTCAGACTGATTCTTCTAAAGTTTAGTCAAAGTACTGATGCCAACACCTCAGCCGCAACCTTAGCATGGAAGCCAGCTACTGTTGCCGAATTTGATTTTCAACTAGGTCTAATGAGAAACCCTAATGTTATCCTTTAAATGTGCACAATCATCAGTCAAAAAATTCTACCCTCACACACATAGTACCTTTGTTGGTTTTTTATATCCCTTTTCCTGCCCCAGCAGTGAACAAAATGATTCAGTGTCAGACCTCCACGGACCTTGTTCATCAGGAAAAAAAAAAAAACAACCTCTGATAAAACTTTCCAACATGAATCAAACTTCATGGCCTCATCTAAACCCAGTCCCTTAATTTTCATGATTGCAGTGTATGCTAAGTAATGTGAGTCACAGATATCCGTTTGGATAAGGCCATAAAGACTTTGTTCTCTAAGCCCTGAATGTGCACATTTAACCTTCTGAAATCAATTTATATAGCCATTACTAGCTGTTGTTTCATGCTTGTGGATTTGAGGCTTGGCTCTTACTGAAGAGTTGATTGATTAATTTCAACATTGCAGAAACCTCATTTAGCTAGGGGGACATTTCTGGAGTTTAATTTTCTAACTGAAAACCAACCATAAGAGTACATTAAAATTATCTAATTTTGAAACTCTGAAGCTTTTCATGAGAATTTGCATTTGGACATATTTCTCATTTGTTTTTTAAAAACACTTTCAGTCATTGTGTCACTGAAATTAGACATGTATATAACTTTTTCCCTTTTTCTTATTATAGAATCTGAAGGAGATTCTCTTGTAGCCTGCTTGCAATTTACAACCTCTAAAAAGGGTGAGAATTAAGACAGAGAGAGTTAAAACACCCCAAAACAAGGTCCAGAACATACCATGTAAGAGACAAATGCTAAACCAGGCAAAACTATTTATTTTAGAAATATCTCATTACTAAAGCAGAAAGGACAGTTAATCACTTTGTTTCTGTTTCCCTGGGAAACTGTTCCATTAATGGAGCTTCCCACCAAGAAAAATGAATACTTTATTAATATTTTACTTGAAATTAAATCAAATTATGATCATTTTAAGAAAGTCATAATTGCAATTCAATTTCTTTTCCATTTTCCCTTCTAATTTAATTCAATATGTGATAAAGAATGTGAAAATGGGAGGGGGCATCTTTTTTATATCTACACTTCATAGTTGTGAGAAGAGAGCAGGTAGTAGCAAATATTTGGGGAAACTTTAGATCTTCAGAAAACAACATGAAAACATGGAACACTTTCATGTACAATTCACAAATCAGCCTTTGAGGTGAAACAAAGCGCACTGCAGTATTCTAAGATTTTTAAAAGAAGTGATAATTTTTACCCAGGCTTGGGAACAAAGGAAGTTGCAAAAGAAAGGTTCCTCAATGAACACACAAAGATGAAGAAATTGTATCATCAGATGAAGTATGAGAAGAGAGTTACTTTCCCTGCTCAGCAAATTACTATTCCCCCCCTTTCACAGAAGTCCTGTAATGGCTCACTGAAGATGTTAAAAAATCCTGGTAAGAAACACTTTTATAATATATGTCAATTAATACATAACAAGCATTGTCAATCAGAGATGAACTCTAATTTTTTGAATGTTTTACATTCCGAAGTAGGATTAAAATTCATGCAAAGTTAGTATTAGGAAAAAAAGTTAGTATTAAATTATTATTAAACTATATTCTGGATATAAACATTACCTTTATATCCATTTGTTTTAAATTACAACCTATCCTGCATGTATTCCATTTTTCTGTAAGTGATACATACAGATGAATATACATGCATACCTTATGAAATTATGGAAACAGAATATTAGAATTACTGTGAAATTATATGTGTTCAGACCACTTACATCTGCTGTCTGAAAAGGTCATATCAGATCTATACGGTAGACTAACCAAGTGCTGTAGGCTTTGTAATTATGCAGCGAAACAAGTGACGCAAAGAACAAGTATACTTTAAATGGTTTGATGATATCCAGTATTGATGGTTCTGTTGATCTCACCTACTCCTCTCCAGAATCTGTTTGCTTTTTCACCTTGCCGATTCTACAGTTGATCAATACCATGCAGTTTTTCTCAGTTGAGAGGTTCACTTTTTCTTTACTTCGAATGCCCTTCTGTAATGGTCTTATGATCCTGCACGTTTAAACAACCTCAATGCACATTTGACTTATTCTCACCTTTCAGGAGGCACAAAATTGCTGGAGAACGCTTACAGATGCCCATGAAAAACATCCCTTACAGAAAGGTCACTCCATGTCCAAGAGAGAGACAGATGTATTTGTCCATCCACACCCCCGAGGTTACAGACAAAATATGAGATCTCTTGGGAAAAGCCTAGCTGCTTAAAAGAAAACTAAGCGGTGAACAAAAGACACAGCACTTTGACTGGAAATAAATCTTGTCTAGCTGGGAAAACGTACCCATTGAGAGTAATTTCCTCCCAGGATAGAAACCTAAACTAACTTCCAGACAACGAGCTGTCTTCGGAGTCCCAATCTTGGGACAATTCTGGTAGGGTAGCTGTGTTGTGGGTGAGGAGTATGGGATGTGCTCTACAGCAATTATCTCTTATTAATGTTGTTTAAGAAACCAACATCTAGCTCTTCCTTTTATACGGACAGCAGTGCCATAGAGGTAGCTAACTCATTCTTATATCATCCAAGAAATATCTGTACATTAAAAGAGAAGCACAGTCCGTCCCTTATTTGGCTAATTAAGCAGAAAAGCAGTATTAGCATCTTTGAGAAAATCCAAGACAAATTTAAGCATCTGGTATTTTCCACTCATCTCTTAACTTAGGCTTTCTTGGCATATGAGCTGTCTTTTGGCTGATTTCCACTACAAGCAGAGAGCTTGCATTATAGGAGAAGTCAAGAAGAGTCCCCACTTTCCCACCATCCGTCGTCACTCTTTTCCAAAAAAACAGTGATAAGGCCAGAGTAATCTCTCTGGGCATCCCAGGCACGGCGGGCCATGTGACTCTCTTCTAAAAAGCGTATAGTATATACAGTTGCAATATTTTTGACATATTTTCCCTACACGTCAAATTACTTGGGGATTCTCGATGGCCCTTTTGGCAACTTCTTTTCTTGCCGCCTCCTCCGCTACAAAAGGCTGTTTTCCTTGTCAATCCTAGTTGCATTTATGAAAAAAATAACCAAGACAAGATTGCCAGCAAATCAGCCAAAGAAGAAAAAAATGCTAATTCTCTTCCTCCTCAAATATTTTCACATATCTACATTCTGTAAAAACTAGATGTTCCCACATTTACCAGGGGTTGCAAACATTACTGAAAAAGGAAAATTTCACGTTACCAATCTTCAAAATGCTGGTGCTTGAAAAACATTTGGTCTTTTAAAGTGAAGTCAAATAAGCTCAGTTATCAGGAACACAAGTTTACAGTAGCTGATGCCCAAAATAATTAAAACCTGTTTCTTGCACATGATGAATAAAGGTCTTGCACACATTCCCTCTAAACAGTTCCAGCTTCGGTTCAAGCAAGACTACAGTGAAATGTAGTTTGGGGTCTCCTGTATAACACCAGAAAAAGAAATCACAGCAATATAAATTACAATTTGATCTCCAACATGGACAGTTTAATAGGCCATGATTTAGCAAAGCATTTAAGCAAATGTTTAAATCCCATTGATTTAAGTGGGATTTAAGTACATATTAAGTACTTAGTTGAATTGGGGCCATACTGTGAAGGGACTCTTAGAACAAGGAAAGCACAGTAGGCTTTGGGGATCTTTATTTACAGCTCAGATGTTTAACTTAGCAAATTTGGCTTAGGAACCTGTATAATGCAAAAGGAGCCAAGGACAGACTGCAAGAACATTTGGCTGCGCAGGGTCACTTCAGGATAATGCAACATACCAATATGGGATGAATTTAGTTTCTAAAATACTTTTATCTTGTAATTTACTACACGTAATTTATAATTAAGGTGGTTTGCCTTAATGCGTCATTCAGCACTTCATTGTACATACAGATTTCTGATGCTGCCAAATTTCTTGTGCTCTCATTTATTCCTCTCCCGTTCTTCCCTCCCACTTTTAACCCCAACCTTCTGGTTACAGGGTGAGGAGGAGGCATATGACATTTGCAGTTTGTCAGTCAACTCTCACTGCATAACTAGAAACAAAAAAAAGCTAAGAGCAACAAGTACATCATCCTGGAATACGAAGACGTGGTTCTCCAAGAGGGGATCAAACCAGACGTTTCACCACAGTTAAGGAGTGCTGTTACAATTACATAATTTCTCTCGTAGGTGTCCTGGAGTGATATCAAAACTATGTTTAGGCTATATGTACTTTCCTAAATACTGTAGCTGTCACAAAGTATTATATTGCCTACAGGATGACTTTTAATTATTTCCTTATCTTTTCTTCTTGACTCCAAATATTATATAAGTTATCTAACTCTACTGACACTATTGCAGATGGTTGAACTATTTCTATTTATCTTGCAGAGTAGGAGTTAGCTTTTGGGGACATTAATAATTCTTGTTGTCAGCTTTTCTTTTGGGGAATAAGCCTATTTCCGGGGAGGTCTGGGAAGCTTGGTTGTCTCGGTCTAAGAATAGCCCAACAGGAAACAGAACATTATCTCGTGTCCATGCACTGCCATTTGTAGTGAAAATAAGACTCAAGGTTTTATGAAATTGCCTAATCATATTTTAAAACAGATTACTTTTGAGACTACCTCTTATTTAGCAGCATACTCTGAGACTTATTAGAAACCTCTTGGGTCTATCTTCACGGCAGGTCCAAATTAAAACATGGCCAAATTTTAGACATCTAAAAAAAACCCCTTGATTTAATTGCTCAGGCTTATTTCTAATAAACATTTAGTTATATAGATAATGCTGTAGAAATCAATAATATCCATAATTCCCATAAATAAATAATAAGGATTATTTTCTGTTAGATCAGAAAGATGAGCAATGTTTTTCAGGCACCTAATTTGGTGAGGGGAAGGGATCCTAACAAAACTAATGCTTGATTTATAGAAAAAATTTGCAGATTTGTGCTGAACAAATTTGTGACAGTCCTAGAAGCTAGTCTGACCTTTCCTGAATCCTGCCAGGTGGTACATTTTCAGAAAGCCATGTTTCATTGCAGGGAAGATACATGAATCCATTTACAGTACAGCCACTACAATGAAAGTACATACAATTACTCACCCAGCTCAAGAACATCTCTCTAAAACAGTGCAAGACGAATTTAATTACATGATAAACCGACTTTTCTGTCATTGCATGCACTTTTGTTTCTGGTAATTAAACCCTGCTGAGCCAGTTGCATTAACCAGTGAAAACCCCGACCTTCGTGGGTGCGGGTGTAGATGAGCGCACACACAGCCCTGAGCATACAAACAGTCAGCCCTACTTGTTCTCACCTGAGCGCGTGCAAAATGCTCCAATTCCATTACATCCACTTGTTTTGGATTTCTTAGTACTGTGTTAATCCCAGCTTGAAACTTAGGACACAACAGTCTCTGAACTGAGGCCAAAGGTGTTCCTAATGATTAGCAGACAAATTAGAAAAATACTCAGCCTATTAAAATGAGCATACTCAGAAACGTAACTGGATAGTGAGTTAAATCATTCCTTTCACACTGATTAAAAGAATGAAGTGGCATGATGGCTCATGCTCTGAAAGCATACTACCTGACATTTCATACAGTCTGTCAGAAAACAAAGACGAAAGAGTAACTAAGTTTTAGCAACAACATTCAGAACATTATGACTACTTAAAGAACGGTCAGTGTTTCCTGTAAACACTTATCACAAAGCAAATTTTTGCACTACCCAGCAGGTAAGTATTTACAATGGAAAGGGGCTTAATTTTTCTTCATTCTCAATTATGACAAGAGACATTGGTCTCATTTACCTCCTCAGTTGAATCAAATCTTTTTGATAGTAATATAACATGGCTACAAAAATCTGCTCTGACAGAAGATTTAAGTGAACAACTAAATAAGAGTGATATTTTTTCAAGAAATACAGCAGAAGTTTCCAATAATTTTTGTTTTCATTTGCAGACTTTTGAAACAGTCTAAACTCCCAAGCAGCAGAAAGCAAATAGCTTATGTAGCACAGTAGTACAGTGTTTTTGTGCTGGAGGGGGAAAAATTAGAAAATTTTCAGTAAACTTTCTGTTCAATGTATCACTACATTGAGCTGGTGTCAGTTTTATTCAGAATTTATGTTGCATGCTGTCTATCTTAAAATAAATGCTGAAGGGGGGCTGTTCTCATTCAGAAAATACAAATCCATATCCCTTTTCAATTAACTGTGAAGTAGGAAACTCAGGAATCACAGGGGGTCTGAGAATCTCGTGCTTGTGGGGTTATATTTAAAAAAAAAAAAAAAAGTTGTGTTTAATTTTTAACATTTCAATATGATAAAAACCAGCCCACCTAGGAAATGATATAGTATACCAATGATAATAATTAAGTAGCTAAACCATCTGATTGACACCAGTGTCTCCTCAAAATAAAATATGTGAGCAACAAAACCCCCTACAACCGAAATTGTAAAAAAAAGTCAAAGGTGGGGATAAATTCTGCAGTGACTTGTGACCCCTCTGTTACTGTTACTACTTTATATGCAAAACACCACTAATCCAGGATGACCTTTACATAATCAGCAGTCACATCAATAGGACAATTCTCAAGGGGGGAAAAAAAAAAAAAGGAAAAAAAAAAAGGGGGTGGGGGAGCAAGCCTAGATTTTTCAAAGGGAAAAAAAAAAATCATTAATATTTGTAGACTAGGGCTTGTGTCCTTTACAGGAAAGTGAAAGCAAAGCACAGCAGTCACATCCCAAGTGGTTTTTTTGGGGGAGGGGGTTTGGTCACTTTTTGTTGTTGGGTTTTTGGGTTTGTTTTTTTTTTTAAATCATTATGAAAGTGCCTAATGATTTAGGAGAACTGTCAGTGCCTCTGCTCTAGAGAGGGTAAAGTTTGGGACTGGTGAGCTATAACCAGGGCAACTGCACTTGGTTTGAGTCCTTCTGAAAGGCTCAGAAAATGCAGCCGCTGAGGTCTGCCCCTGCATTCTGTCCTCTGCCTCATTACAGAGCTGCCAGTGCCATGAATGAAGAACTAAAGCAGCATTTATAGGATATGTCTTTTTTCAGACCGCAGGAATCCTGAAGAGCTAATGCTACACAGGCCTGCTTGAGTCTTGGAAGCCATCCAGTAGTCACAATGGAGAGATCAGGAAAGATTAATTTCATCTACTGCTTGGGTAAAATATCCTGCTTTAGGGTAAAATAGCACTTTTTGACCTCATCCTGGTAAGATTAGGCTGTTCCTGGTACCAGAGTAATTTTAACACAGTGAAAGACTTCATTGCAGGTTTCAGAGAAGGCAGACCGCTCTTTTTATTTCCTTGGTTTTGTGGCTATCAGTTTAAAGCTGTATTCTTACCTTCTACAGCAACATATATGGGGAATGCACGAGGTAGGAGCGTCACCGAAGGCTCCCAAGCAAGCCACGGTCCACAGCACGGCACAAGTGAAGACACAGCACTTTGCATGGCAGGCAAGGATGCACAATTTCACCACCCCAATACTTTGCTAGACTAATATATCTATTGGGACTCATCCAGTGACGAGACTTTAGAGGAATGTGGTGAAAACCCAACTGGCCTGGGGAATTTATTGAGGAATCATCCCGGATGAGGAGGGAATTTACTGAAGGAATTAGCCAAGTGAGGCTGGAAGGCTCTAAACAATGCAATAGGTCTTGTTTATTGCTAGCATCTAGGAGATAAATTATCCCTCAGATGGAAACTAAACCCATAAGAGGGGAAAGTTATTTGGTAAATTCACCACCACAATAAACTGGAAAGAGTCATCATTTATCTTCAAAAGCAAAACCATTTTCAGACCAACAAAGAGATAAGGATTTTGAATTCTCGGCTATAAATATTCAAAATCTCCCAAGAAGCACTTTGAGAATCCCTTAGACATGGCCAAAAGCACAGACCTTCCAGTTATTCCTGTTTCTGTGATGTTGGCATCAGGTGATCTTCTATAATTTTCCACTGAAATCTTTGTCTTGTCCTCCACAGCTCATGACCCCTGTAAGGCTACCAAGGAACAATGTCACAGACAACAGTTTTCCCTGTAGCTTCCCCCCATTTTTATAGGTTATCCTTTAAGGTCTGAATGTACTGAGGTAGACTTAAAAGGCAATTACTTATTCCATGTCCTACAAATTTTATAGCAGAGCTATGATTCTATCATACAGACATTTCTGCTGTATCTCAATGCAAGCTGTAACTTACTTGCAGATAACAGAGTGTGTCCACATGAATTCCTGCTGAAAGTTACTTAGGAATGTAAAGCAACTAAATTAAACAACTGTCCCTATAATCAAAACCACAATAATCTCTATAATTAGTTCTTTTTCTCTTTTTCCTTTTTTTTTCCCCCCCACAATAAAGCAGCAAAAGTTCAGGGCTTCTAGCACACAAAACAAGAATCAAGAACAAAGAATAAGATCAAATATCTTTCTCTTACCAACAATTTTTAGGCTCGGAGACTAGCAAGTCTGTGGAAAAGTCAATACACAGAAATTGTGGGCACCATTCTATCATTTCCTGTTGTTTCTCCAAGAATCCCATGATCATTTAATGTGGCACTTGCAGGAAATACATTAAAAGGAGCATTGAAGGCAGCACTACAGCAGTGTGGTGACATCAAATGTAAATACACGCCATCCAAAGGTTATTACCAAGAATGTTATTAAAAATAATCAGCTTTATGAATTCTGAGAGGCTAAGGCGGGTGTGTTTAACACGTACCTGAGTACCTCTCTGGAAGACCATTGCCAGCAGTCAGATTACAGAAGGCAGAATCCAATAAATTAGGCCATTCTTTTGAAGAAATGCTAAGGCTGATAAATAACCAGTATCTGAAGAACCACCCAAATCCTAGGAAGGCAACACGAGTACTGAAATGAGTACACAACCACAAAAAACTAGTGAATTTAGGTTTCCAGAGGATTGGACAGACACCTATTTGTTCAGCTGCGGCAGGCACAAAACATACATTTTTCCTTTGTGCCAGCTGTTCCATAGAACAATGGTTTTGAGGCCTAACACCTTCAAAGTTTTACTTGCATTTGGGCATTAATGAATGACCCCTCTGTATCTCACCACAGCGTATCCCCTGCACCGGTCAGGAGGGTCTAGAAGCCAATTGTGCCGGCTTGGCACACGCTGCAGAAACTCCCAGGTCAACAGGCTGAGAGAGAGGACCAATGTTTGCTGCAGTAGAGCAGCAGCAGAAAGCGGGGTGGAAAATCCAGCTCAGGCTGTTTTCATCAGGGTTTGATTTAACCCTGTGCTAGCACAGTTTAAACCGTGTTAGTGTCAGCTACTACTATGACATTTATTAGAAAGGAGTGTAAGTGGCACCTTAAACCAGTATCCTCTGTTTGGAAGAGGAAAATACTCGGGATTGCTAATATTATGCCCAAATACGCTCAGGCTCTAAAACGAGCTATGGAGAGTAGATTTTATTAGAAACAAATTTTAGCAATTTATTTTTAGTATGTCAATCACTCAGTGGCAGGGAAGAGATCCCCCACCAAGTATTCAATTAGTAACAATGATCTCACAATCATATTCCTGCTGCCTGGGACACTGATTACTCATAAAATACCAAGTTCCGAATACTGACTGAAAATACTGTCACTGAGTGTGAAATAAGGCAATGGGAGAGAATAGGGAATAATAAGAAAAAAAGCCTTCTAAAAGTTATAAACCTATAAAAAGAAGTCTGAACATTACCAAGTAGAAAGCAGGAGGTGTTGGAGAAATGCCCACGCTGGAAGGATCAGCCTTCTACTTTTTATGCCATCTATCCCCAGGGACTTTGAAATCTATAGATTTTCTTTAGCATACAGGTAGGATCACAGGAACCACAATACCTGATCTGTCCCATCTTACTGATTTTCCGAGGAAGGTGAAAATTTTGTGAAGGGCAATTAGATTCTCTACAAAGAGAATGGTATCAAAACATCTGCATAACAGGTAGGATAATGCTTTCAGTATTTCTCTATCCC
Source organism: Aptenodytes patagonicus (assembly GCF_965638725.1). Classification (NCBI taxonomy): domain Eukaryota; kingdom Metazoa; phylum Chordata; class Aves; order Sphenisciformes; family Spheniscidae; genus Aptenodytes; species Aptenodytes patagonicus. The sequence continues at coordinate 5,332,802 of NC_134958.1, read as the reverse complement.
CCTGCAAACATACTCTAAACTCTCATTAGCTCCTCTGACAGCCACTGCCAGTGGTGTCTGCGTGATGCATGGTATCCAAGAATTCCACATTGGGCCTGAGCTCAGCTGCCTTCCAAGAACCTTATTCCAAGAATAAAATTTACAATAAATTTCCACTAACATCACGCTGCTCCGGCATTCCGCTTCAATTCTGGCTTTAGTTTGTCACGATGTGTATAGTGTGTCACAATGTCTATTCTATTCTATTCTCAATTAAAGTAAATAATGTTGTTTCTCATATACTTGATGACTTACACCCGATGACTGGAGAGGGCTCTAGTCATCAGGACTGGAAATCTATTTTCCCTTTGTCTCTATGTGTTACGCCCCAACTTGGATTTTCTGTTGAAGAAGGCAAGAGACTCAAGATGGCAATAGAGCGCTGGAAAAAGCATATTCCAGGAAAGTACTATAAATATCCCTTTTGTTGCTTAATGCGTTGATAAGCCTCTTGCTAGAGAGGCCTCTAGTGTTAATCTGTCCATCAGTCTCCCAACAATTCCCATCTAAAATTATCAACAAATAGTTTTGTCAATAGAGAATGTTTATTTGCAGTTGCACAACTCTCAGTTTGCAGAATATTAGCTACTTAAAACATAAGCAAACCGCCACAGTCTAGAAAAGCCAGTACTGTGAAAATTAATTCATAACCTCATTTTGCAGTAAATTTAGCGTTACAAGATTTAGCAACGTTTAGCATACTTTGGACATATCAAGTGCCTTAAGGGCAAACATTTTATTAGAATTTTTTTAAATGGTGCTCAGTAAAAAATACGATTTTAAGATGATTTTAGAAAACAAACATACATTTTTATAAAGAAGAGGTTTCTATTTCCCCTTGCATGGAGTCACCCTACAATGCAAACGGGATGCAGTTTCTGAATATGCCTTGAGACCGCTGCGCAGCACTGCTGTGTGCTCCTTGGCAGCTGCTGCCTTCCATCCCAGAGGTGGCAGCCTACGAATGATGAATGAACTTATTCATACAGTCTGTAGCTATCTGAGTGTAAGAGATATACCTAATATGCATTACATACATCCGTCTAGATGTATGTACACATAAACTAAATTTGGTTCAGTAGCATTGAAAAGCCTCCCAAAAGCAAGGAATTGTAGAATTACCACTTACCAGTATTCCCCATGTTAAATATGTCCAAAAAAGTAACATTTTCTACAAGATTATCCTTAATTAGTATTTTTCCCTTGAAGATCTTGTAATAGTACATCTCTTTCAGCCAGACTCTACTGGCCAAAGAACTTGCTGAGTTAAGGGCTGGGCCAGAGCTGATAAGGGCTTATCCCTTTACTTCAGTGGACTTCAGATCAAGCCTACGGCTCCTGCCAGGGGAGAAAAAAAAAGAGTTTTTTATAAATAGGAAAGACTAATTTCTGTCTAAGCTCCTGTTTCTGATCAGAGCAAACATTGAAAGCTTTAAAGCTGATTACAAATTAAAATATCTGTGTCCCCAAATGCTTGCCTAACTTCAAACAATTGGCTGCCACTGTCTGCTGAGCTGGAGCTGCAGGGACAGGTGTGCCGAGACCTGACACCTATTTCAAGATCAGAAGAGGGCACTAGGGTTTAAGCTAATCCGAGACAAAGAGGGGGAGAAAAAAAAACCAGTGAAGTGTGGTAGAAATAGTCTTTTGTTATGCTGCTGGTTCTCTCATTAAAGTGAGAAAACACAGGCAGGGCTGGAGGCCCATGGGACAAGGTGCTGCAGCAGCTCCAGCACAGCTCAAGGGGCATGTTCCGTCACCGACATTTGCACCAGTGCCTCCAAACTGCGATAGCCTCACCCCACCTGCCACAGTCCTCCCCTCTGTCCCACCCTGCGTGGGCAAATCTTTGCACGTTGTTTCTCTGTTGGGCTCTCCGCTCGCGACTGTGCTGGCAGCAAACGGGGATGCCACTAGAACGACAGCTGTTCACAGACATGCTGAGCTGCCCAGATTCACCATGCTGAGAAGCAGTCAGCAGGGTCAAGAGATGTCCCTTGGGGGCTTGAGAGATACAGCGAATTTTACACTGCAGCTTAATAGTGATAAAAAGCCACACGCACCCAACAAAAAGCCTCATTGTGTCTTGTTCTCCTTGTAGCTATGAAATAGAGTAATTGCATTATGATTGTTATTCTCTGTTAAATCTGATGTGGTATTTTGATACAGCACAGCACAAGTTTTTGTTACACAGGACTTGCCACAGACTGTGCGTGTTCTGTGTTGAGGGGGTACATTCAGTGGTGATGGACAGGCTGGGATCAGGAGAAACAACTCAACACTATGTGGCTTGTATCAGCCAGCTCAGCTGTTTTATCTGCCTCCACTATCAGTGGATAGAGGATTACCTGGAGAAAGAGAACTCAAGCTAGGCTTTTCCTCTGAAACACCTTCTGCTCCTGCAGAAGGTGTATTTTGCTCTCCATTGGCTCTACAGGGGAAGAACTATACCACATGTGCTAAAATGGACATATAAATATCCACTATGTATCAATAAATCCATATAAATCTGAGTGCAAGACTTAAGAACAGCTGTACTAGGTTAAGCCAAATTATCCTGTGTGATAGAAGATAAATGCAGAAGACCATAATAGGGGGCTAAGTGATACTTTCCCAGGTGTCCTCTCCCAGCTTCCAGCAATTTCTGGCTCAGGGACTTCAAAAGTCAGGCATTGTCTTTTTGTTAAATATCCCTTGGTGGATTTTTGCTGCATGGATTTCCTCCATCTTCCTCCAGAGATGAAACAAAGACCTAGAAGACAATATAGTGAATTAATCTTCCTGACATCCATTTATGTTGTCACTGAAGACCGGCCCCAAGATTCATACTTACCCCACATAGAAGTCAGTCCTACGCAAGGCTGCTAAAGAAGTACCTATTGGCTGCAACTGCCTTAGAGGCATAATCTAAGCATTTTGTTTATAACACCTCTCTACTCATTATTCCATTCCTTACCACTGCATATGAAACACAGGAATGTCCCTCCTGGAAGTCCACATTCACCTAAACCAGCTTAACAGAAGCATTTACCTTTAAGTTTCCAGGTCTTGGAGAAACCGGAGGCCAGAAAGCCCTTTCAGAGAAGAGAAAACCCTTTAAAGAAGCACCTCAAATGCAATCGCTGTTTAAAAATACATGTACATCATATTAAAATGGAAAAGTCGGGTACAGCACCAATGTTGGAAAATGTTATTCGTAAAACCAGGAGGGTAGATATGTATGTGTAGCAGCCTTGACACCACAGACATCAACTATCCTACAATCAGTGTAGGATCACTACCATTGTACCCTTCCTAATGGCATTAACTGTAGCATATATTGAAATATTGGAGGATGCATCTGCTAGGGAAGTTGCATCCTAAGAACTTTTTCTGTCAATATTTAATTGTAAAAGAGTTATTTGATACTATACATTAAAATACCTGAATAATCTACATGACTGTCTAGTATAGATTGTATTAGGATTTTCTTACTGTTAGCTTGCAATATGTGTACACGTATACAATGTGTATATTTAAGAGGCTTCTCACAGTGAGCAAAAAATCACGCATCAAGTATTATATTATCTAGTGTATATTTCTCTGTAAGCCAGAGGGGGAAAAAAATTGGGCTTATGCCTAGAAAAAAGATGCTCCAAACCAACTGAGAGTAATTCAAATTGCATTATAACAACAAGGAATTTTGGGTACAAGAGGCCATCAGTCTGGTTTTTTAAATGTTGCTTGTCAAAACGCAAGATCCCTAGCATGAGTTTATTTTCTACTCAAAAAATAATTGTGTTCTACTGAAAGTGAGGAAAAACTGCATTTTTCATCCTGCTTCTAAGATAGACAGAAACAGAAGGGGACTGGCACATTTATGTGTAAATTAGGGAGTAACTTTAGCAAAGAAATTAATACATTAGGTAGAATGAAAAAAAAAGAATTAAAAATCAGGGAACAAAACATTTGGGTTTCTGAGGCAGCCTATGTTCAGAGAGAGGCTCCACCAGCCTATGCAGTACAGCACCTCCCCACAGACTGCCCCTAAAAAAGCTTTTTAATATGCCGTTTTGCAATGTATTTGAGTCTAGCATGTCTTTTTGCAGGAGAAGTCAAATCTTCTGGGATGACTTGATACTGCTCTAGCCTCTCTCTTGGACCAAGACTTTTAAATCTTATTCTGTAGCTTTTAGATCATCTTTCCAACCTGTTGTTACCCAGACAGATATCTCCTCTGTTCCAGTAAGAAGGTGCTAATAGTAGCCTTCTAAAACCTTAGAAAAAGATACACATCATTTGAGGGAGGTGATTCTGCTCCCTACTCTGCTCTGGTGAGACCCCACCTGGAGTACTGCATCCAGCTCTGGAGCCCTCAGCATAAGAAAGACACGGACCTGTTGGAGCGGGTCCAGAAGAGGGTCATGAAAATGATCAGGGGGATGGAACACCTCTCCTGTGAAGAAAGGCTGAGAGAGGTGGGGTTGTTCAGCCTGGAGAAGAGAAGGCTTCAGGGAGACCTTCTTGCAGCCTATCAGTACTTAAAAGGGGCTTATAAAAAAGATGGCAGCAGACTTTTTAGCAGGGCCTGTTGCGACAGGACAAGGGGGAATGGCTTTAAACTAAAGGGGGGTAGATTGAGACTAGATATATGGAAGAAATGTTTTACGCTGAGGGTGGTGAAGCACTGGCACAGGTTGCCCAGAGAGGTGGTGGATGCCCCATCCCTGGACACATTCCAGGTCAGGTTGGACGGGGCTCTGAGCAACCTGATCTGGTTGAAGATGTCCCTGCCCATGGCAGGGGGGTTGGACTAGATGGCCTTTAGAGGTCCCTTCCAACCCAAACTATTCTATGATTCGCACAAATATCAGCACACAAGGAATCCACCTGAACTTGGGAGAAAAGGAATGAAGAGACTAAATTACAGTGAGGTAAAGTTGTTGTACATGTCATACAAATGGCCTTTGCCAGGAGACCTAATCAACATACATTGTTCACCTAGTAAAAGTGTGTGTGTATAATATCAATTACCAATCAACAACAGAATATACAGAATTCTTAAAATATAATCTTTGTTAAGAGGGAAGACCTTGTCAGAATTTTTTTAAACTCGTACAATTGACTCATGCCACCACTGAAGTTTTCTTGACTAACATCACAGATTGGCTATCATTTCTCTCCAAAACTATCTCCTTTTGGTTTTGTCTTTGCTTTTCAAACTCAAACAGTTGACTGAATAAGCTAAAAATGCAGATTATCAGACAAACACAAACAATATTGTCTTTCATATAGTCCATTCGCATGCTTACGGAAGGCATACCATTTTTATCCAAGGACAAAAATAAGAACCTGTATCTTGCCAGATTATCCACCTCAAAATTAGCAAAGTCACAAGTATACATCACGGAAATGTATTATGTTACTGGGCAGCTATTCTTTTCATGCACAGTCACAGACATGACAACAGGAGAGTTTGACTGCATGGGTTAAAGATATGATCTGCCACACAGAGCTAAAAAGGCACTAACACCCACAAAAATTTACTACAGTTATGATTCAGGATCATGCCACCATTGTCTTGGAATGTCTGGATATTTTAGCACAGACATTAGCAGGGGGCATACGCTATCAGAAATATCCAAAGGATTTCCATTAGCCAAGAAAGAGTAAGAAAATACTTAAGGAGGAAATATTCTTGACTATAAACAAGATTATACTGAAGTGCAGCTCTTAAAATGTAGAAATTGGTCTCCCAGCTCCTCTGGTGTACAGCTGGCTAGGAGAGAAGGGTTCTTGACTGTACCCCAGGAGAACTGGAAGCTGAATTTGAGCTGAAGTAGTTAGTTTATGGCTAAAGCCAGCTAATGATAGCAGCAAAAGTGCACCTTTATCACAAACATTAAAAACTTTGAGGGCAAACGTTCAAAGGTGAGAGTCAATAATGCCTTAATAAAGCTGGAAAGTAAAGGGACATAAATGAGTATTAATATTATTTGTAAAAGGGAGAAGACCGAAGTTATATTAATGCAAATGTGGAGGAAACACAGCAAATGGAAAAATAATTAGGATAAAAAGTGTGGCAGCTTAGTGGGATTGATTTGCTCTTTGAAAGTTAATAATGAAAGACACTGCCTTGGAAAGGAAAAACAGGTCTGCTTAAAGGCAAACACTCATTACTTTTATTTATTAAAAACTGCAAAATAATAAGGAAAAGTTGAAAGCTAGGGGTGTATTTTGGGGGAATATGGCATGCCCTAGAAGTTAAATGGGAATAAAGACCAAGCAGCAGCGAAAAGTGATTTCAAACTAAGACTTTGAGAGAGATGAAATATATATTATAGGAATTGCCCCTTTCTCTTGGAAAGGGGACAACGATTTTACAGATCTTCCTTTAAATTTAGACCTTTGGTATTTTAAAGTATTGAATATACCATCAGGAAGGGTTAGGAGCAATATGCCAGCTTCACTGATATCATCCGTTTCTATCTGATCAAGCCAGTAACAGATTGGACACAGATTGATCAGGATAAATTTATATGGAGATTAGCTCTCCTTGGAAGAAAGCGCTACATGAAGGCAAACACGGTTTCATGGTATTATGAAAAAATGATGAAAACGGCACAGAAAAGCAGAGGAATACTTCGAGACTCTCAGAATTTATAAATGAAGGGACTTTTAAAGGAAGTGGTAAAAATTATGCAGGAATTGCCCTAACACTTAACATTGAGCCTTGTGTGGAGTCACGAGGACATGTCATGTTCCTTTTTGTATTATCCTCCTCTCAGAGCACAGTGGGGATTTGCACTGAGGGTTTAGTTTAGTTCCAGCTTGTGCACAGCTTTCCCTAATAACCATCCAAGTGACAGAGCATCCCAGGACTCTGCCCTTTTGATTATAAAAGATGCTTTTCTGAAGACAAAAGAACCACCACCACCTGCCCACCCCCAAATCCAAAACAGGCTAAAACCTTGGAGAATTTTCAAATTTACAATAAAATAAAACCATAGCTAATTTCTAACAGATCAGTGCTCTGTCTTTTCAAGTTTTGTCTAGCAACACATCATTCACTTCACTTGAATTTCACTATTATGTTATAGTTTGCACCACTGTAATTACCTCTCTGAACAGAGATCCCAAAAAGATTCAGAAAGGTGTCCGTTATTGTGGCCATTTACATAATGCGTTGCCTGTGCTTATTTACGTGATTAGAGTGGTAGACTAATTTGCATGCCAGCTATTAAGATATTCTACAGCTAATTTATAATCTGATATTTTTATGGCATTTATAATTAGCATCTTCATGAAAGAAGGCTGACTTACTTCATTGCATGGATTTTTAGTTTGGGGGATGACACCATTACTTTTTAAAATCTCAGATGAAGACATCTGAAGACCTCCGAAAAGATTCTTCACCAGAGAGCTGCATCATCTATATTCCAACATTTAATGGAGTTGTACATAAAACCCCGAAATATGAAAACGTTTATGGAAACAAAGTGCTTTCCCTGGGCATGCATCACATTAAGCATCTACCGTGACTGCATGCACAAGGCCTCCATGCATAGCTGAACATGCAAAGTGCAAAAATGCTGATACCCAGGGACCCCGCGTGAGTTGCTCAAATGTAACAGTGACAGCATCTGTTCTTATCTCAGTTATATTTTTGGGGAAAAAACAAAACAAAACAAACCTCCCAACTTCTGCTTCTCTGTGGTGGATGTTGAGAAATACAACATTTACACTGCAACAGCCACAAGTGCGCAGCCCCGTTCCTCGTGCACAGCATACACAAAATAGCATTTTACACGACTGAACTGAAGAGTGCACAGAGTCTTGCTCAATGTGCTTCTTCCTTTAACCACAGAATTTACTGCATGTTACAACAGCTAACAAAATTGTAAATTGTGGTTTTACTGAAATGTACAACTAACCAACAATTCTCCCTTAAGAAAAACTGATTACAAAAAGCCGTAAAGCTTTGCAGCATAACTATGCACACATTTAAGATCTAAAAATTTTCAGAAAAATGAATAATTACGAAATCTCACCAAGACCTTGGTGGAATTAAGACAATTTTTACAAACTGAGGAGCCAGCCCTGAGACTGGAAAAGAGTTGCTCCAGAGGAAAGGCAGTAGGTAGGACTGGCTTTATAAAGCAATGCTCATCCATAGCTCAGGAAATGTTGCTGGTGAGCCTCATGGGGCAGAGACAGCTCCTTCCACCCCGCAGACTAAAATTCTTAAGTTTCTCACACAGCTCACAATAACCATAGAGAGTTTTTTTTAGGAGAAAAAAAAACAAAGCTGCATTTTCCCACCCTATAGATTCCTGCAGTAACCTCCACAGTTCTGAACACATGGAAGAAGTGGTAGTTTCCTACAAGAAGGCGGCAGTTACAGCAACATTATGGGCTAAATTAATGTAACATGAATAATGAGAACTTACCTCTTAACTAAATGCTAACATTACCCTGCAGCCCCATGAGAAGTTGGCAACACCTGCGCAAGCTAAACATCAAAACTTAAAGTCACCATATGCTTGTTCCCTAGAAGGAAGAGTCACCTTGAAAAAAATATACCTGCTCTTTCTTTACTGTGGTGTTTTTCTTTGATGCTGGTAAACAGAACATGAAAAATACTCCAGCAATGTAAATCTCCTGAAGGTGAAACCATCCCTTCACTAAACCTCATACCGTCTGCGTGGCACTTTGTTTTATGTTTGCAATGAGACACTGTGAAAACGCAAGCGAACTTGACCTTACCCTCACCTTTGGACTTGCAAAATGATCTCTGCTTGAAACTTCCTCGCGTTTCCTTTCATGTGCCAGATCAAGACTGAGACCAATCAGATAAAGCAGCATGTCTTGAAGGCTTGACTCAGCTGTCCAGACAGTCAACCTGCGCTATGGAAGAAAAAAAAAATAATCAATCTGTTTTCTATGCAGGCTTACAACCGCTGTATCACATGATGTGACACTAATTTCCCAACAGTGTATACTTTGAAGCTGACAAGTGTTAAGCCGTGATTAAAAATTCCAGATGAATGTAAGTACCTGTCACTTAGATGGGTCCCTCGGTTGCATTGGTGACCACGGGAAAACAACCAAGAACCCATCTGCCCGTTTTTGTAGGGGGAAGGTGCTGCAGAGACCTAATTATAAGGTGAATCAGTTAACTTTCTCAGCAGCTGTAGACCAGATACCAAGTTGACTCACAACATTAAATGCAGTTAGTTTTTATTTTACCATTAGGATCAAGAATAATACAGTAGACCAAAAAACCACAAACCCCCAACCCCCAAAAAACATTACGGGAAATTTTGCATACTTGCTTCCAAAAACTCACAGGTCTATTGTGACTAGTTTTACTAACTGGTTGAGAAAAATAGCTGTTTTATCAATTAATTAAAACATGTATCCATGAAACAACTGTACCAAGAATGCACTAATTCCGATATATAAATAAGAAGTGTAATTGGATAACTTCAGTACCTGCAGGGGAAATTGTGGCTTTTGAAGTAACCTCACGTCAGACAAAAATGACAGCTTTTTACAGACAGTATGTCTTTGGTAAGTATATACAGCTTATTGTATATGCTTTGAATATGCATTTACCATTAAACAAATATGCAGTGCCTTGTTAGCAGGACACCAGATTGAGCTGTTTTTGCTTCTTTGATAAATCACTCATTCCAGAACCTTTTTAGAGTAATAAAGTCACTTTAAGTAAAATGCAGCTAACTGTAGAGGTTGTTAAATTGTAATAAGCAGATATTATAAACAGTAAATATCAAGTGAACACACTAAGTAGGGACACTACAGATGATTTAAATCAAGAACTAAAAGCTAGGAAATGAATAGAAAAATTCAAAACATTTTCAATAATTAATAGTTACAGCAAATATTCAAAACAGTTGTTTAGTCTAGATTAAATCCTTTTTTGGGACATATTAGACTAAAAATGCCTTCTGATGTTCATGTGCTGGCTTTCTTTCATGGAGGAACAGGAGGAATGTGGGAGAGGAACACTAACATTTTGCTCTCAAACACTTACTTGTATGAGTAATTTTACCACATGAAGAGTCCCGCTGAGTTTACTAGCACTATTCATGTAAGGAGTTCCTCATGGGCATGATTGTTCACAGAATTTAAGCCATTAAAGGCTATTAACTCTCCTCCCTGGTAATAACATTTTTTACGTATTTCTTCTCAATGAACAGGGCCAGTCGTCATTAAGAGGAAATAAGGAAAAGAATTCACTGGACAACACGTTTCTCAAAAGTACAATTATCTAAATTAGAGATGGTAAAAAATGCTAGCAAGCAAGGAGTTGACTAAGAAAATCAGAAGTTTGGAAATCAGTTTAGACTTAGGAAGCACTTTTTTAAAAAAAAAAAAACAAAACACTATTTTTTTAAAAAATCGCCCCAAAAGAGAGAGGGGAAAAAAATCCCTGACACAGTAAACATCTGTAACTTGTGAACGCTCTCCTTTGACTACAGTGCAGAAGCTTCCAGTGCAAAACAGTTCCTTCTCCCTTACCCACACAGAGAAATGTGACACTCAAAAATGTTACAAAACAGACTCCTCTCCCTTGTTTTGGCTTACAGAAATCCACATTAATTTTGATGAAAACAAGAGCTAAATAGCATAGCGGCTCGCCCTTAAATTTGTAGAAAATAACAGCGCTTTTCACTGTCACGACAATTTTCTCAAGTCACTCTAAACGTCCGCGGTAGCGTGGGCATATGTTTCTCTCCGGCCAACGTCTGTGGTGGGTGTGTGCAGTGCCCTGGCAAATTCCAGGACTCTCATACAGCAGTGGAGAAAACGGTGATTTAAACCCCTTGTAAATCACCCTGCCTCAGGGCTCTCTATGTATTATACACATCAGATCTCCTCCGAAAACTTTTCACTTCCCCCCACCCCTTTTCATTTCAGCTGGGAGAAGTCAACGTTAGCACTGGATGCCTCCTTGGATTCTAGTCTCCTTGTGCAATCACCACAACTGTTTTCAAAAAAGGGGTAGCGATGGCATGGCACGCCGGCAGCTAGGTCAATGTGCACTCACAGTTATCTGATTTGCACATCCACCTACAGTAACTTCTTTTGCCTTTACGAATCTTTTTTGCCACGGAAAGTGGTATTTGTCTCCACCAAGAGCAATAGGCTTTAACATAGAGTTATACCAATTCCAAAACTACTCGCAACAAGAAATTAGTATCTTTTTAGAAACATGACACTGAAATGATGGCATTATAATCACTGAAAGATTTAAGCGGACATGATTACAGTAATTTGTATCTCAATGTGATTACAGTAATTTGTATCTATTAATTAACAGACATTTTCAATCTCTTGCCATGTTGACTTTTTTAAAGAAGTAATACACTTCGACTTAATGACATGAAATTCACCCCAAATATGTTACTTATCTCTTTTCAATTCTGTTGCACGACTATAACACAATCACAAAACAAAAGGTACCGGCTACAGAAGTATTAAGTTACCTAAATGTGATCAGAATGAAGTTGTGGGCATTTCTAGCAGTGCCGGTGAAGACTTTTTTTGAAGGGTCGTCTGCATAAGTGATATAACCGTTCCCTTCCCTTGACTTCACCTGTCATATAAACATTGCATTAAAGGAACGTATCAATATATCTTCTATCCATATCAGTATATCCCAAGTCGGGTTTTGCTTGTGTGTCGTTCAGATCCATCCACATTTCCAAACTACAGGGGAGAGAAGATTTCTGAAGAATAAATACGTTGAGCAATTAAAATGAATGCCTAGAGTGGAATCTTGCTAGGGTAATTATAGATAAGTAATAACAGATAAGTAACAATACCTCATACTTTATGTGTTGAATGGAATTTGAAAATACGAATCACTCACCTGAGCAGCAGCTAGGCATACATGCTATTGCTATTTTACAGCTGAGAAAGGTGAGTTAAAGATGAACCAATAGCTTTAAAGTCATCCAAGACTAGAAGATCGTTAAATTTTTTTTAATTTTCTTTTTTTTTTTAAAGAGTAAGGAAATAACCAAATCTGAGAATCTTAAGGAGGCAGCAACAGAAACATTTGGAAGAAGAATGAAATTTATACAAGGAAAGAATAAGAGTAAGCACAGTTTTTCAGACAGTAAAGTGAAACTCTCAACAGACTTCTCTTCGTTCTTCTCTCATGTCTCCCTGTGACATGAGGGCTCTCCAAGCTGCCACGTAACCATGTTCAAAAACTGGAAAAAAGCTGGTGTTGACTAACTCTTCAGTCTACTTACTTTTAACCCACTAGCTGATGTTTAGCTCTTAAATGCTGGCCAAGCTTTTTCTCCTGGATTCGGATGACCATCCCTACCTTTGGAGAAGGATGTGTAAGCAGTGGCAAGCGCTCAGGTTAGATAATGAGGCTAATGAAGGAAAATAACTAACAAACCCCAAAAGAAAGCTAGGTAAAAAGATCACAGATCAAACAGTGCCAAAGTAAAGTGAATCTGGCAGATGGGAAAGAGAAGGGAGGAAAACCAGTGCCAAAACCAAATTACCCCTCATTAGCACCACCTAACAATCCCTTCCTTCCTAGGGCACACAATCAAATGCTATTGATCTTCCCTAACTTCTAGCAGATTTCAGGCAAAGGAGAATCAAGTTTCAAGAAAACAAATCAGGCCCCAGAGCCCTGATACGTATTTCTGCCTCTTTTCCCTGTTAGGTCTTTGAATTTCCTGGGCAGGATTGAATTCCATCCATTTCTCCTTAATCATCATTTTAATGTTTTACATTTACAGTAGCAAGTCAGAGCCAGCAGCACTTTTGCTTGTATCTTAAACTGGCGTAATTTCAAAATGTTGTGCCATAATTTCACAAAACAGGCTGGGGATGCACTTAATTTGTATTTACTGTTGGCAGCAGTTTATACCAAAGAGACACTGTGTCAGGACCCTAAAATAGATTTTAAAAATCCAGGAGAGTGCTCTAGACAGCATACCTTTTTGTAGTTAGTTTCAAGCAACCCATGTATAACGTTGTTACACGGCTGTCTCGTAAGAACTGAACAACAAACGAAGCCGAGCTTTGTTATAGGCTGACTTGAGAATGAGTCATGAACACGTGTATTTTTAACTTCAAAGCTAAATCAGGGGTATTTGACTCCAGATACAGCATTTAAATAAATCTACATAGCAGCTCAAACTAATTCCAGAAATTATGTGAGGACATGCAAGGAGGAAAGTGCAAAAGTTAGTTTATATTAAAATTCATGACAAATTGGCTGTTGTTTTAATTTAGAAAATGCAAAGTTTTCCATTTGTCAATTTGATAAAATCCATGTTTAAAAAAGCCCACTCCTACCAGATACTGTTTTTATATGGCTTACTTTGTACAGTTGACATAAAAAACATTATGGTTTGTATAATTATTTTCGGAAGCTTTCAAGGATTTCAGAAAATCCTTTAACAAAGTGTCAAAAAAATTAAGTTAGCCCCTTTAGAAGAAAGAGCAGATAACGTACTTATTCATGAATTACTAGATGTTGGTTCAATACCCAACACCTCCCAACTTTCCTTGCAAAAATGGCCGTGTTATTTAGCTGTGTTCCCAGCTGCCCAGCTTCCCCTAATTCATCCTAGAATTTCTAGGATGAAATTTCTACCTCCTACATTATTTATGAAGGCAATACCTTCTCTGAAGCAGAGACTTTGATTTCTTATAAAAGTATGAAATAACTAGAACAAAGGGGACCTAAACTAACAACAGAAGATTTAATTATAGTAAATCAAGTAAGTGTTATGGAACACATTTTACAACTAGGTAAACTGAACTGAATTGACCAAGGTGAGGGGAGAAAGTAACAGCAGACTTGGAAATCAAAGCAAGAAATCTTATCTTGCTATTTATTGTAACTAAGCCCAGCAGATATAAGCAGCACACACATGATACACTCTTCACTGGATGCCTTCCCCATGCAGCAGATGTTTCTTAGAGAGAGAGGCTCATTGCTATCCAGAGCGCTACTTGTTGCTTAATGTCATCTGCCAACACAAAAGTCACCTCCCTTGCTGGAAATGATGAATGTGCAACACAAGAGAGGCCATATATACTATAGGCTTTCTCTTTTTTTTTTTTTCATTTTTTAAAGAAAATGTTGTATTACCTTTGAAATTTAGATGGAAGAACATGCCTGTATGGTGAGAGATAACCCCACCAAATACGTTGCTTTGACTGTTTTTTCTATTTTGTCATCTGTTGAGCTATTAAATGGCCATACTGTAGTATGTCTCAGAATTTTAGTTGTGAAAACAAAAATGTACAAGAAGCCTGTAATACTGGGATAAGTATTTTCTTTCTTTTTTTTTTTTTAAATAACCAACCACTGCTAACTCTTGAAATAGCAGTATATAACGTAAGACAAGAAATTACCTCTAGCTTCATATTTCAAGATGTCTCCCTCTCCCAGCTCTCTCAACTCATTTGTGCTGCATCACTTACAAATTCCTTATAAAGGCGATACTGAGACCCTTTTCTGCTCCCATTTACTCACACCATGAGACCAACCCATGCCAATAGACTTACCATGGTAATGACTGTAAAAGGTTCACAGTCTGTCCCTAAAAGAATAATTGAATAAACAATGACAAAGACAGAATAAAATTCTATGATGTTACCCTCACTTTCCCCAAAAGAGCCACATCAGAAGGGAGGAAGGAAGACTGCCTGACTTGATAAACTAAGGAATGCTTTTAAATTAAAACCTGATTATTGTCATAACGCATTTGTACTTAGGAAACCCGATGTATTCTCTAGTATTCTCAGACTAAATCCAAAACACAGCACTGTACCAGCTACTAGGAAGAAAATTAACTCTATCCCAGCCGAAACCAGGACTCCCAATGATTAACTGAAAAGAAAGTCAAAAGGAATGAAGTGTGGCCTATAATGGATTTGTGAAGGCAGCATTTTTTAGTTGACTAAAAACGCAGATATCTCTATGTAAAACTGCTAGCAGGTTTTGTTTGATTGGGATTTTTTTTGTTGTGTTGGCTTATGTTTTTGATTTTTCAAAAGACTTTTCAAACTTCATGAATTGTGTGTGAAATCTAACTTCAGTGCCAATTAGTTTCTGTAGCTTAATGAAAAAAATATATCCATAGTAATACTGATTTCATGGGTTTAAATTTCATTTAAATATGAGGAAAATGCAGACAAAAAAAATGTGCTTCTTCAGGTTGAATGGAAATCAGCTAACAATTTCTTGCTGGACAGATTTCATAGACATTTCTAATCTATCTACAACTTCCTGAGCAGGTGGAATGCATTTGAAATAGGAGCAGTTCTAGCTTTGCAGTGCTAATTCTATAAATGTGAAATGTAGGCATTTTCTCTGCTAATTCGCAGGTGTCTGGATCACCGCCAGTGAAGCCACTAACATTTTGACTAAAACAATAATATATTTGTCAGTGTTGTGTTAATATTATCTTCTGTTAAAAAAGAATCATTCATTCATTTATTCATTGTTCATTTGGGATTTTTTTTTAATTGTCTGTATTTTTATTTTTTTAAAAACAGTCTATGCTTGGACATTTATATAATAAATCCCTCTTCCAGGTGAGGCCAACTAATATTTCTCACTGTCACTGCAAGGGGGAAACAGCAACTCAAATCAGAACTGAGTCTTTAGAGAGATGAAATGACCAAGACAGAAGTACTAAAAGTCTGAATGTGAAAAATAAGTGGCAGGACAGCTTCTCGGCTGTATATAAAGTATACTGAAAGAGTGAATTGATATAGGAAATTCTAGTCGCTGTGATAACACGCAACCATCATGACACATATTTTCCACTCCAAAAAGGGTTTTCTTTGATGGAATCATGAACAGTCATTACGGTTTTCTTACTTCCTACCTTTAGACTAATGGCCATATTACAATACACTAACATATCTACATTTCATTATATAATACACAAAAAAAAGGTTTTGTTGGAAGAGGCTGAGAAAAGATGCGGTACAAGAAAGAACAAAGAGGACTGGAAACAGATCCCACTCTTGTTCCAAGTTACAAAAGTGTTTTGTGAGCCGAGGACATTGTTCATGTGGAGGCAGACCATGCTTCTTTCACCTAAAAACTTGCAGTGTTGGTGATGATTTAATACTTCTAGCCCTGACAGACCTAGCCTAGCTCAGCAATGTGCTACTTGAAAAGAAAACCACAGCCCAGACTGAAGAGGTTTCATGGAAGCCTCATGAAACCCACACAGCAGCCAAGACGACTTTCTTCACTATTGTCTTCGCAGGACTACTCACGTGGGTTTGGAGGCTTGGGTAGATAGTGACACTGCGTCTTAACCATTACTATCTGGAAAGGAGAGGGAAAAAGAATTCTAAACATCAAGATTCATGAGGTGGAAAAGCAAATATGTAATACAACTCAATCTTCCTCAAACATTAACACAAAATGCTTGACTTCAGGTGTGACGATAGTTGCACTGAAGTCAGACAGAAGCAGCATGAAGCTAGAGCTGCAATTGAAGGTGATGATAGTAGTCAAATATCACCCCTGTCGTTTCTTATGATGTAAAGCTGTCAGCCAGAGACATTTTCCTCTAAAATCATACAGTACTACATACCTTTGCTATGTTTGGTATTATGTATCCTTCCCAATACACAAGGCTCAGGGATTAGCAAATTTTTGTATCAAACATTCTGGTGTTTTAAACTTGCAGTCAATGATCAACTGATGTACTAGAAGAAATGCCTGTCTGAAACATAGTCAACATGATGAGTACTAGCATTTTAACATAAATGAAAAGACCTTGATTTATTAGTATTTTACTATTAAATAAAAAGGGGCTCCAAGGGCTTTCTTGAAAAATAAAAATAAAGCAGTGGCAAAGAAAAATTGAGCATCAAAATACTTCTGAATTGGGAAAGTCTAAAAAAGTTAGTAAACACCCTTATTCCTGTACTTTCTGCTAAGGGTCGCTCCAGATATTCACCCCTTGTAGAGAAAAGACCCTCTTTCAGTAGGTCAGTGCTCACTGACTTCCACCCGCTCTTCCAGATTCTCTCTTTCCATATTTTCATCTTTTCTTTCACTAACTTGAAAAGCGCAGCCTCGGTCTACCCTGAAAGATGAAGAAAACAAAGGGGCCCTGTTCACACATCATGTCTCAGCAACTCCCATGGCTACTGTGGTTTGGACTTCCATGGTGAAACCAGGAACATCGTGTGGGCAGAGTTCGATTTCCTTGTTTGTATATTGAAAAAAAAAAGCTCTTCTCTGCAACAGTAAACAGGACTGGTACATTTTTAATGTGAACAAGGAACCCTAGGAACCCCAGACAACCTGGGAAGCCTAGTAGCATCTCTGTGAAATCCTATGATGACAAAGATTAAATCCAGCAGCCTCTAAAATTAAGATACAGGGGGGAAACTAAGTAATAAAGCCCTAACATTTTCCTTTATTGTCAATGTCTTTTAGGGCATTTTGTCTACCTGCTTGGAAAAAAAAAAATCCAATAGCAATGAATGTGTTACAGTTCAAGAACAGTTATTGTTCAGTTAAACTCTCATTAATGTTGCATATAATTACACTACAATCCTCTGATTTCCATTGCCCCCACAAAAAGGACAGTAAAAAATATGCAGCAAAGTAATAAAACAAACTTATCTTACAAAAAAAAGTAGAGATTCACATGTTTAATACTAGTATTTCCTCCTTGGAAATGACTGTCCTCTGCCTTTTTAATAAAAAGCAGAAGTGTTACAAAATATATATGAAAAAAAAATCATCACTGCCAGATGAAAAGGATTCCGGGTAAGTAGCACTCCCAATTTTGCAAGTTATAAAGGTATCGAGTTGTTTGAAGTTGGAGACCCATGCAGACTATGGGCTGCTTTCAAGCGCCACTATTAGCCAATCTCCTCACTCCCTGGCTGCCCTTTTTGGGACTACTTCTATAAATGTGACAAGATGTTAGACTGTCAAGATCACCAACTAGAATGCTTTAGGTCCCGCCATCTACTAGGAGAATCATTTGGCCACAAACTTTCATCATTTCAGATGTTTTGGCCATTAAGTCATGGGTAACATCACCCTGGGAGTCCTATTTATAGCTCTTATACTTCATTGTAAGGTCTCAAATTAAAGGTAAAAAGATGTCTTCAGTTCTTTTACACAGAGAAGAAAACCTGTTGAAATAAAGTCAGTTCAGTTGAATTTTCAGAGCAAAAGGAAGTGGGCATTCACGGTGCTGCCTTTGAACAGTGAAAGGAGCTTTTATTCTTTTTATAAATGTCATATTTTATATGAGGTTTATAAATATACTTGGCAAAGAAGTTTCATCCAAATGTTAGCAGTTTCATATCTTTCATTTACAGGATATTGACCCAGTTGATTTGTAATTAATTGCAGACCTTTTTCTCATTAGCTTATCGATTGAGGCGTCTGCAATGCATTCTTGGCTGTATTATAAATTACAGCCTCGGTTCCAGGGTACATTTGGTTGCAGTTAATTCCGGTTGTCTACATTTTTCACATTGTAAGAGTTACCTGCTGTACATCTTGCCAAACTATATCCTTTACAGTAGAGAACTACAGGTCCTTTGTTATCATAGATCCACTTCTATGAGTAACAAATCCAATTTTCAACTTATTCAGATTTAAGAATGCAACAGTGAAAACCCAAAAAGCCTTCATTTTCATGCTCTCAAAAAAGACCTTAACCAAAGCTCATGAAACCTGCTGGAGGTTTTCCATTGATTTCCGAGAACTTTGGATCAGTCTCCCAAGTGAGTAGGTTGTTGCAAAAGCAGGCTTGAAGATCATACTTTTTAAAAAATAACTAAAACTATAACATGAGGGACCCCCCACCACCACCTTCAAATCATTATTTTAAAAAAAATCCTTTACTGGAAGTCCAGTAAACCTAACAAAATTGTAAACCTTAAAACCTCAGGTAAAATAAAAGCAAAAAAAGAGTCCAGGGTGGATTAGGAACGGGGTAAATTCCAGATTCATTCAAATAGATGCAGGCGTTAGGCAATAGCATTAGTAAATGCTTGTTTTTCAGCAAAGGTAAGTTCTCTTATTAAAAATCCCAAACAAACCCTGTGCTTAAAGAGCACTTACCTGATTTCACAG
Organism: Aptenodytes patagonicus; assembly: GCF_965638725.1. Lineage (NCBI taxonomy): Eukaryota > Metazoa > Chordata > Aves > Sphenisciformes > Spheniscidae > Aptenodytes > Aptenodytes patagonicus. Next base: position 5,313,640 of record NC_134958.1, on the reverse strand, counting down.
TAGTTGTGTTCAGTAATATGCCTTAAAGTTAGCGTGGAATCCACATTCTGGACCATCTTTAGTGCCTCTACAAGAAAAAACAAACACAGTAAGAAATGAATTTAAAGGAAAACAATTTAGTCTAGATTGCGGCAGGAGAGAACAATGCCATGTCCTAAATTTCATTTAAAATAAGCGAGCCTAGAGCGGCTCTCATTGCAAAAATTAGAGCCATTTCTTTTTCTGTTCCAAGAGGTGCAGTTCTGAATCATGGTTCTAGCCGCAGATGCACGTCCTGACCAGTACCATCGTCAAATATGGTCTCAGCAGCCCATAATTCCATTTCAGTATTTTAGGGTTTAAGCTAGAGGCTGCTCTCCCCAAAATGCATCTCCTTGACACTACAAACACAACATCCTGAAAATGAAAGGAATTCTCCTTTTTTTAAGTGCCTAAATTACTGACGTGCTCAAGTCATTACCAAGAGGAAATGTTCATTAGAACATTTGATGTTCTAATGATGACCCATTCTGGCAAACATTGAAGCGCTGCATTTCCACCAAAAATGGAAAGACCTCTGAGGCCAGTCATATTTTAGAGGTCCAACTCCTCTCTCTTGATCTTCACAGGAGGCTTTCTATCGACTAAAACCCAACTATGGAGGAGAAACTAATGTCTTGCTTTTATATAAAGGTTTTTTCAGCAAATGAGATGGAATTAAACTATAGAGGATAAACCCGTTCCAGCTGAAAAAAAAGCCTGCATCAGCAAGAGTTTCTGTGCCAGTTTAGGCTAAACCAGTTGCGAAAACAGAAGATAGTTCAACACCAGATTGTTATTTTATCACATTTCTTTCAGGGTCTTTGCCAATAGAGCTATACCAATTTTAGGCTCAGTCGCTTTGCTTCCTGTGCAGCACAGCTACACTGGCAAAAACTTTTAAGCACGGTCTGAGGCCGTGCTAGCAATGGACTGCAGGCAGGTCAGGGCCACTGCAGCAGGAGGGTCAAGGTCTCCTATGTGCAAATGCCTTTTAAACTGACAAAACCGCACTTGCACCACTGAGTATGTTCAGGTCCATTTATTGCTCGCTCCTGGCAAGCAAGTACACATAGCACAGACAGAAAAATTGCATCTGCTCCGAGGGCTTCTCCTTACACAAATCTGCCTGACAGGGATCAAACTCCTTATCAAACCTGGCTCGACAGAGCCCTGCCAGCAAACATCTGTAGCATAGACACGGCCTAAAAGCCACTGCTTTAAAGGGAAAGGCCACCAGCTGAGTCTCAGTTTCTCTTTGATCTTTTTGAACGCTTTTATCGAAGCAATCCAAAGAGCCTCTGCTGAAGTGATTGTTACTGAAAAGGCAAAAACAGAGACACAAGAGGAGGAGATGGATGCTGTACACACACACAAAACCAAACAAAAAAAACCCCCCAAAAACCCTTCAAAATGGGGTCTTGGCAATATCAACTGTATTGTGGAGGCCTGAAACTGGATATCTAAAGACCTACCATGCTGCTTCTATAAAAAAAAGTATCTGAATGCATCTGGCCAGGGATTACGTGTCCATATGTGCAACCAAATAATGAATTAACTAACTTATTTCTCTTCTGCCTCTCATCAAATTTCCTTCAGAATGGTATCAGTTATAATGTGTGCACAGATAGTGGCTTCCACCAGCAAAGGCTAAATATCATATACTCAAGACATGCAATATAAAACTACCATGGCAGTGCATTATTTTAATCTATGCACCTAATTGTTTCAAGCTCTTGAAAAAGGTTACTGTTTAAACTGTAATTTATGAACGGTCTCAGAGTAATCAGTGACTGCAGCCAGCACGAAGTCATTGATCAGCCTGAATCCATTCGCCTGGTTTTGACAGAGGCTTACATGCTGCGTGATGGACTGGTGTGCAGCTTCTCCCTCCCTGGGTGGAAATTCCAGACCTGCTCAAGTGTCTGCTCGTTTTCTGGCGTAGTAGCTGCGATTGGACAAAGATATGTTGAGACGTGTTCTCACACAGCCTAAAGCAACTTGAAATAAGGATTCTGAATATGTGCGAATGTCAGCTCACTATCACACAAGGATTTTTGTTTACCTAGAGAACCTCACCCCCTTCTCCAAGGCAAGCCAGCCAGCTAGCCCAAGGGATGGTGACCTTAACCCACATTAATTTGACAGAGCTACCATCCCTCCTGTTATTCCCTGGAGGAAACAGATAGTACTGACCACGGTTCCTCGGGGGAGGGTGGGTGTCTCAGTAGAGCCCTTGGAAAGCAAAAAATTGCAACTCCCAATATAGTGAAAAAAAAGGTCTTTCAGAAAGCCAAAGAGCAGACTGATTGGATAGTTTCTCTTCCCCTCCACAACACGCTGGAGGATGAGACAAACTACAACTGTCTCTCTGGGGGAGGGTAGAAACTCATAATCCTTTAAAGCAAATAGTTAGAAAAACAGAAAGCCCCAAAGGAGTTCTCTTGTACACATTTATTAGCAAGACTAATCCTGGCCTCTTAGCTCCCTGATTATGCTTTTGAAGACTAAGGAAGAGTGTTTTAGCTTTCCTGGCAGCCTCGCTGAAAACTGCCAAGATGAGGAACAACTAAGAAAGGCCATTTTAATACCAAAAGTGGATGACAGAGGCAGACTTCCGAAAAGTAAGACAGAGGTGATGTAAACTGAAATGTGCTGGAGAGAGTTCATTCCCCCAGTAAACTGTAAAAGGAGGCTGGTCCAGATCCAGCTCTGAGTCTTTTTGCTTCTGATGAGTCCCATGTTGCTTTCCATCTTTGTTTCTCACCATTCTAGTATTGTCTCTGTCCCAGCTCTTGACCATTCCCAGTTAGCCACATCTGCCTCTGAAGCATAGATACACACATTCATATGTACACACACACAAACACCTCTCAGAAAATAGAGCTGCAGGTCTCCTCTGCACTGCCAACCACCCACCTTGCTCTGATCTATTGACTTTTGCTTGTCCCCAAAACCACTTTCTTCAAATTGACTTTGTGATGTGGACTTGTGCACATCACAGAAACTAAATCAGGCTTACATAGTCCTAGACATCCTAGCTTCAATGAATTACTAGATGCTAACTTAACTGATGCTTGAGAATGAAATGTCCTTAGATAACTCATAAATGGTTATTTTTGTAATGAGCTTTTTATTACAGTATCCCTACTGAAATCCTCAATGTTGCACTCCTGTGCACAAACAGTGAATTATTTTTCTTCACTTATTGTTTCTATGCAGACAAGCTGGCTACCGATTTACAACATTAAGCCAGGCTTCTCAGTGGTGTAACACATATTAAGATGAAATCACAGTTGCATGGGTTTTGCTTTACAGTTATCCTGCATTGGGTGAGGGGAAGGAGGAATTAGACTTCGTTTCAACTGACATTAATTGAAAGGATTGCAAACATAGTGCATTAGGCCAAATATCCAATTACTAACTAGAAAGTAAGTGCTTGTACCTTTTGTGTGCTCACAAAAATCTGTCTGATGGACTGCTTCAGCGGCAACAGTCTTATTTATGTCCAGAGTGCACCACAAAGGATACTGTTATATTGCCCGGTTTTGATGGAAGAGAGCCTCAAAAAAGGCTGGAGGTGCAGACTGTGTTTACAGCCAGCTTACAGGGATGTAGCTTGTGCTGGTCAATCACAAAAGCATAAACTATAGTAAAACTTCCTTTAGCCATTTACCTTAATCTAGTAACTGCATGATTTGTCCTAAAATATTTATCAGCTGGGTTTACTGCATCTACAAGAACAAACATTTAAACAGGTTGCATTGGTTTAAGTGAATGGATTTTATGCAAAATTCTAGTGAAATTCATGCTGCTGGACAAGATGCTTCTGTTTGTATCCCTGACCCAAAGACAATATGATTCAGCATTCCCTAATAAAATGATTTAACTGGCTTCCATTCTAATTTGTCATTTTATCAGAGGCAGAGAAATCAAACAACAGGGTGGAAAGACAGACAAAGGGAAGGAGGGGAAAAAAAGGAAACCGCTTCCAGAGCACAGTTTATGTTTTGGTTTTATTAACCTAGACATATGATTAAGCTACATCCAGTAGAGCTGGCAAGTCAACACACAGCGTTCGTATCGCCAGTGATATGTGCCTCAGTTCTCCGGAGGATGATTAAATGGGTGTAAATATCCATGGGGCAATTTTTCAGTGTGACATTTCTGCCATGACTTTATCCAAAACACAGGGTATCAGCTATCAGGAAACATGCCACTTTCTAACACAAAGGCTTCAAAAAGACTCTATGGCATTCCAGATAGAGCAGGAATTTCAGTGATAGTTTGAGAGTGTAGCTTGCTCCATGGGGTTTTCATTCCCTAGAGCCATATCATCAGGGAATGGCGTCAAAGTTGAACATGCTACAAAAGATAGAGCCAGCCTGCAAACACAGACTGATTTGTGCTTTTCCTCGCACGTGCCCTGCACGGCTAACCATCTGTATATTCAATGAGAGGAAAATATAAATGATTGAATATAGTCAGATCCTTCTTACTGCAGAAGGGGAAATAAAAAAGATATTACCCAAGGCAGCTGAAGCTGAGGGATTTCACTTCATTAGATTTGTATTATTATATTCTTAAATGATTCCCAGAGAAGTGGAAAACCGGGCAAAATTATGACAGGCAAAGCCTGACTGCCATGCACAGAAATCTAAGAGTCAGTTTAAACGCATCTGACCGATCTGGCATGTTTTTCGTGGCAACAGGTACCAATAAGTCACCTTAATGCCAGGAGTGGGTGTTTTTTCAGATGAGTGGATTAACTGCTTGAATCCGATGATGCTTCTCTTAAGAAAACCTGTAGTCTATAAAATTATTAACGTGACTAATGTCAGCAAGCTTTAGAGTCCATGTGTCAAAGGCAAACTGATCATACCTTCCTTTGCCCCTTAATGTATTTATGGTCTTGTACAGAGGAGGAAAACATTCGGTAAAGGAGAAAACTATAAATACTAACGGGCAAGCAACCACAGCAATTTCTTTTTTACCATGGGAAAATAAGAGTTTTAGCAGTTAATAGTGGAATTGGCCCATATGCTTTAAAAGAAAGAAAAAAAGGGGGGGGGGGGGGGAGGGAAGCTTCTCAACCCCCACTTTATCATGAGCAAAGCTGGCCTTTGGGGAGAAAATGCTGGTTCTCTTAGGAGGGGATCAGCCTGGAATTTTATCAAACCATTTTGGCAGTGGTGTTTTTTTATGGTAAACCCTTGGGATTTTAAAAACAAAATCCTGCTGTTCCATCACAACGGCCCTTCTCAGATATTTTTTTAAATTACTTTCCATATTAGAAGGCTTTGCTGATGAATGGTGTAAGAATTATCATGATTTTCTGTACTACCAAATTCAGTTTTTTTGGGATCAGACCACAGTGCACTTTGTAAACATATTTCTGCAGCAAAATAATCTAATGGAGTAAAATTGATACCCCAAGCACGTTGTTTGACCCTCCTTGCAAAGAAGAAGATGTTCTCATTTCTTACTGGCAGGCCTTTGCCAGACTCCTGTAAGAACACAGGACATGGCAAGAACTCGAACCCAGCAGTGCTCAGATTTTTAAAGGATTAGACCTCTTCATGTTGGTTGTGTAACAGCAACCAGTTAGTCGTGCGATGCTCTTTTCACAGTCCCTGCCTCATCACGCTATACATTCCTGAAAAAAAGAAAACAGGACAAGAATGTGGAAGCCTAGAATACAACACACTACAGCAAAACATTCACACACGCTGTTCAGTCAGGAACAGTGCAGAAAATTTAAATAAGAAGCATTTTGGTAGGGTGGTGACTGCAGCTGAAAACGTTATCTAAAACTCAAAAAGAAGTGTTTTGTGCACTGCCCGGGGCTAAAACTTCATAATGGCATCTACCTCTGGAGCAGAATTTTTCCACAAAGAGATCTGAAAATCCTACCCAAAAGAGGCTCTCTTCTGAGCCCTGACATCTCAGAAATCTCACCAGTACTTGAGGACAATTTGTAGTTGGAAGGACCATGTCTTTACAAGAAGCTATTAAAATAGACAGTACTGTATTGGGTTTTGCTGAAAAGCAAGTAAATTTGATAACCAATTTAAAAGTGTATCCACAATGCTATTTGATATTTACATAGAACCTTTCACCAATTCAAAAAAATTAATCCTACACAGAACAAAGAGCTTTTATATCAGCTTCACAGAAGCATATGACATGTTCTCATCATGCACATGAACAAACAGGAAAGAACGGATTTATTGTGAACTGGGATTTTTGCTATAAATTAAAAGGCCATTCCCTTTTATATGTCATGTGTATTTAATTTCACTCCATAGGGTAATCCACCGAGAATTCAGAGTGCCAAGATCTACTTTCCCCATTCCTTTTATTTCCTTAGGCAAATATCTAGAATTAGAGACAGAGAAAAGATGAAAAAAGGGAAGGCCAAGGGAAATACAGAGGTCCAAGAAAGAAAGTAAGACCAGTCTAAACAAGGATTTTTCCTGGCCTATGCAAGCAGCACTGATTATTTATAACAGGCAAAGGCATCTGTCTTTGATTATGATTTCATGTATACTGTGGATGGTGGTGAGCTTACTGTGTGCCAGAGAAGACTGTCATCCTGCAGTATGAAATTCCAGTGAGAAAAACTAATCTCTCTCTCAGGGAGGGAGTTCTACCTTTGACTAACTGAAGGGTAGACAGAAAGAGCTGTTATGCCAGGAAAAAGAAAACTGCAAGCTATTACAGAATGTAAGGAAATCAGATTTAATTTACAAACAAAAGAGAGAGTCAAAGCACATATATTTTAAATAAGTATACTTGAAAGCGTAACGGTTCAAAGGCGTTTCAACCCATTTAAATTTTGCAAAACTTAAGAATCCATATGATGGAAAAGATCAACTTTCTCTTCTACAAACCTTTAGTTGGTAGGCTACAAATAGTCTTTAGTTTTGTGTTATTTGAGAAGCATATACACAGTGGCCTTAGGGAATAAAAGCAGCTTATGGGCCCAAAACGGCACGAGGTAAGTACAGCACCAGGACGCACGCAAGACACACGTAAACCTGCAGTTAACTGAGAAATGCACTCTACCATCTCTCAACTCATGAAAAGATGCTTCAGTCTAACAATCTATTAAGCTGGCATGTAAAAACTTTAAACCTGCTGAATCTGTGTCTTATAGTCCCTTTCAATGAAAACTAGAAACAGCTGAACCTCTCCAGCCAAGCCATTTCACAAGAAGTGGAGATAATAGCAACCAGAAGTGCCTCGCAAGCAGAAGATTTTCTCAGGCTGGAAAATAGGTGCTGTTTCAGCGCTGTCCCTCTTGAAATGGTAGAAAATTACATACTACAATGAGAGGAGTAAGAACCATCAAGATATGTGACACGTCGCAGTATGAACAAGTGCTCTAAGCATTTGTTTCCTTTTCTAGGGCTGAGGGAAGCAGCTTCCAATTAGCCGTTCTTGTCATTCAGCACACCCCATCCATATCCGAAATCAAATGAGCAAAGCATGAAAGTCTTCAGGGCTTCCTTCTTCTCATTGCCAGATACGTAAGAAGCTTTGCTTGCTCATCTCTACTCCATCAAGACCAGATCTTAGGCCTCAGTTACAATCAGAATCTCTTTCCTGCCTTTAAAAAAAAGCCACCAACCAACCTAACTGCGCTACCAATAGTGTAGTGCCAAAAAGGACATCTGCTGATTTGATGGACAAGCTACGGTTCAGAGTAGTCTGAAATCTGTACAGCTTGTCAAGAGGCAAGGAGCTGACAGCATTTTGTTGACACATTTCCTCAAAGTAATGTGCAGACTTACAGATTTGATTTTGAAATATTCTGCATTTGAATGTTGCCAAGTGATAACAACATGTCACAGGCACTGAAACTCCATCTTATCCGTCTCTCATCAGCTTGAACAAACTAGAATGAAGGAGTCTAGATATTTTTTAATTGTGGTGGCAGGGCAATTATGGAAGTTTATCCACTGGAGCAGAATGCTCTCCAAGAAAAGCTGTTTTACTGACTGAATGGCTACATCTGGTAAAATATTATATCAAAACTCTAAGATCACATTAAACTATTTTTCTCATAGTAGCTACTATTTTACAGCTCCTCATTTAACACACTCCATTAAAAACCAGAACATAAATCCCTGGTACAATAACAGAACTACGGTCACTAATCACCACTGGATTTCTTTAAATAATAGAGCTTCAGGCCTGAGCCTATACTGTTGATGTGACTGGGATTTTTGCCATTTCAGTGCCACTGCAGTGGGATCAGACTTGGAGTTGGTTAGTTATAATAATAATGAATTATAATTTCTAGCAGGCAGCCTGGGTTAGCAGGGAAGGCTGTCACATTTCTTTATGTACCTGACATTGTGCTGAGAAATTACTATCGCTGCACGAGCTGACTGAGGGCAAGTATTATAAAAGAAAATGTCAAGCTAAATTCAAACTATTTTCTTATTCTCCCACTTCCCCTCCCTCTTTAAAAGCTTACTTAACCCCTTGGATTTTATTTTCAGACCACAGCATTTCCTAGCCCAAACACCCCTGCCATTTTCAAAACTTCTCCCACCATTTCTGTCTTTTAATTCTGAAAACGGAGAAGAAAATTGCTTAGAAGATTCATAAGGGACAGGGCATAAATACTGACTGAAGCCCATATTTATTTATTATTATCAGTGATTTCTGTGAAGGATGTGACACACCCAGAAACCCCAGTTTGTCAAGAAAGGCTGTTTGGCATTTCAAGACTCTTAGGCCCCCCAAATGGGGCGCTTTAAGGCCACAAAATTCCTAATGGCATTTAAGTATTTTAAAGAATGCCCAGTGTAAGTGCATTGAATTTGCTCTGCACATTTTCAAAATCTTGACTTTATATTACCTTCTTCATTGATTTTTGTGTGAGAAGAGAAACCAAATGAAGCATCTGTTTCCCTCTTCAACACAAAGTCCCAGCAGGAGGAATACAGCATTCATTTTTTGGAAGGCCTTAACTGAAAGGTTTTTATCCTTTTGGGTATATAAAAAGATCTTTTCTCAGAGGACACAGATAAAATTTCAAAAGCAGCAGCGTTGGCTTCTCAGACAATAATGAACATCCCCAGCTACCCCAGGAATTCATAGTCTGCTACAGACTTGCTGTGTGTGGCAAAGCCAAGTACAAACACAGCTTCCAGATCTAAAACCTGTGGCTGAACAACTTAGAGGTTAAAAGTCAGCCTCCAGAGAAAGCAAAAGGCTTAACAGTGGTGGAGTACCTTACTCGCTGCCAAAGTACAATGATAAGGCTGCTGAAAAAAGGAGAAATACTAAGCAACATTATCAAGCGCACCCCCATTTAACAAAGAGCAGGCAGAGAAAGTTTCTCACGCTTGTACTTTTACGTGCTAATTCCTTTATTTATTTGTTCCTTTGTAATCTCTGGTACTCAAAAATGTTTAAGACTCAATAACGTGGTGAAGCAAACATGGCAAACACTAGGAAGTTAAAAGCTGGTATTTGGGGGGATGGGTTAAATGCCCTAACCTTTCAGACAAGTCCAAGAATCAGCCCTGGCCTAGGTCTCTAGAGAAAATGTATTTGCGGTCTCTTGGACACAAACACATTTCAGAGTACTGCGCCACATGGCAATAGCAGTAGTCTTGGGGGAACAAGAGCTCAAGGAATGGAGTACCAAGAGCGTCGTGGGTCAAGATGGTGGCAAGAGCAAAGAAAACATGTTGAGAGTTGTAGAGGACATCCCAAGGCACAGGCTCAGCTAGCTGCTGCTGCCCAGACGCCACAAACGGAGGCTTTTCTAGTGGAGTCAAACTCCACTGCTCTGTTTTCTGCTTGCCCACAACTGCAACACCTTCAGTGATGTACACCAAGTGATTTGTTACCTGTTGTGGCTGTAAAAGCCAACACCTGGGCCCTGGAGAAGCTGAAGTTTGCTCCTTGCTCACCTTGCCTGTTTAGTTACCTGGGGGGGTAACAGGAACTGCAGTCTCTGCTCCCCTTCTGCCACTGCCTCCAGGCTCCACCTGCGAACATCAGTGCTCATCACCAGTGACCACGAGGCAAATTTTGTGACCTGGAATAAAAAACAGCAAAATCCAACCTCAGAGACCATGCTAGGAGATAAAAGTGTTTCTAGTCACCATCAGTCTAATCTAGATCAGGAGCTGTGACCCCACCATTTGCTTTCTATGCTATCCTGTTCCTGCAGGTTTCTCTGTGCTATGCTGCATTAATGAAGAGTCTGGCGCCCGTCCACTTCTTATGACTGGTGATCCCACTCATGAAAATTTGCACCTGGCAAGAGAGTTATGGTTGTCCCTCAATAAATTAGATGTGTCCACCCCCCTCCCCCCAGTTTTTTCTCTCTCTTAAGTAAAGTTGCTTAAGTGAAATCCCTCACTGAAATATTACATATTTTCTTAAATGCAAAAGTTTAGAGATACTCCATGGGCAAATGCATAATAAATGTGGACTCGGATTCAAAACTAATATTCATTGTTACTCATAAGAACTTAAAAAATCCCACATCTTTATACGATTATCTATTTTTATGTATTTACACGAGCAGGAATGTCACCAGACTCAACTGAAGTTAACTAGTTGATCTGAAGTGACACTTCTGATCGCTGTAGCTTTAAGGAGTGTGTTTGCATTTCTGCTCAACTGAACACTTAAGAAAAACTATTTTAAAAAAACGTTGCTTGCTATACCAGTCTCACTAGAATGGGAGCTACAGAGATAAAATTTCCATTATGCTTAGAGGCATCAGCAATCTGTCAAGGGGACAGAACAACTAGGAACTGCATTTTTAAGCAACATATCTTAGTTATTTCTCATTATCTTTAATGCAGACATTGTGCAAGAGAGGTAAGAAAGGACATGTGGTTTCAGCACCACAAATATACCTGGCTTGGAGTTGCAGAAATACAAAATAAACATCTAGTCATTCAATCAATTTTAAACTAAACCACCCCATGTCTTTTAAAAATGACTAACTGCATTTAGTAAAACATCATTCAAGTTTGACTACACTGTAACATTCAAAATTGGGTGAATTTTTATAAAATTGGGTGAATATTTATGCATGACTCATAAAACCCCTGCAAATCAAAGCTAGCTACGGAAACAGTGACAGCTACACCAGCATTTCAGTTTCGCCAGTACCATAATGAGATTTAATTGTGTAATTATTTCACACTTCAACTGATTTGCACGTGTTGTTCATGATCCTAGCAGCATGAGGAATGATAAAGGCTCTGCCCGCAAAGCTAGACGTCTGCAAGTAGGAGGAACAACAGAAAATCCTCAGGAATCTTGTCAGAGTTGAAACACCATTTTCCTGCAAGATCATAACAATTCTTACCGGGTTCAATCTTGCACTTTCTGGATATTCTCTTTTAACAGGATGCACCCCTGCTGAGGCCTGAGCTAGATTAGTTCTCCACACTAAGATTTACTGAACTGTTAGGATTAAAACTGATGTTACTGAAAGCTGGAAGCGCATAGACAGCAGAACCCGGTTCGAGGTTTAACAATGAATAGAAAACAAGGAGAAGATGCTTTTCATTGCATTTGGCATATTGAAGACTGAAGATTTACTGCATACACATACTCTCTGGAAATGATCGGTTATTCTACTTAGGTTTAAAAAATTGCAATTGTCTTTGCAAAACAAATCATTAGATTTGCATACAATCATACTGTGTAGCCACATGAAAATAAATTATATTTTCGGCTTGCATTTCTGTTGCAGATTTAATTGATGTAACAGTGCAGAAAACTGAGACAAAATTTTTTCTTCTGCCTTTTAATTACCATCTGCTAACATAAGATTACATTTCTTTAAGTGACTGGGTCTACCTGCCAGCTGAATTTTTCGCCTGATTTCCTCAAGCTCTGGCAGCTGCCTTCATTATTGGTGAAAATGGCATGGCAAAGCTAGCATGAAAAATGAGGCTAAGCACCTGTCACTTCATTTTTCTGCAAAGAAATAAAGAAAACACATGAAATTCTATGCTCTGCACCATCTATACTCAGAAACAATTTGCTGCAAAAAGAATAAAGCATCAGTTTGTTCTTGCATAGAGTAAGAAGCGTGACATATAAAAGCACTTCTAGCAACCTACATATTTATGATAATCAGAAAAGACAAATCTCCAAATAAACAACACAAGGACATAAAGGAAACGTGCATAAAATTTTCCCTCGTAATCACTGAATTTCCTCTATAAATAGAATCTTCCCCTAAATAGGGGCTGTTTGGGGATAAGAGCCTTACTAGTGAACTTCACCTAACAAGAGACAGAGCCAAGCCTCTTCTACAGCACAAAGAGCCTCCTATTAAAACATGAATCAGCCAGGTACTAAGCACATTAAAGCCCATGAGTAATCTCACTGCAATCACAAGTGTTTGGATGCCTTAATGTTTTCTAGAATTGAGCCCTTGATCCCTATGGAAGATAGCTAAGATTTGGTGCATTTCAAGCCAACGCTTGCTGGAAAAGGTAACCATCTCATCAGAACCAGCTATTTGAGCATCCTTTGAAACCCGTCAGCTTTCATCAGTAGGAGAACTCACCTGAAGAGAACCTAAGAATGGAAACTATGAAGGAGGGCAAAGAAAAAGGCATAAAAAGCACATTATAACAGCTTGTTTCTACCAAATTTTCTGCTTCACCACAAAATAAAAATGGTTATGTCAAGCCGCTCTTTTCCCAAAGCAAAATAACTGGTTCAGGATGCGTGAAGCAGTGCTGATGTAGATAAGCTAAAAACAGGGCTAGATTAGAACCTAAATACTTATTTACCCAGGACTCCCAACCTCAGGGTGAGCATTTTGGCTAATTTACACCATGGTCTCCTCTGCACCCTCCTCAAAGTACAGAGCTACAGCAGTGGCTCTGATTGCCTGGGAGGAACACGAGTGGCTCCAGGAGATAATTCCTTTAAATGAGTGCAAAAATAAGGTGAAGAAATATGGGTAGATTCTGTTATGGCTGAGTCATAACCTGCTTTGTCCAACACGTGGAATATCTAGAACCACCTGCCACTTAGAACAACTTCAGCCCTACTTCAAGTACACTGACTGCAAACTGTGAGGGCTCTTAGAAAATGCACTGCACAATACAAAGGAACATATAACTACTGAAGCAGTGAGAATTTTCTGGGCAAGAGTTCCCAGTATTGCTAGACCACAGGGGTAACTAAATTGTGACGCAAGATCTTGCTGATTTTGCTTGGAGATAATTTTCTGTCAGGCTGGATGTATAAAGCAGCACTGCCTACTTTGCACAGTGACAGTTAAATCCTGCCATCGTCAAAAAAAAAAAAGGGCAGAATATAGATTTGCTGTTTCTGCAACTGTTTTTTCTACATGTTCTTCTCCCACCGCCTTTCATGCCCATTATCTTATTTTCTGCCACATTTTGAGGGAGTGTCTGCAGAAGATTTTGCTGAAGTGTGACAGGAACTATGAATGATCTTAATTGTACAAATGGTCCAGCAACTGCCTAAAGGAAAGACCTCAAGTTGTCAGATGCAGAAGTTTGTTTATACAAGGTCACGAAAGGACTGTGATGCGAATCTAAGCAAATACTTTTAAAGAATTCTCAAAGTATTTTTTCGCATCAGAATGACCCTCATTGCTCCTCTTTTAATCTTTATTTCAGTATCTCTTTTTTCTAGCAAAGGCACGTAAAACATAAAGCCTTACATTTTGGAGGTACTTGGGTTAGTTCCATGAAGTTGCTATAGTCATCCTCTAATCCAAATGATCCACGAGAAGCCAAATTACCAACTTGGAACAAAAGTTTGAAGTTCTATCTGAAAGGCATCCAAAATACTCATTCTGTGAGAGTCAGTTTTTGTACAAAACTGAAGTTGTCCTGTTTTCCCTTGGAAGTGAACATGCATGTGTCCAAAGATGGAATTTTTTCCCTCTGCTTTGCCAAAAGAAAGATTTTAGAAGGAAAAAACAGAGAGAGATCTGCAATTTCAGTCATGCTGGAATGACTAGAAGAGTTTATGGAATAAATATATACTTTATTTCATCCATATTTATGGAAGGATAATTGACATTTTTTGCATGAGAGACTTCGATGAAATGCACTTGAGCATCTAGCGGCAAGCATGAGGAGTTTTATTGGTTTAATTCTTTTTAAAGACATTTCTAATTTTTATGAGACTAAGACTGAAATATTGCATTAATTATTAGCATATTTCCAAAGAAATCATTAGCAGTATATTTTAGCACTTATAGCAGTGAAGAGTTCAAATCAGGGTCAGATAATAGTAATGCTACATGGGCTGTTACTAACTTCTCTTTTATTGCAGTCTCTTACAATTAGCATGTTAAAATACAAGTTCCAATGCCCACACTGGAAAAAAAAAAAATTAAAATAAGTCTCTTAGCAAGTGCCATGCTGCAGTAATCTCATCCAGATTTGCAACATTATATGTGGGTGTGTCACATAAAGGCCTTGATCCTCACACATGTCTTACAATAAGCAAGGCAGGATTTGGTCACTGTTTTGGGTGAGAAACTGGCAAATACAGATGTTGCAGGAAACAGAATTGGTACTTCAGTAGGTGGCACTCTTCCCTTGGAGTTGGTACGGAACCAAAGCACCAGCATGTTGTTAAGCACCAGAGATGTTATATGATGAAGTAGATACTAAAGAGAGACCTTTAATCACACAAGGTCAAAGATCCCAAGGTATCTTTTTGAGAATATTAGTGGTAATCATAGCCTTCTGCTCAAGTTTCCCTTTTGGTAGTCACAGCCCATCAGATTTCCTCTTGACACTTCAGCAGGGCAAGGAATTGTGTGGTTTGTGCAGCTCAATGCAGCTCAATGCTGCA